>NC_058085.1:379488887-379807932 GCF_014858855.1 Bufo gargarizans
ATACTGCCTCCTATGTACAAGAATATAACTACTATAATACTGCTCCTATGTACAAGAATATAACTACTATAATACTCCCTCCTATGTACAAGAATATAACTACTATAATACTGCTCCTATGTACAAGAATATTACTACTATAATACTGCTCCTATGTACAAGAATATAACTACTATAATACTGCCTCCTATGTACAGGAATATAACTACTATAATACTGCCTCTTATGTACAAGAATATAACTACTATAATACTGCTCCTATGTACAAGAATATAACTACTATAATACTGCCCCCTATGTACAAGAATATAACTACTATAATACTACTCCTATGTACAAGAATATAACTACTATAATACTGCCTCCTATGTACAGGAATATAACTACTATAATACTGCCTCTTATGTACAAGAATATAACTCCTATAATACTGCCTCCTATGTACAAGTATATAACTACTATAATACTGCCTCCTATGTACAAGAATCTAACTACTATAATACTGCTCCTATGTACAAGAATATACAGTCATGTGAAAAAATTAGGACACCCTTTGAAAGCATGTGGTTTTTTGTAACATTTTTAATAAAAGGTTATTTCATCTCCGTTTCAACAATACAGAGAGATTAAAGTAATCCAACTAAACAAAGAAAACTGAAGAAAAGTCTTTTCAAGATCTTCTGTAAATGTAATTCTACAAAAATGCCTATTCTAACTGAGGAAAAAGATAGGACACCCTCACATGTATTCCCTCTTAAATTGGCTCAGATCTCACACAGGTATATCACACCAGGTGCACATAATTAGTAGATCGTTACTCTGCATGTTGAATGAGGCTTGCCCTATTTAAACCTCAGACATTTAGTTTGGTGTGCTCCTGACTGTTGAAGTGAGAGTGAGCACCATGGTGAGAGCAAAAGAGCTGTCAGAGGACTTCAGAAAAAAGATTGTAGCAGCCTAGGAGTCTGGGAAGGGATTTAAAAAGATCTCAAAAGATTTTGAAATCAGCCATTCCACTGTCCGGAAGATAGTCTACAAGTGGAGGGCTTTCAAAACAACTGCCAACATGCCCAGGACTGGTCGCCCCAGCAAGTTCACCCCAAGAGCAGACCGCAAGATGCTAAAAGAGGTCTCCAAAAACCCTAAAGTGTCATCTCGAGAACTACAGCAGGCTCTGGCTACTGTTGATGTAGAAGTACATGCCTCTACAATCAGAAAGAGACTGTACAAGTTTAACTTGCATGGGAGGTGTGCAAGGAGGAAACCTTTGCTTTCCAAGAGAAACATCGAGACCAGACTGACATTTGCCAGAGATAAAGTTGACAAAGACCAGGACTTCTGGAATAATGTTCTTTGGACAGATGAGTCCAAAATTGAATTATTTGGACACAACAGCAGAGGACATGTTTGGCGTAAACCAAACACAGCATTCCAAGAAAAGAACCTCATACCAACTGTGAAGCATGGAGGTGGAAGTGTCATGGTTTGGGGCTGCTTTGCTGCAGCAGGACCTGGTCAGCTCACCATCATAGAATCCACGATGAATTCTACTGTGTATCAGAAGGTGCTTGAAGAACATGTGAGACCATCAGTTAGAAAATTAAAGCTGAAGCAGAACTGGACCATGCAACATGACAATGACCCAAAACATACTAGTAAATCAACCAAAGATTGGCTGAAAAAGAAGAAATGGAGAGTCCTGGAATGGCCAAGTCAAAGTCCAGATTTGAATCCCATTGAGATGCTGTGGGGTGACTTGAAAAGGGCTGTACGTGCAAGAAACCCCTCAAACATCTCACAGCTGAAAAAGTTCTGCATTGAGGAGTGGGGTAAAATTTCCTCAGACCGATGTCGAAGACTGGTAGATGGCTACAAGAACCGTCTCACTGCAGTTATTTCAGCCAAAGGAGGTAACACTCGCTATTAGGGGCAAGGGTGTCCTATCTTTTTCCTCAGTTAGAATAGGCATTTTTGTAGAATGACATTTACAGAAGATCTTGAAAAGACTTTTCTTCAGTTTTCTTTGTTTAGTCGGATTACTTTAATCTCTCTGTATTGTTGAAACGGAGATGAAATAACCTTTTATTAAAAATGTTACAAAAAACCACATGCTTTCAAAGGGTGTCCTAATTTTTTCACATGACTGTAACTACTATAATACTGCCTCCTATGTACAGGAATATAACTACTATAATACTGCCTCCTATGTACAAGAATATAACTACTATAATACTGCTCCTATGTACAAGAATATAACTGCTATAATACTGCTCCTATGTACAAGTATATAACTACTATAATACTGCCTCCTATGTACAAGAATATAACTACTATAATACTGCCTCCTATGTACAAGAATATAACTGCTATAGATAGAAATTCGGTCTTACTGGTTGGTAGATTCATCCATTGGGTGGAGTGAGAGCTTTGTCTCCGTCTTGATCTACTCTAGACCCGCAGAAAACTTGCCCTGGTGGATTTCCTGACTTCTCCAGGCCACATTTCATCTCATGAATCATCAAGGGGAGAGAATAGATGTGTAATAAAACATGTCTGATCGGCGGTATAGGGCAGCGGCCTGTCAGTGTAGGATGGGGCTGCTGGTCCTTTCAGAACATTGTTAGTTTTACGGCATTATTTCTGAATCAAGTTGTCAGGGTCCATCAAGTCCAACCCAAACCCTGGGCGTTGTGTGGGAGAGGTGCACCCTCAGCAGTCTGGTGCACTCTACACACTGTACATTCACTACTTTTCACTGCAGACCCAGCACATGAAGAATCCGCCAGGGATGGGGACAATATGTAACTAATGCAGCGGTTGTGAGGGTTTATTACTTCCTTGGACGGATCATCTGAT
The DNA here is from genome assembly GCF_014858855.1 of Bufo gargarizans. Taxonomy (NCBI): domain Eukaryota; kingdom Metazoa; phylum Chordata; class Amphibia; order Anura; family Bufonidae; genus Bufo; species Bufo gargarizans. The sequence continues at coordinate 379,491,744 of NC_058085.1, forward strand.
GTTGTTTGTTACAATGTATCAGTCCATGTAAAATGAAGCAGTCTGGAGTGCACATATGCAGCACCATGTAAGTGCAGACCATTGCATCCCTGCTGCAGAGCCTCACAACACCACGTTCAGTGCACCCAGAAGACACTGCTCCAGCCCTTTAATTATCACAATCTTTAATGATCACAAACAGGGATAACAGGACTAGGGGAGGGGTAGGTTTCTTGCACGTTACAGAAAGCGCACACACAAGTGCACGGTATTACTGCAGTGACACTTTGGTATAATAGCATTTAAAAGGGACAACACATGTGTAAGTAAGGCACAGGAGCATCTGTACATGGAGAACGTGGCATGTACCACGTGTATCTGCAGAGATCCGGGCTGCTCTATGTTGTGCTACGAGGAAATGCCCCTCGGAAGCCTCCTCAGGATACCACTCACCTACCTGCTGTGACCACAGCGGCCATTACAGAGCTGAGCAGGAGGAGCACCTGACTGCAGCTGCAGACTACACAGTGTTTGTTTGTAGTCTGTAACCATGGAGACGCACAGGTTTGCATAGGAGCTGTATACACATCATAGCAGATGCAAAGGTGTACTTCTTATTGTATAATGAAAACTTTGTCAGCTTTCTAATATACTTTTAATTCCAGTTACTCAATTCAAAGATCTCTGCTTGCTGCCAAGAAATAGAAACAGTCTTGTTTATATTAAGAGCTTAAAGAGGACCTATCACTGTGATTTTTAAAGAGGACCTTTCACTACTCTACAAACTAAAAACTAACTATACCTGTGGGCAGAGCGGCGCCCAGGGGTCCCCCTGCACTTACTAGTAAGTCTGGGCGCCGCTCCGTTCGCCCGGTATAGGCTCCGGTGCCTGCGCTCCCTCTGACTGTTTTCTTGTAGGAGGCGTGTCCCTTGCTGCACTGCTGGCCAATCGCAGCGCACAGCTCATAGCCAGGCTATGAGCTGTGCGCTGCGATTGGCCAGCAGTGCAGCAAGGGACACGCCTCCTACAAGAAATCAGTCAGAGGGAGCGCAGACACCGGAGCCTATACCGGGCGAACGGAGCGGCGCCCAGACTTACTAGTAAGTGCAGGGGACCCCTGGGCACCGCTCTGCCCACAGGTATAGTTAGTTTTTAGTTTGTAGAGTAGTGAAAGGTCCTCTTTAAACCTTATACCCATTGTTGGCCCTCCTAAGGAGATTCCAGAGTTTTGTTCTTCCCAATAGGCCCCTCTGTTCTGGCGTGTTGCCCCCCCCCCCCCCCCCTTCGCAGTCACGGAGAAGACGTGCTGCTCTCCCGAGATTGACCAAATCTTCCCACAAAAGCCCATGGAAGCGAGTAATTCCCGACCGATCTGAGATCTTCGATGTCTCCTCGGCTTGTTGTGTCTTCTCCACTGGAACCTCCTTAGGAGGGACAACAAGAGGTATTAGGTTTAAAAAAAACAAACAGGCGATAGGTCCTCTCTACCTCCCATCCTGACCTAGGGAGCTTCCCACAGCTGAGGGGCTTGTTACAATGTATCAGCACAGGTAAGCGCTCAGCCTGGAGTCCAGTAAAAAAGAGATTTGTGCTGCTGCTGTTTAGTTTACATAGGAATGTCTACATCGATACATTATAACAAACCCTCAGCTGTGAGACAGGTCACATTCAATGACAGAAAGCAGAAACATCGTAAAAATCTGTGAGGAATTGAAACTAAGTTTATTAGAAAGAACCTGTTATAATGTAATCATGACGCCTTAAGGGGCACCCGTCATGGGCACATTGGTAAATCTACTCCTGTTCGGAGCTGAAGTCGCTGCCGTACGAGGCACTTGGGTATCTGATAACAGTCCAGAATATAGCAAGTGCTGCGTGTCCGGGTTAAGGCACTGGTAGGACATGGATCAGACCGACGTCTGCGAGATCTCCCCAATAGACAACCTCACCTCCAGAGAAGTGGGGAGACCCCAGGCACGTGGCAATAACGAGGTGAATGGGCACAACAGCTCCCCAGGCCACAGCATGGCGCACCCCCCCAGAGCTGGGACTATCGGAGAGGTCCTCTTCTGCCAGGCTGCTGTGTCAGCTGCAATGGAGGCAGAGTCGGTAATAACTCTGCTTTCCCAGAGCTCTGCATGAAGCAGGAGACGTTCTATCCACAGCATTGAAGGGAATCTGTCACCCCGATTTTGGTCTATTATCTACAGTAATACAAGAGTAGTAAAAAGGAGTCCACATTAGGGCCCTTGCACACGACCGTATGCCCTCCGGTCCGTGAGCGGGCCATATGTCCCGGAGCGGCATTGATCGTGCGCACGGTGGCACACCGCATCATAGATTACAATGCTGCTGTGGACGTCGGCCCGACCGCGGGGCTATTGTCCCGCACTCATATGATCTTATAAGTGCAGGACAATAGTCCAGCGGGAGCCCCGATGTGCACAGCATCATTGTAATCTATGCTCCCGATCAATGCCGCTCCGGGACATATGGCCGCTCACGGACTGTATATCTCGGAGGGCATACGGTCGTGTGCAAGGGCCCTTACTGTGTATTTCCCTACTGCCCCCCATTCACCTGCGGTCATCGTTCAGAGCTGCACTGAAATACACTGTCAGGACTGCTGCGCATGCGCTCGGGAGTCCTGCCATCATGTTACATCAGCACAGCAGTCCGGACTGTATTTCAGTGCAGCTTTCAGAGCCGACGATGGGGGAACAGGGGCAGTAGGAAAAAAATATAGTGATCCTCGGTGTTACTGATGTATTATTGTAGATAACAGCCCAAATTCGGGGATAATAAAGCTGGGCGATAGTCCCTGTGGGAACTACAATGGGGCCGGCAGGTAACCACTCAGCTTTCCTGGAGTCCTGCACACCAACGCATCTACATTTGAGTAAAGGACATCTCAGTGCATAATAAGGCGGATCTCCCATTCAGGACACAAGAAAGGTGGGTGTTGGGAGCGGTCACCCAACTTCCCAGATATAGATGGGACAACCTGACAGAACAGGACGACTCGGGGTGATTCTTAGGCTACATTCACACGAACTGGAAAAACAGCCGTATGACGGCCATTTTCAGAACCAATGGAGGTCTACGGGGCTACCCATATGGCCATTTTTCGAATAAACACTGAACATCCTATTTTTGGCGGTTTTTATGGGCAGACGGTCCACACTGAACTTAATGGGCCAGTTTTTAACAGCCGTTTAGACAGGAGTTAACCCTGTAATGGGATCTCCAGAAATAAAATAAAAAAATAATACATAAATATTACTTTATTATAAATATATTCCTTTCATTAGTTATAATGGTTTGTTTTTTCTGGGGAGCAATCATCAAGGGAAACAAAATGGCCGACATCCTATTAGTACACACAAAACCTGTCCTAATCACACAGCAGAACAAGTTACTTCACAGCACTGAGCTAAAGAGCCGCCTCATCCTCCTCTCTGCTTCTCAGGAACTATGGTCCTGACTACAGATAAGATCTTCAGCTGAATCTCTGTAGGAATGGAGTCCATGAGGAGACATGAAGTACAGAGAGAAGGTGGGATGTGGCAGCAGCACTTGTATGCAGTCTCCATCACCACAGCCCCACATTACCACCATCTGTCCTGTCCGTCCTCTCTGTATTTCAGGTCTCCTCATAGACGCCATTCCCACAAAGATTCAGCTACAGAGCACAAGAGGATGAAGCAGCTCTTTAGCTCAGTGTTGTGAAGTAACTTGTCCTGCTGTGAGATTAGGACAGGTTCTTTGTGTACTAATAGGACAGCAGCCATTTTATTTCCCCTGATGATTGCTCCCCAGACAAAACAAATCATTATAACTAATGAAAGGTATTTGGGAATAGATTTATAATAAAGTAATATGTAAAAGCTATGTACACCTTTAAAAGGCAATTTTTGTTTATGATTACATTTTACAAATTTTTGGCTAAAAATCATATTTTCAATTGGCCTTTATTGAGCCATTCTGTCACAAAGGGTTATCTGTTTTTCTAACTGTGTGACTGGTACTTTCACTTCGTGCCATAACCCTTATCTCTAAACTACTGAGGGGTCATAAACACTTATTTAAGCCACATTATTATCAGTAAGATAAGAGCTGAGCAATAAGGAGTGTTTACAATGTCAGAGAGCAGAGATAAGGAGCCCGTCAGCTCCCCAACTGACGGAAAAGACTGAAAATCCACAGACTGCTGCTAGAGCATCTCAGCTCTGTACAGAGAAAAAGGGCTCCATTTTTTTTTTATAAAGACCAATTGAAAAAATATTTTTTAGATCAAAATAAGTACAATGCAATCATAAAAAAATTGCCCCTAAAAGGTATCCATAGCTTTTAAGTATTTTCAGTAATTTTATTTTCCTAATTCCTGGAAAACCCCTTTGGGGTGAATGGGTGAAAGTGCCTTTCAAGGGTTAAAAAACAAGACAAAAACCTGACAGTCCCAGCATGATCATGTGACGCAGGGACATGCTCCCTCCAGTGCAGAGCGAGTGTTCCCTCACGTTCAAGTGTATGACGTCGGTATTTTTTTTTTTAGAGGGCACTATTGGGGGCAATATTTATACTGGAGGGCACTGTGTGGGGCCTTATATATACTGGGCCACTATGGGGAGCATTATAGATAGTGGGGGCAATTATAGATAGTGGGGCAATATGGTGGCTATTATTTAAACTGAAGGCACTGCAGGGGTTAGGATGTTCCAAAAAAAGATAAAGTAATGACATTCATCCGGATCCAAAACAGCCACAAAAAAATGACAAACGGCTAGAAAATGGATGCAGAATGGCCCTTAAAAATTGACCGTGTGTCCGTTTTTAATGGCAGTTTTCGTGTGAATGTAGCCTTACTCTAAAAGATGACAATATGGCAGCACCATTAGAGATGATCAGGCTGCCACCACCATGAGGGGGGTACAAGCCGCCACATCCAGGCCACTGGGGTACAGGCTCCCACCATCAGGCCCCTGAGTACAGGCTGCCACCTAGTGTGCCTCTGGGGTACAGGCTCCCACCATCAGGCCCCTGAGTACAGGCTGCCACCTAGTGTGCCTCTGGAGTCAGAAGTTGTAGGAGAGATGAAGCGGAGCGGTGCTGCTCGTGTCTCCGGCGGTGGCGTGCAGCGGCTGGGAGAAGGACACGGACTTCATCATACACATGGTGCCTTCGATGCAGTAGTACACACAGACGCCGATACGCAACTCAGGATCGGCGCAGGGGAACTGCAGGGGGAGCGTCACCTCTATCTGGTCAGGTTTAGTGAGACTCCCGATCTCACCGTAGGTTTTCTGTCCTGCAAGAAGCCAGTCATGACCTGGAGGAGAAGAGCAGAATTATTACTACTAGCACAGTACCTGGACATGTGAGCTGACAATCAAAGGAGAAGGTGAAATTGCACCATCTACTGGAGTCTGAAATCCACCTCCTGTCTCATCAGAGACTCAAGAAGCTGCTTTGTTGCTCACTCATGCTTTACACTGCGGCACAGCTCCATTAAAGGGGTATCCCATGATTAATGTAAAAAATACAAGTCAGACATCATATAGCACATGACAACCTTTTTCTAACCAAGCTAGAACCAGCCCTGTACCTCACATGGATCCAGAGATCAGCTAGACTTATTATATGGGCAGCACGGAGGCTCAGTGGTTAGGACAGGTGCCGACCAAGGGCAACATCTGCATGGAGTTTGTATGTTCTCCCCGTGTTTGCCTGCGTTTCCTCCGGGTTCTCCGGTTTCCTCCCACACTCCAGAGACAGACTGATCGGGACCTTAGATTGTGAGCCCCATTGGGGACATCTGGATGATAATGTCTGTAAAGCGCTGCGGAATATAGTAGCGCTATATAAAATAAATAAATACTATACTGCCAACTATGAAGAGTGTGTCCTTTCTGCTTCTGATGAGGGGTCGTGTCCTTTCTGCTACTGCTCTCCCTATCACAGCCAGTTAAAGGATTGGACTGAGCATGTGCGACCACCTCATTGACATTGTGCAGATACATTTTATTAAATAACTCACTGGCTATACAAAATCTTTAATTACATGTAATTACAGACGTATTCAGATTCAGGCGCTGGTTTGAAAACCGAAAAATATTTTTGAGTGGGACAACCCCTTTAAGGCACAGCTGTGATCGTTCTGGAGCGGTGTGTATCACAGGGTGAAATTATAAACTGCCAACAACTCATTGGCTGCACACAGACTGATGGAATACTCCAGTCGCATCCAGAGCTGCATTCACTAGCTGCCGTTTGGAATCCATTGGCACTCTGCTGACAGATCTGTTCAGTGACGCATTCACCATCCTGCTGCCGCCCTGTTCTAATCCGCCTCATGCTGTGACTTGCTGCACGGTACTGTGGGAAAAGTGTACATACTGATGGGAAGGAAGGACTGTGAGAGTGCAGCTTTGGATGTGACTAACGTACAAGATATTTTTATGTACCTTCACATCAGTACAGGAGATGTAAAGTATTTTCATATTATGCAGCTTTCTAAATGACCCAGCAGGGGGCGGCAAGGAGGTACTGCAACTAAGAGCTAATTTGTGAATGCAGCCTTGGATGTGACTAGAGAAGAACCCATGATGGAGCTCAGTTCAGTATAGTTGCAGCAGATTTCACTGCTCAGACTTTACCTTCTGTGAACAGAAACCAGAAACTGGGGGCTCCCTCCGTCGGCTTCGCCCCGGCAGGAAGCTTGAGGTTCAGTGTATACTGCAGGGTCCGGCCGGGGGATACAGGCAGAGGGTCCAGCTTAACATTAGGAGCAGATTTAGGCAGCTTCAGGTTCTTGATCCGCTGCGGCAGTGCACTGTCTACCAAATCGGAAGACTCTTGGGAGAAAATGGGGAGCTGCAACAAAAATGGGGGGGCACAAACATCAGCCAATGGCGCAAACACTGACAGCTGGGAGGATGGGAGTTGTAGTCTACAGTTAGATGCGCTCTCCGGCAGAGTGTCCCTACTTATTTCCCTCTAATTATATATGAAAAAAGTTAGAATTTTAAGGGTAATTCCACGAGAAGACGTGCAGGCAGCGGCAGACCGTGTCCTGAGGGGGTATGCACACTTCTGCAATTAAAATAAGAAATAAATCCGGTGCCCCTGAGGACAGTCTCGATATTTCCCACCGTGCAGGCATATGCATCTCCATGGTTACAAACCTCACACAAAACTACAACTCCCAAGCGTTGACAGTCTGCTGCTGATGAGAGTTGTAGTTTTGCGACAGGTTGGAGAGCGACAGGTTGGAGATTGCTGCCGCAGACTATAGGGATTTATAGCGGGTATTACTGACCTGATGTCAGTTATGATGGTAATGGGATAAGCGGTGTGAGAGTTGCCTGATCGCCGCTTATCCCCTGCCTGAAATATCAGGTATGATTCTGGCAATGTAGATTTTGTTTCCTATAGGATGCGGCCTCAGTGTCTGACTGGTGGGGCCCCGACCCCTGGGCCCCTCTCACTGAGGGGTAGAATGTGTTGAGCGCGGCTGCGCTGCATTACCAGTCACAGCGCGGCGTCTGCTCACTGAAGTTTTCTCGATTCCGGTTCGTCGCTCAGTGAAGATGAAGGAGTTTATTAACGCGGATAATAAAAAGTTTTCTAGACACGAAGATTTCAGCAGAACAAAAGAAAATAATCCTCGTCTGACAGCGAAATGAAGAGCGCGGCTGCGGAGTTCAGCGCGGCGGATCTGCATATTGTGCTATCCGAGGATGTAAGGATCCATACAGTACAATGTGTGGGTGTCGGGGGAGGGGGCCTTTATGTGAAGACTGATGGCTCTCATTATACTGGCAGGTCCTGCGGCAGAACTCACCCCAGGATTCTGTACTGTGGGGGAGATTGATGTATGGACGCCTACCTCGCTGACGAAACAAAACCCTGCGCTCCGACAGGAAAGCGTCGCTGCCCTCTGGGAGAAGCACGGACGGCGAGACACCTCAGATATCAGAGAGGCGCCGCTTATCCACACCGCCTCATACAGTGATCCTATAAACTGACACTTCTTAAAGAGACAGAGCCATATTTCACAGGAGAGCTTCTTAAAGGGGTAGTTCCAATATTTATAAGATTTACATGACGTGACGCTGGGGAGCTCACCCCACAGGAGAACGGGGACAGGGGGGGTGTCTGGGATTCCTGCATGCCAATTCAAAGCACCCATCGACAGAGCCGCACCTATCTTTCATGCACAGCATATCCAGTGGACAGGCAAAGTAGCCAACAGTCCAGAGTTTCATTGCACAGGATAGTGTTTATGGAAATTTGGTGGCAGGTTCTGGGCCGTCAGGGGTTCTTGAATCGCGTGAGGTTAAAATGTCCTACAACTTGTTCTGTGGATGATGGTGAGTGTGTACACGCCATAAAGGTGTACCAGGGGGCTAGCCCTTTAAAGGCCGATCCTGGAGTATCACATAAATCCTAATCCTCGTATAACAAAGAGTTCCGGAAAGGCGGATTTACGCGTCCCGATGTTACAGCCGATTGTCAGGAAGAAGGCGCTCCTTCCCGACGGTTGGCTGCTTACTCTGTGGAGGAGACACATCTACATGCCGCGATCTCCTCCACAGTATGGGGACGAGAAGTCGCTATTGTGAGCCTCATACAGAATCATTGCTCCCGGTTTAGACCGCACGATCTGCTGCCCAAGAACGATGACTGATGTGCCTGCGCGAATGACAGGATCGCCCGAAGAATGAGCATTTGGCTCAGTCATCGGGCGATTGGCGGCACATTTAGAGGGCCAGATCGTCAGGAACAAGCGTTCGAAGGAACGGCCGTTCACAATAATCTGCCCGAAAATCGGAACGTGTAAATTCACCATAACCCTCTAATTAGACTTTGGGTTATTGGTCACCATTTTCACAATCTTTGCTTGCTGTCAGTGAACAGGAACATTCCAATTTACATTTAGAGGCTGAAATGCTGTTCAGATCGAAATCCTCTCACAATTCAGAGAGCTCCTTTCCATATAGTTTGTTACAATGTATCAGTGCAGGTAAAATGTGTCAGTCTGCAGTCCAGGATGCTGATCACTCGGAGGATTGTCCAGACTGGATACAACTGTAGCAAAGGTCCAGATGTGAGAACTAAGGACAGTTTTCAGCCTCTCTAGGTAGGAAATGAATGTTGCATTCACTGGCAGCAAGCAGGGGTCTCAGAACTTTTGATGACATGAAACAAATTATAGTAGGAAGTTGCATATATATATTATATTTTATATATTTCTTCAACGTAAATTTCAGAGGAAAAATCTGCAGCAAAAGTGAACGATTCAAGTGCATTTGTTGTGGATTTTCCGCAGATTTCACCCGATAAACACTGCAAAGGGTCAAATTCCCAGCAGAAAATGAAATGAAAATCCGCACGTCATTTTCCACGTGGATTTTTCACATGGCGTGTGGGAGAAATTTGGTAAAATCTCATATGCAAGTTGCTGCCAGGTGTGAACATATCCTTATAAACAGCTTCTGGGAAAGCTGGGTGCAGACCTGCACGGAGCTGTAGAGGGCGCCGTGTCCCGGAGACGCAGAAAGATGGAAACTAAGAGGCTGCAAGGGTTGGCTCATGGAGGAAAATACGGATTTCGTCCCTAAATTATGTGGAGATAATCTAGAAAAGTGCGAATGCTGGAGAAGAATCCGGAGGTCACTCACCACAGACACCATCTTGGTCTCCAGGTCCAGGACTTTTATCTGGTGATTATTTGTGTCGGCAACATAGAGTGACCGCCCGTCTGCCGCCGCGCACAGACCTCCTGGTTCATTGAATGATGCCTCCGTGAAGCTTGGTCCTGGCGCATTCCCAGCCTGCCCTGTACCCGCCAACGTGACGCAGCTCTTGGATTTCGGATCCACGGTTTTGATCTGTCAGAAAAGGAGAAAAAACTGTGATAAATATAATGCGGACGGTCATGTCTAGAGCATTAACCCCGTATGCTACTCCTATAATTATAGGCCTGTCCGGCCACTCAATGTGGTGTCAAATAATAAAACCTGAAGCGGAGATGAGACGCTGCAGCCGATCAGCGGTCACCGGATACAGCCAGTGATTGGCGGCAGAGGTCACATGTCCATGCTGAAAAGTACAAGGAAGAAGAGAGATCGGCAGGGGAACTGGGAAGCATCGCAATGGGAGCAGCGGGGGAAATGGGAAGTATTGCGGGAAATGGGAAGAGCCAAAGCAAGAAGTGAATCCAGCAGGGAGGAGAGCGGACGTCCTTCCTTTATATTACACGTTCATTCTGAGCATCAAAAACTGCGAATTCAAACGCTGCAGACTTGACGCAGAAATGTCCGAACATTTCAACTCACCTGAAGATCAGAATTTTTGCTTTCGTCCTCTCAGAAACAGCGCCACATCAGTCCTGTGGCAGCCTCTGGTATTACTGTTTAGCGCCATTCACGAGAAAAGGACTAAAGTGCAATACCGGACACAGCCACCGGACAGAGGTGGCGCTGCGAAATAAAACTCTTTATACACAAAGCCTATCACTCGCATTGTTCTGTGTATGATGAGCATTGCATAACCAGACACAATGGCCCACAATTACTAAGATTACGAGTGTGCACACTTTCAGCCGACGTCTGCGCCATTTTCTGGAAAAAGACAACTAATTATAATAAGAAGAAAAGAACAAAACAAGATAAAAGAAAAACCTTAACAAAAGAAAAAACTCCATTAAACACATCATAAAAACCATAGAGATTAATACTAATAACGGCGCCATTGTACGCAAGGCGTCGGCGCGATGTGACTGATGCTCAAAAAAATGAAACAAAAAAAAGTGATTAAAGATTCAGGACGGAGATTTCCACACAAAGGACTCCGCTCTGTGATTAATTAGAGCTGGATCGGCAGAAACAAAATCACAAAATCAAATTATCCTCTAAATCATGACCAATATGGCGATGGGGAGGCATAAATATTCCTCTCCAGCCCCAGTGTGCGCCGCGCCCTGCAACCGGCATGAATTATAGGAAGCCATTAATTACACATCAGATGAACTGTGCCCGATCCACGGTGAGTGACGCCCATGAGACCTAGAGATGTAACCGGGAAACAGCAACGACTCGGAAAAGTAACAAGGAGCAACTGTAACTACAACAGACCTCACACACAGCAACACAGCACTGCTGCGCGCAGTCCCATGTAACACCACAGATAAGACAGTGATAACTGTCTGAGTACAGATAATGTAGTAGAGGTCACCTGCAGTCCCATGTAACACCACAGATAACACAGTGTTACTGTCTGAGTACAGATAATGTAGAAGAGGTCACCTGCAGTCCCATGTAACACCACAGATAACACTACAGTGTACAGATAATGTAGTAGAGGACAGTTTCATGCATGCTGTATACTCTTTCATTGGCAGCACGAGGGCGGTTTTCTATACAAATCTCCGGTGCACACATCGTTACTGCATTTCTTATACAGTTCAGCTGAGGCGTTATAAATCGGCATGCAGTGAAATTCACCTAATGGTAGCTGCCAATAAAAAAATAAAAAAATACATCTGTGAAAAATAAGGGCGTGCAAATCTGTAGCGCAGCGTGGTCTCTTTATTTCAATGAATGATGGAGCTAAAAGTGTTCGAACCAAGAAGGAAATGTTACAACATAAAGTGAAGAAAACTAATGAGATCCTCACCTTGTGATTATATGAATCTGCCACGTACAGGATCCCACGGTTCTGATCCCATGATACTCCCAGAGGATGCTGAAGTTTAGCATTAATTCCGGTCCCATCAACATCACCAAAAGCAAACAGGTTCTGTGAATGAAATGGACAAGTACAAAGTATAATCAGGCTACAGGAGGACGGCACGTGATAAAGGAGTATACAGCGACAATGACAACACCCAGAACTATAACCAACATAAATGCTGAAGAATATAACTACTATAATACTGCCTCCTATGTACAAGAATATAACTACTATAATACTGCCTCCTATGTACAAGATTATAACTACTATAATACTGCCTCCTATGTACAAGAATATAACTACTATAATACTGCCTCCTATGTACAAGATTATAACTACTATAATACTGCCTCCTATGTACAAGATTATAACTACTATAATACTGCCTCCTATGTACAAGATTATAACTACTATAATACTGCCTCCTATGTACAAGAATATAACTACTATAATACTGCCTCCTATGTACAAGAATATAACTACTATAATACTGCCTCCTATGTACAAGAATACAACTACTATAATACTGCCTCCTATGTACAAGAATACAACTACTATAATACTGCTCCTCTGTACAAGAATACAACTGCTATAATACTGCTCCTATGTACAAGAATACAACTGCTATAATACTGCTCCTATGTACAAGAATACAACTACTATAATACTGCTCCTATGTACAAGAATATAACTACTATAATACTGCTCCTATGTACAAGAATATAACTACTATAATACTGCTCCTATGTACAAGAAAATAACTACTATAATACTGCCCCTATGTACAGGAATATAACTACTATAATACTGCTCTCATGTACAAGACTATAACTATTATAATACTGCTCCTATGTACAGCAATATAACTACTATAATACTGCTCCTATGTACAAGAATATAACTACTATAATACTGTCTCCTATGTACAAGAATATAACTACTATAATACTGCTCCTGTGTACAAGAATATAACTACTATAATACTGCTCCTATGTACAGGAATATAACTACTATAATACTGCCTCCTATGTACAAGAATATAACTACTATAATACTGCCTCCTATGTACAAGAATATAACTACTATAATACTGCCTCCTATGTACAAGAATACAACTACTATAATACTGCCTCCTATGTACAAGAATACAACTACTATAATACTGCCTCCTATGTACAAGAATACAACTACTATAATACTGCTCCTCTGTACAAGAATACAACTGCTATAATACTGCTCCTATGTACAAGAATACAACTGCTATAATACTGCTCCTATGTACAAGAATACAACTACTATAATACTGCTCCTATGTACAAGAATATAACTACTATAATACTGCTCCTATGTACAAGAATATAACTACTATAATACTGCTCCTATGTACAAGAAAATAACTACTATAATACTGCCCCTATGTACAAGAATATAACTACTATAATACTGCCTCCTATGTACAAGAATATAACTACTATAATACTGCCTCCTATGTACAAGAATATAACTACTATAATACTGCTCCTGTGTACAAGACAATAACTACTATAATACTGCCTCCTATGTGCAAGAATATAACTACTATAATACTGCCTCCTATGTACAAGAATATAACTACTATAATACTGCTCTCATGTACAAGACTATAACTATTATAATACTGCTTCTATGTACAGCAATATAACTACTATAATACTGCTCCTATGTACAAGAATATAACTACTATAATACTGTCTCCTATGTACAAGAATATAACTACTATAATACTGCTCCTATGTACAAGAATATAACTACTATAATACTGCTCCTATGTACAAGAATATAACTACTATAATACTGCTCCTATGTACAAGAATATAACTACTATAATACTGCTCCTATGTACAGGAATATAACTACTATAATACTGCTCCTATGTACAAGAATATAACTACTATAATACTGCTCCTATGTACAAGACTATAACTACTATAATACTGCCTCCTATGTACAAGAATATTACTACTATAATACTGCTCCTATGTACAAGAATATAACTACTATAATACTGCCTCCTATGTACAAGAATATAACTACTATAATACTGCCCCTATGTACAAGAATATAACCACTATAATACTGCTCCTGTGTACAAGAATATAACTACTATAATACTGCTCCTATGTACAAGAATATAACTACTATAATACTGCCTCCTATGTACAAGAATATAACTACTATAATACTGCCTCCTATGTACAAGAATATAACTACTATAATACTGCTCCTAAGTACAGGAATATAACTACTATAATACTGCTCCTGTGTACAAGACAATAACTACTATAATACTGCCTCCTATGTGCAAGAATATAACTACTATAATACTGCTCATATGTACAGGAATATAACTACTATAATACTGCTCCTATGTACAAGAATATAACTACTATAATACTGCTCATATGTACAAGAATATAACTACTATAATACTGCTCCTATGTACAAGAATATAACTACTATAATACTGCTCCTATGTACAAGAATATAACTACTATAATATTGCTTTTATGCTGACTAAGGATGCTCCAAGCACCTGAAATGCGTAAATGCGGTTTTCCTGTGTCGCCGTCTGTACCGTGAAGATGTGGCACAGCTGCAGTAAAGACTTTCCTGTTCCGGATCTGCACCCGATAGAAGTTGGTGCGTTTTGTTTACTACTATAATACCGCCCCCTATAGACCACCCGATAACAAGGCAGTGATCTGTAATGTCCGGCCCTGGCTGTGTATAGCTCGTCGTGCCGCTGACATGACACTATTCTGCTATTCTTGTGTCACTTGTGGGTAGGACCTACCGTCACTGTGGATGGCGGGTGTTATTACAGAGGTTGTTGTCCGCCATGTTGTGTGAATACTTTATTACAGCACTGCTGAGGGCTTTGGGGTCAGGGGTAGCGGCACACATGATTGTGTCTCCAGGAATCCCTCCATAGAGAACTATGTGTACACGGTGCTCAGGGGTCACAGCTTCTCTTATGTGGTAATATTAGGGTTATTGTCCCTTTAAGGATAGTTACCGTGGGGTCGCGCTCTCCGCCCACGACGTGTTTCACCGCTCCGTCTTTGAAGGACACGCTTCTGATGGAGCTGCTCTCACTGTCGGCCACAAACAGGCAGTTCCAGGGATCCCCCCTGCACGCGGTCAGTCCGGACGGCTGAGCAAAACCCGCCTTCTGAGGATACGAATTGTTCCGGTTTTCTTCGTTGCCACTTCCGGCAAAGCGAACGCAGGATCCTCCAGGGAGGAGGCTGAAAGGAGACAACAGGTTACCATGAACTGGGGGAAAAGCCGTCACCAAAACAGCACCACGAGTCCGTGCATCAAGGGACTGTCAGGCCCCTCCCCTTAGTGAGGCTCCTCCCCTCCATCTGTTGGGGGGGCAGCTCCCTGACATTCTTAGGCTGGGTTCACGTTGTATTTTTGCCTTACATGTACGTTAAGCGGACGCCATACAGGGGCCTCCGTCACCATACATTTCCATTGTAATAAAACACATACACAACTGTGGCGAAACCAACCTCGCCACGGTGTTTTGGAGGGGGCTGTTTGAAGGCCTCTTGCCTCAGGATTATGGCCCATAGTAACTTTAAAGGAGAAGACAGACCGGCCGCACAGCTTAAATCTGTCTGTAGAATTGTATTTTATGTTATTATGCGTTCGGTTAAATTGTATGTTCTGTGAGGGCACCCAGATAGCTAATATTATTGTATTCGTGTATTCTGAGTGCCATTCACCTAATGATATGCACTCAGACTTGAGCTATCTGGGGATATGTTAAATGTCTGTGTTTACTGTGGGGGTGTGACATTGTGTGTTTAAATGGTGATGTCTGTCCTGTTGTCTCCACATGTGTATTGGCGATCTCCCTTTGTCCTGAGAGATAATTGGATTGCCTTCGGTCGTCTCCCAGGCAGAGAGGAGGAAACCATGATGCATTGTGGGGATGTGTTGTATCTGTTCTGTATTTGCATAACTGTAATAAAAACCAGGCTGGGTGTGCCAGCACTTCAGACCACTGCTTGACCCTCAAGACGGAGCCTTGTCTCGTTATTGGGGGGATTCCATTTATGCTGTTGGAGACTGATTGCCAGGAGTGTAAGCTGACTGTACGCTTTTCCTGTTCGTCTGCTGGCAGCTATTCGCGAGGTTCCAGTTTGGAGTGCTATTTTGTATCCAGTTCGGGAGGTTGGTGTTCTGCAGTAGCTGTGCCTGTCTCTCGGAAAGGGGCATATCGCCTAAACGGATTTTAACCCCTTGTCTGCTGAAACGGTCCGTTACAACAACGTATACATTTGTTCCCGGACTCTGCAGGATGGAAGACGAGCCACAGACTGGTACAGGAGAGGGCCCTGCCCGCGAGGCTTACAGTCTACGAGGTGAGGCTAAGGACGGTCATGGCGGTATAGAGGCAGCAGGGTCACTGGTTGCAGGTTTGTCTGAAGAGGTGGGTTCAGGTTTCTTTGAAGGATTCCACTGGAGGTGAGAGTCGGATATGTTGGGGCAGCGAGTTCCAGAGTATGGGGGATGCACAGGAGAAATCCTGGAGGAGATTGTGGGAAGAGGAGAGGAGAAGGTCTTGTGAGGATCGGAGATTACGTGTAGGAAGGTATCGGGAGGTCACTGATGTCTGGAGGGGACAGTTTGTGGACGGCCTTGTATGTCATAGTGGTTAGTACTGGATTCTCTGGGTAACGGGGGCAGTGAAGGGATTGGCAGAGGAGTAACAGGGGAGAGGTAGATTAGTCCGGTGGCAGAGTTGAGGATAGATTGGAGCAAGAGTGCTAGATGGGAGGCCACAGAGGAGGTAATGTATGTACACAGTGACTGCACCAGCAGAATAGTGAGTGCAGCTCTGGAGTAAAATACAGGATGTAACTCAGGGTCAGTACAGGATATGTAATGTATGGACACAGTGACTCCACCAGCAGAATAGTGAGCGCAGCTCTGGAGTATAATACAGGATGTAACTCAGGATCAGTACAGGATAAGTAATGTATGCACACAGTGACTGCACCAGCAGAATAGTGAGTGCAGCTCTGGAGTATAATACAGGATGTAACTCAGGATCAGTACAGGATAAGTAATGTATGTACACAGTGACTACACCAGCAGAATAGTGAGTGCAGCTCTGGAGTATAATACAGGATGCAACTCAGGATCAGTACAGGATAAGTTATGTATGTACACAGTGGCCCAGATTCAGGTAGATTTGCCCATTACTTACACCTGAGCCGCTCAGCTGAATTTCTCTGCGCTGGAGCAATTTTGCCAAATTGCCACCTGATTCAGGAATCGTTTGTTCATTTAATTTGCTCCTGTTTAAGGCAAAGCTGAGGGCGCAAGGCCGTGCAAGTCAAAGTGGGTGTGCCCCTATGTAAATGAGGAATTTTCGGCTCAGCAGAGGTTTGCTAGCATAATTTCAGGGCAAATCCTGCTCAGCTGCTTGCACTGAGCAAATAAATAGGAGCAGACTTGCGCAGGTTCTTTGCTGAATTTCATCCTGCTTTTTCCTACCCCCCCCCTGAGCAAGGAAATTCAGCCCTTTTGCAAGACATGGCACCTCCCAAAGGGACCAAAATAAGGAAGGCCAACTTTGTGGCTGCAGAGATGGACATCCTGATTGCTGCACTCCAGCAGCATAAGGAAGTCCTATATGGTGCCCAGCGGGCAAACACCACCATTGCCCAAAGGAGGGCTATATATGAAGCCATTGCCCTGGACATCAATGCCCTGGGTAATGAAGTGCGTACCTGGGATGACATTTGGCCATCTTTTGCTAACTTGCCCCTGCTTTTAACAGGAGCAAGTTTGCCCAGGGAAAAAAGCTTGCACGCTTCCAGCGCAAGATGCGCATCACACGCGCATGTTTCTGAATCATCGGCAGTACCTAATTTGCATATTCGCTGAGGGAATTCCATGAAGGCGCAACTTACACCCCGCGCAAAATTGCACGAAAATTGCGCAGGAACAGCTAGGCTGCGTGCGCGGGAAAATGGCCGCATTTCAGGCTTAACTGGTTTACAGAATCAGCCGCAAATTTGCATAGGAGCAAATCAGTACTTGCGCGGCGCAAATCACACTTGTTCCCGCGCAAGTGCTTCTTGAATCTGGGCCAGTGACTGCACCAGCAGAATAGTGAGCGCAGCTCTGGGGTATAATACAGGATGTATCTCAGGATCAGTACAGGATAAGTAATGTATGTACACAGTGACTGCACCAGCAGAATAGTGAGTGCAGCTCTGGAGTATAATACAGGATGTAACTCAGGGTCAGTACAGGATGAGTAATGTATGTACACAGTGACTGCACCAGCAAAATAGTGAATGCAGCTCTGGAGTATAATACAGGATGTAACTCAGGATCAGTACAGGATAAGTAATGTATGTACACAGTGACTGCACCAGCAGAATAGTGAGTGCAGCTCTGGAGTATAATACTGGATGTAACTCAGGATCAGTACAGGATAAGTAATGTATGTACACAGTGACTGCACCAGCAAAATAGTGAGTGCAGCTCTGGAGTATAATACTGGATGTAACTCAGGATCAGTACAGGATGAGTAATGTATGTACACAGTGACTGCACCAGCAAAATAGTGAATGCAGCTCTGGAGTATAATACAGGATGTAACTCAGGATCAGTACAGGATAAGTAATGTATGTACACAGTGACTGCACCAGCAGAATAGTGAGTGCAGCTCTGGAGTATAATACTGGATGTAACTCAGGATCAGTACAGGATAAGTAATGTATGTACACAGTGACTGCACCAGCAAAATAGTGAGTGCAGCTCTGGAGTATAATACTGGATGTAACTCAGGATCAGTACAGGATAAGTAATGTATGTACACAGTGACTGCACCAGCAGAATAGTGAGCGCAGCTCTGGGGTATAATACAGGATGTATCTCAGGATCAGTACAGGATAAGTAATGTATGTACACAGTGACTGCACCAGCAGAATAGTGAGTGCAGCTCTGGAGTATAATACAGGATGTAACTCAGGGTCAGTACAGGATGAGTAATGTATGTACACAGTGACTGCACCAGCAAAATAGTGAATGCAGCTCTGGAGTATAATACAGGATGTAACTCAGGATCAGTACAGGATAAGTAATGTATGTACACAGTGACTGCACCAGCAGAATAGTGAGTGCAGCTCTGGAGTATAATACTGGATGTAACTCAGGATCAGTACAGGATAAGTAATGTATGTACACAGTGACTGCACCAGCAAAATAGTGAGTGCAGCTCTGGAGTATAATACTGGATGTAACTCAGGATCAGTACAGGATGAGTAATGTATGTACACAGTGACTGCACCAGCAAAATAGTGAATGCAGCTCTGGAGTATAATACAGGATGTAACTCAGGATCAGTACAGGATAAGTAATGTATGTACACAGTGACTGCACCAGCAGAATAGTGAGTGCAGCTCTGGAGTATAATACTGGATGTAACTCAGGATCAGTACAGGATAAGTAATGTATGTACACAGTGACTGCACCAGCAAAATAGTGAGTGCAGCTCTGGAGTATAATACTGGATGTAACTCAGGATCAGTACAGGATAAGTAATGTATGTACACAGTGACTGCACCAGCAGAATAGTGAGTGCAGCTCTGGAGTATAATACAGGATGTATCTCAGGATCAGTACAGGATAAGTAATGTATGCACACAGTGACTGCACCAGCAGAATAGTGAGTGCAGCTCTGGAGTATAATACAGGATGTAACTCAGGATTAGTACAGGATAAGTAATGTATGTACACAGTGACTGCACCAGCAGAATAGTGAGCGCAGCTCTGGGGTATAATACAGGATGTAACTCAGGATCAGTACAGGATAAGTAATGTATGTACACAGTGACTGCACCAGCAGAATAGTGAGTGCAGCTCTGGAGTATAATACAGGATGTAACTGAGGATCAGTACAGGATAAGTAATGTATGTACACAGTGACTGCACCAGCAGAATAGTGAGTGCAGCTCTGGAGTATAATACAGGATGTAACTCAGGATCAGTACAGGATAAGTAATGTATGTACACAGTGACTGCACCAGCAGAATAGTGAGTGCAGCTCTGGAGTATAATACAGGATGTAACTCAGGATCAGTAATGTATGTACACAGTGACTGCACCAGCAGAATAGTGAGTGCAGCTCTGGAGTATAATACAGGATGTAACTCAGGATCAGTACAGGATAAGTAATGTATGTACACAGTGACAGCACCAGCAGAATAGTGAGTGCAGCTCTGGAGTATAATACAGGAGGTAACTCAGGATCAGTCCAGGAAACATGACATTCGTTCAGAGCTGAGATCATATGACTGCTTAGCTGTGAATAATCCGACAATAGAAATTTTACAACTTGAGAGAGGAGAACTCCGAAATTACATGAGAAGCCAAAAATGAAAATCTCGGAAAGTTTAGCGTTTGAGGTGACAGGAGGATGATGGAGAAGAGGGTCTTTATATAAATACAGAATTTTCATCCTTTATTATACCCCAGGAGCGCACAGGAGAGGAGAACACGCTCATGTTATAACACATGGTGTGAACAGTCCAGGGGCTACGGCTGAGAGGGCGATCACTTACCTGCCCTTGGGTAACGTCCCCTCTTCTAATAGCAGAGCCCAGATCTGATGGGTCCCGGCCATGGCGATCCATAGCACCCCTGCAAAATAAAGTAAAAAACCATTAATGGCAGGGGGTGGGGCCTAAAGGGGAGGGGCTTCATTACTATGCATCTCCGCTTTAGAATAGGTTTCACAGGAAAACATCATTTTCAGATATTTTTTAAACTCCGATGTTTCCCTTATTACAGGGGTTGGTCTGGATGACGATATCCCAGCGCTCGGCTGAGGTCAGCAGGGTGGCTGCAGCGGTGGGATACCTCCCATCATCCCACATTTTATGTCATATGTGGTCACGCTGCATCCTGCTCCGCTCAGGCCGGTGGCTTCTGCTGTGGATTAAAGAGGGGGTACTGAATAGGGGTACTGAATAGGGGTACTGAATAGGGGGACCCCCCCCCCCCCACCCCAAGCATGACAGGTAACCTGGAGTCTGCAGAGACCCCCAGCATGACAGGTAACCTGGAGTCTGCAGAGACCCCCAGCATGACAGGTAACCTGGAGTCTGCAGAGACCCCCAGCATGACAGGTAACCTGGAGTCTGCAGAGACCCCCAGCATGACAGGTAACCCGGAGTCTGCAGAGACCCGCAGCATGAAAGGTAACCTGGAGTCTGCAGAGACACCCACCAGCATGACAGGTAACCCGGAGTCTGCAGAGACCCGCAGCATGACAGGTAACCTGGAGTCTGCAGAGACACCCCCCAGCATGACAGGTAACCTGGAGTCTGCAGAGACACCCCCCAGCATGACAGGTAACCTGGAGTCTGCAGAGACCCCCAGCATGACAGGTAACCTGGAGTCTGCAGAGACCCCCAGCATGACAGGTAACCTGGAGTCTGCAGAGACCCCCGGCATGACAGGTAACCTGGAGTCTGCAGAGACCCCCGGCATGACAGGTAACCTGGAGTCTGCAGAGACACCCCCCAGCATGACAGGTAACCTGGAGTCTGCAGAGACACCCCCCAGCATGACAGGTAACCTGGAGTCTGCAGAGACACCCCCCAGCATGACAGGTAACCTGGAGTCTGCAGAGACACCCCCCAGCATGACAGGTAACCTGGAGTCTGCAGAGACACCCCCCAGCATGACAGGTAACCTGGAGTCTGCAGAGACCCCCCCTAGCATGACAGGTAACCTGGAGTCTGCAGAGACACCCCCCAGCATGACAGGTAACCTGGAGTCTGCAGAGACCCCCCCTAGCAGGACAGGTAACCTGGAGTCTGCAGAGACCCCCAGCATGACAGGTAACCTGGAGTCTGCAGAGACCCCCAGCATGACAGGTAACCTGGAGTCTGCAGAGACACCCCCCAGCATGACAGGTAACCTGGAGTCTGCAGAGACACCCCCCAGCATGACAGGTAACCTGGAGTCTGCAGAGACACCCCCCAGCATGACAGGTAACCTGGAGTCTGCAGAGACCCCCCCTAGCATGACAGGTAACCTGGAGTCTGCAGAGACACCCCCCAGCATGACAGGTAACCTGGAGTCTGCAGAGACACCCCCCAGCATGACAGGTAACCTGGAGTCTGCAGAGACCCCCCCTAGCATGACAGGTAACCTGGAGTCTGCAGAGACCCCCAGCATGACAGGTAACCTGGAGTCTGCAGAGACCCCCAGCATGACAGGTAACCTGGAGTCTGCAGAGACCCCCAGCATGACAGGTAACCTGGAGTCTGCAGAGACCCCCAGCATGACAGGTAACCTGGAGTCTGCAGAGACCCCCGGCATGACAGGTAACCCGGAGTTTGCAGAGACCCGCGGCATGACAGGTAACCTGGAGTCTGCAGAGACCCCCGGCATGACAGGTAACCTGGAGTCTGCAGAGACCCCCGGCATGACAGGTAACCTGGAGTCTGCAGAGACACCCAGCATGACAGGTAACCTGGAGTCTGCAACCCCCCCGCCCCAAGCAACAGATAACCTGAAGTCTGTGGAGACCTCCAGTGTGACAGGTAACCTGAAGTCTGTGGAGACCCCCAGTGTGACAGGTAACCTGAAGTCTGTGGAGACCCCCAGTGTGACAGGTAACCTGAAGTCTGTGGAGACCCCCAGTGTGACAGGTAACCTGAAGTCTGTGGAGACCCCCAGTGTGACAGGTAACCTGAAGTCTGTGGAGACCCCCAGTGTGACAGGTAACCTGAAGTCTGTGGAGACCCCCAGTGTGACAGGTAACCTGAAGTCTGTGGAGACCCCCAGTTTGACAGGTAACCTGAGGTCTGTGGAGACCCCCAGTGTGACAGGTAACCTGAAGTCTGTGGAGACCCCCAGTGTGACAGGTAACCTGGAGTTTGTGGAGACCCCCAGTGTGACAGGTAACCTGGAGTCTGCAGAGACCCCCCAAGCGCAGGCTGTTTGTAAGCGCAGGAGTCGTGACTGGATCCTCCTCCAGAAGCTGCTGACAGCTCATTGTTCTCTTTAATCATAGGGAATATTTATATTTATTGCAGCATGCTGAACAAGGCGCCAGCGCAGGAACAGTACAGATCAGGAAGATTACCCCTACTGTGAACTGTCAGAGGCCACTCCGCGCTAAACTTCAGCGAGCAGTACAAATAATGGAGAGGTGACCCCGCGCTAAACTAAAGCGAGCAGTACAAATAATGGAGAGGTGACCCCGTGCTAAACTAACGCGAGCAGTACAAATAATGTACAGATGACCCCGCGCTAAACTACAGCGAGCAGTACAAATAATGTACAGATGACCCCGCGCTAAACTACAGCGAGCAGTACAAATAATGGAGAGGAGACCCCGCGCTAAACTACAGCGAGCAGTACAAATAATGGAGAGGTGACCCCGCACTAAACTACAGCGAGCAGTACAAATAATGGAGAGGTGACCCCGCGCTAAACTAAAGCGAGCAGTACAAATAATGGAGAGGTGACCCCGCGCTAAACTAAAGCGAGCAGTACAAATAATGGAGAGGTGACCCCGTGCTAAACTAACGCGAGCAGTACAAATAATGGAGAGGTGACCCCGCGCTAAACTAAAGCGAGCAGTACAAATAATGCAGAGGTGACCCCGCACTAAACTTCAGCGAGCAGTACAAATAATGGAGAGGAGACCCCGCACTAAACTTCAGCGAGCAGTACAAATAATGGAGAGGAGACCCCGCACTAAACTTCAGCGAGCAGTACAAATAATGGAGAGGAGACCCCGCACTAAACTTCAGCGAGCAGTACAAATAATGGAGAGGAGACCCCGCACTAAACTTCAGCGAGCAGTACAAATAATGGAGAGGAGACCCCGCACTAAACTTCAGCGAGCAGTACAAATAATGGAGAGGAGACCCCGCACTAAACTTCAGCGAGCAGTACAAATAATGGAGAGGAGACCCCGCACTAAACTTCAGCGAGCAGTACAAATAATGGAGAGGAGACCCCGCGCTAAACTAAAGCGAGCAGTACAAATAATGCAGAGGTGACCCCGCGCTAAACTAAAGCGAGCAGTACAAATAATGGAGAGGAGACCCCGCACTAAACTACAGCGAGCAGTACAAATAATGGAGAGGTGACCCCGCACTAAACTACAGCGAGCAGTACAAATAATGCAGAGGTGACCCCGCGCTAAACTTCAGCGAGCAGTACAAATAATGGAGAGGTGACCCCGCACTAAACTACAGCGAGCAGTACAAATAATGGAGAGGTGACCCCGCACTAAACTACAGCGAGCAGTACAAATAATGGAGAGGAGACCCCGCGCTAAACTACAGCGAGCAGTACAAATAATGGAGAGGCAACCCCGCGCTAAACTACAGCGAGCAGTACAAATAATGGAGAGGTGACCCCGCACTAAACTACAGCGAGCAGTACAAATAATGGAGAGGAGACCCCGCACTAAACTACAGCGAGCAGTACAAATAATGGAGAGGAGACCCCGCGCTAAACTAAAGCGAGCAGTACAAATAATGTACAGATGACCCCGCACTAAACTTCAGCGAGCAGTACAAATAATGGAGAGGAGACCCCGCACTAAACTACAGCGAGCAGTACAAATAATGGAGAGGTGACCCCGCACTAAACTACAGCGAGCAGTACAAATAATGGAGAGGTGACCCCGCACTAAACTTCAGCGAGCAGTACAAATAATGGAGAGGAGACCCCGCACTAAACTACAGCGAGCAGTACAAATAATGGAGAGGAGACCCCGCACTAAACTACAGCGAGCAGTACAAATAATGGAGAGGAGACCCCGCGCTAAACTAAAGCGAGCAGTACAAATAATGTACAGATGACCCCGCACTAAACTTCAGCGAGCAGTACAAATAATGGAGAGGAGACCCCGCACTAAACTACAGCGAGCAGTACAAATAATGGAGAGGTGACCCCGCACTAAACTACAGCGAGCAGTACAAATAATGGAGAGGTAACCCCGCACTAAACTACAGCGAGCAGTACAAATAATGGAGAGGCAACCCCGCGCTAAACTAAAGCGAGCAGTACAAATAATGGACAGGAGACCCCGCACTAAACTTCAGCGAGCAGTACAAATAATGGAGAGGAGACCCCGCACTAAACTTCAGCGAGCAGTACAAATAATGGAGAGGAGACCCCGCACTAAACTACAGCGAGCAGTACAAATAATGGAGAGGTGACCCCGCACTAAACTACAGCGAGCAGTACAAATAATGGAGAGGAGACCCCGCACTAAACTACAGCGAGCAGTACAAATAATGGAGAGGAGACCCCGCACTAAACTACAGCGAGCAGTACAAATAATGGAGAGGTGACCCCGCACTAAACTTCAGCGAGCAGTACAAATAATGGAGAGGTGACCCCGCACTAAACTACAGCGAGCAGTACAAATAATGGAGAGGAGACCCCGCACTAAACTACAGCGAGCAGTACAAATAATGGAGAGGAGACCCCGCGCTAAACTACAGCGAGCAGTACAAATAATGGAGAGGAGACCCCGCACTAAACTACAGCGAGCAGTACAAATAATGTACAGATGACCCCACACTAAACTAAAGCGAGCAGTACAAATAATGCAGAGGTGACCCCGCGCTAAACTAAAGCGAGCAGTACAAATAATGCACAGATGACCCCGCACTAAACTACAGCGAGCAGTACAAATAATGTAAAGGCGACCCCGCACGAGCGCCACCTGTGTGGAGGTAACATCCTGAATGTGTACGATGCTGCTTCCCAGAGGCGCCGATGGCAGGAAAAGCAGAGTATGAGCTGTAGCATATTTTTTTTTTTACAGTTTTGGAGGGGGGGGGGGGGGGGGGGGAGACCTCAGAAATGATGCAGACACTATAGATAGGCGCTGGTATTAATCACGGTAGTAGGACTATATTCTTAATGAGCAGCAGGCTAATAGAAGCATATTTAGCGCCATCATGTGGTGCTGTGGAGAGGAATCGACCTGAGTAATAAAGTAAACCAAGCTTTATCCTGCACACAGCAGTTATCTGGACACGGCACAGTTCATCCTGCAGGCAGCAGCTATCTGGACACGGCACAGTTCATCCTGCACGCAGCAGCTATCTGGACACAGCACCGTTCATCCTGCACACAGCAGTTTTCTGGACACAGCACCGTTCATCCTGCACACAGCAGTTATCTGGACACGGCACCGTTCATCCTGCAGGCAGCAGCTATCTGGACACGGCACCGATCATCCTGCACGCAGCAGCTATCTGGACACGGCACCATTCATCCTGCAGGCAGCAGCTATCTGGACACGGCACCATTCATCCTGCAGGCAGCAGCTATCTGGTCACGGCACAGTTCATCCTGCACGCAGCAGCTATCTGGACACGGCACCGTTCATCCTGCAGGCAGCAGCTATCTGGACACGGCACCGATCATCCTGCAGGCAGCAGCTATCTGGACACGGCACCGTTCATCCTGCAGGCAGCAGCTATCTGGACACGGCACAGTTCATCCTGCAGGCAGCAGCTATCTGGACACGGCACCATTCATCCTGCAGGCAGCAGCTATCTGGACACAGCACCGTTCATCCTGCACGCAGCAGCTATCTGGACACGGCACCGATCATCCTGCACGCAGCAGCTATCTGGACACGGCACCGATCATCCTGCACGCAGCAGCTATCTGGACACGGCACCATTCATCCTGCAGGCAGCAGCTATCTGGACACGGCACCATTCATCCTGCAGGCAGCAGCTATCTGGTCACGGCACAGTTCATCCTGCACGCAGCAGCTATCTGGACACAGCACCGTTCATCCTGCAGGCAGCAGCTATCTGGACACGGCACCGATCATCCTGCAGGCAGCAGCTATCTGGACACGGCACCGATCATCCTGCAGGCAGCAGCTATCTGGACACGGCACCGATCATCCTGCACGCAGCAGCTATCTGGACACAGCACAGTTTATCCTGCAGGCAGCAGTTATCTGGACGTAAAACTGTTCATCCTGAGATCAGCTTCAGTCAGTGGAGCAAACACAGACGCACCTGGAGCGCCAAATGCAACATCCCAAGGCGAGCTGATTGGCTGCTTTTCTCCTAGAGCTCCGCCCTCCTTGTCAACTCCTTGACTGCCGGTCCCAGCCACAGTGCTCACCGTCAGTGCGTCGAGATCAATCTGGAACCAGAGAAAACAAAATCACTGATGAGTAACCTGCTGAACAGCGGTACTAAGCCAGAAATGAGAGATACCGCATAGTGATGTACTTTCAGGAGATAAGCAGCAGGCGGAGGGGTCTAAAGGGAGGGCAGGGGGCACAAGTGCATGGAGAGCGGGACAAGAGGAGAGAAAGGGGTGCAGAGATGCCTAAAAGAAGGGAGCATAGGCACGGGGGGGGGGGGGAAGAGGTGCCTCCACAAGGAAATAAACATGCACACTCGGCCGAGCCCGCATAGTGATGAGAAGCAGCAGTTGGCTCCGAGTTTCCTCATCTCCTGTATGGCCAATGAGAACCCATGGGGACTGTACCTTCCTGATGAGATGGTTCTCTGTATCCGCCACGTAGATGCTCCTGTCCTGGACGGCCATGCCTTGAGGGGAATTAAACAGGCATTCTGAGAAGCCGCCATCCCTCCAGCCGCTGTCAGGACCTGCGCACAAAACAACCAGTCACATTAAAGAAGGCTTCTCCAACTGTGCAGCGGCCTCCCAAAAACAGGATTCAGGACAGTGCTATAGTCACCGCACTTTATATGGCTCTATCCCAGCAGGAAGACATTGTCCTGTGCAAATCAGAGACTAAGGAGGCAGAAACACTGCAGGCTGTATATACACTGACCTCAATAATAACACAGTATACAGCAAGCTCTTGAGCTCCCTCTAGTGGTGGCTGCATATATCTGTATGCAGTAATCTCCTGAGCTCCCTCTAGTGGTGGCTGTATATATCTGTATGTAGTAATCTCCTGAGCTCCCTCTAGTGGTGGCTGTATATATCTATATGTAGTAATCTCCTGAGCTCCCTCTAGTGGTGGCTGTATATAGTAATCTCCTGAGCTCCCTCTAGTGGTGGCTGTATATATCTGTATGTAGTAATCTCCTGAGCTCCCTCTAGTGGTGACTGTATATACCTGTATGTAGTAATCTCCTGAGCTCCCTCTAGTGGTGGCTGTATATATCTGCATGCAGTAATCTCCTGAGCTCCCTCTAGTGGTGGCTGTATATACCTGTATGTAGTAATCTCCAGAGCTCCCTCTAGTGGTGACTGTATATATCTGTATGTAGTAATCTCCTGAGCTCCCTCTAGTGGTGGCTGTATATATCTGTATGTAGTAATCTCCTGAGCTCCCTCTAGTGGTGGCTGTATATATCTGTATGCAGTAATCTCCTGAGCTCCCTCTAGTGGAGGCTGTATATATCTGTATGCAGTAATCTCCTGAGCTCCGTCTAGTGGTGGCTGTATATATCTGTATGTAGTAATCTCCTGAGCTCCCTCTAGTGGTGGCTGTATATATCTGTATGCAGTAATCTCCTGAGCTCCCTCTAGTGGAGGCTGTATATATCTGTATGCAGTAATCTCCTGAGCTCCGTCTAGTGGTGGCTGTATATATCTGTATGTAGTAATCTCCTGAGCTCCCTCTAGTGGTGGCCGTATATATCTGTATGTAGTAATTTCCTGAGCTCCTTCCAGTGGTGGCTGTATATATCTGTATGTAGTAATCTCCTGAGCTCCCTCTATTGGTGGTGTATATATCTGTATGCAGTAATCTCCTGAGCTCCACCTAGTGGTGGCTGGATATATCTGTATGTAGTAATCTCCTGAGCTCCCTCTAGTGGTGGCTGTATATATCTGTATGTGGTAATTTCCTGAGCTCCCTCTAGTGGTGGCTGTATATATCTGTATACGGTAATCTCCTGAGCTCCCTCTAGTGGTGGCTGTATATATCTGTATGTAGTAATCTCCTGAGCTCCCTCTAGTGGTGGCTGTATATATCTGTATACGGTAATCTCCTGAGCTCCCTCTAGTGGTGGCTGTATATATCTGTATGTAGTAATCTCCTGAGCTCCCTCTAGTGGTGGCTGTATATATCTGTATGTAGTAATCTCCTGAGCTCCCTCTAGTGGTGGCTGTATATATCTGTGTGTAGTAATCTCCTGAGCTCCCTCTAGTGGTGGCTGCATATATCTGTGTGTAGTAATCTCCTGAGCTCCCTCTAGTGGTGGCTTTATATATCTGTATGCAGTAATCTCCTGAGCTCCCTCTAGTGGTGGCTGTATATATCTGTATGTAGTAATCTCCTGAGCTCCCTCTAGTGGTGGCTGTATATGTCTGTATGTAGTAATCTCCTGAGCTCCCTCTAGTGGTGACTGTATATATCTGTATGTAGTAAGATCCTGAGCTCCCTCTAGTGGTGGCTGTATATATCTGTATGTAGTAATCTCCTGAGCTCCCTCTAGTGGTGGCTGTATATATCTGTATACAGTAATCTCCTGAGCTCCCTCTAGTGGTGGCTGTATATGTCTGTATGTAGTAATCTCCTGAGCTCCCTCTAGTGGTGACTGTATATATCTGTATGTAGTAATCTCCTGAGCTCCCTCTAGTGGTGGCTGTATATATCTGTATGTAGTAATCTCCTGAGCTCCCTCTAGTGGTGGCTGTATATATCTGTATGTAGTAATCTCCTGAGCTCCCTCTATTGGTGGTGTATATATCTGTATGCAGCCTGGATTTTATCATGCGCCTATGCAGGGAATTTGGAGCTCTGTTTCACACAGAACTGGAGATTAAAAGTGGATATTTACTTAAACCCTTCATGCAATAGGACGTAACATTACTAGTGATGAGCGGCATATGCAATATTCGAATTCGCGATATTTTGCAAATTTTTAGCCGTATATTCGCCATTAATTAGCAAATTGGAGAATTCGTATTTTCTTGAATGCGAAAATCGACAATCTATCTAATATATAAAGCTGTGTGTGTGTCCCCGCTAAAGGAATCCACAGAGTCATGTTTACACAAAATTTGGCACACAGGTACATCAGGCGCTCGGGAAGGTTTTAGACCAGGTCTCAGCTCTCTAGGACGTACAGTTCCTGAGATATTCCTAAAAAATACATTAGCCAATAGAAGCTTGGTCACATGACCATTATCAGCCAATTGCAGGTCCTCCAGCCTCCACCTACACAGTTTTACTCCAGGTTTCCATAACAACCCAGCCATTTATCTTCACTGCTGTAGGAGAGCTTTAAAGTGAATCTGTCACCAGGATAATTGCTATTGAAGTAAAGCCACGGCCTAATAGCACTTAGTACCTTATTTCTACATGGGCCTTTGTTCCAGCAATAAATGTCTTTATCCTCTGAAAATCCAGTTTATTTGGTATGCAAATGAGCCAGTAAGGTGCCCAGAGGGGCGTCACTCTTGCAGGAAGGAGCCCAGACACGCCCCCTGTCACAATGTGTCCACCCTCAAAAGACTTAAAACCCCTCCCCCAGGTCCCGCTAAGCCACGCCCCTGATCTGGTTAGGCCATGATGCCCCCTCCCACTCCTGAGCCGACAGGGATTGAAAAAATGAAGGTAAAAATCAACTTCTGTCAGCTGCAGGGGTGGGAGGGCGGGTGACTTTCTCCCTGCAGCTTAGGATACTTCCACACATGCGTTTTTCTTTCCCGGTATTGAGTTCCGCCCTAGGGGCTCTATCTCGGAAAATAACTGATCAGGCATATCCCCATGCATTCTGAATGGAGAGCAATTCGTTCAGGAGGTCTTCAGTTCAGTCTTTTTGACTGTTCAGGACGGAGATAATACCGCATGCTACGGTTTTATCTCCGGCCCAAAAAACTGAAGACTTGCCTGAACGCCAGATCCATCCTTCCATTCTGCGCATGCGCAGACCGAAAAAAATGTGAAAAAAAAATGCCGGATCCGTTTTTCCGGATGACACCGGAAAGAATGTTCCGGTATTGCAATGCATTTTTCTGACTGATCAGGATCCTGGAACTTGCCGGATCACTCTGCCGCAAGTGTGAAAGTAGCCTAACACTCTGACAGCACAGTGCTGCTGTTCAAAAGGACACGCCCCCGATCCAGTAAAGGCAACTGTTAAGGGGGCGGGCCCCTGTGGAGGTCACTGTCAAGGGGGTGGTATGCTTTGAAAGTCACCGTTAGGCTACTTTCACACTTGCGTTCGGAGCGGATCCGTCTGCTGTCTGCACAGACGGATCCGCTCCTATAATGCAAACAATGGTATCCGTCCAGAAAGGATCCGTCTGCATAACAGTTTTTTTTCAGATCAGATTTTTCACTTTGTGAAAACTCAGATCCGACAGTATATTCTAACACAGAGGCGTTCCCATGGTGATGGGGACGCTTCAAGTTAGAATATACTAAGAACTGTGTACATGACTGCCCCCTGCCCTCTTACAGTGCGGCCCCCCTCCCTCCCTCCCTCCCCAGTATTATATTCATTGGTGGCCAGTGCGGCCCCTCTCCCTCCCCAGTATTATATTAATTGGTGCCCCCCCCCCCCCCATCATTGGTGGCAGCGGAGAGTTACGATCAGAGTCCCAGTTTAATCGCTGGGGCTCCGATCGGTTACCATGGCAGCCAAGACGCTACTGCAGTCCTTGTTGCCATGGTTACTTAGCAATTTTAGAAGCATCATACTTACCTGCTGCGCTGTCTGTGGCCGGCCGGCCGGCTCTCCTCCTACTGGTAAGTGAAAGGTCTGTGCTATAAGCAATGCGCCGCACAGACCTTTCACTTACCAGTAGGAGGAGCGCCGGCCGGCCACAGACAGCGCAGCAGGCAAGTATAATGCTTCTAAAATTGCTAAGCAACCATGGCAGCCAGAACTGCAGTAGCATCCTGGTTGCCATGGTTACCGATCGGAGCCCCAGTGATTAAACTGGGACTCCGATTGGAACTCTCCGCTGCCACCAATGATGGGGGGGAGGGGCACCAATTAATATAATACAGGCAGGGCTAACCACTGAACCAAAAACCCAGGAAGGCTTGGTCACTTACCTGCCGCAGCTGCTGGACAGTACAACAGAAAAGCACACCAAGGTAAACTGGAACCCATACAAACATACTGCAATCCAAACACCAAATGGATGCAGTACGTACTGACACACAGGAACCAGCACTCCAGCAACAGCTCACAGACTTTACTTTTGATTCACCCCTCCGGGAAACTATGAGACCCCCTCCCGGAGGCCACAACAGACAAACAGGGGAACATCTAGCATCCATGCTGGACAGAATACACCAAACACTGACCAGACACGGAACAACAACCCCAAAACACATACCCACATTAAACATAACCACAGGTAAGGTAGGGTAACATGGAGGATAGAATGGGAAGACATCGATGTCCCACTAGGTGGCCCTCACACTTGGGCCTCATGCACACGACCGTTGTGTGCATCCACGGCCGTTGTTCCGTTTTCCGTCACGGACCCATTGAATTTCAATGGGTCCGTGGAAAAATCTGAAAATGCACCGTTTGGGATCCGCGTCCGTGATCAGCGTTTCCAGTCCGTGAAAAAAATAGGACCTGTCCTATTTTATTCAAGGCCAACGGTTCACGGACCCATTCAAGTCAATGGGTCAGTGAAAAATCACGGATGCACACAAGATTGTCATCCGCGTCCGTGATCCGTGTCCGTTTTATCATTTCAAAGGCAAACTTGACTTAGATTTTTTTTTCATTTTTCATGTCCGTGGATCCTCCAAAAATCAAGGAAGACCCACGGAAGAAAAAACGGACACAGATCACGGAACAGAAACAGTTTTTGTGGACCGCAAAAAAAAACGTCCGTGTGCATGAGGCTTAACTCCAGCACACACCAAGGCTGGTGTACAACTGACTCCTGACCTTAAGCCACAGGTATAAGAAGCACCTAGTGTCCACCCCCAGCAAGTTAACCCCTCCAGCACCAAACAGGGGAGGAACCAGGAGAAGGGGAGAAGGCACATACAAGCCAACATAATTGTGTGGCCCCTGGCAACCGGCATGCACGGCCATGTGTCACGCGCACAACACCGAGGCCGTGACAGGGGAAGGCTGCTGTAAAGGTCAAAGTTAAGGGGGTGGGCTGCTGTGAATTTCCAATTTTAAAGGGGTTGTCCGGGATTGGGAAGATTGGTGTGTGTGGACAACAGTGCCCTAAATTTTACACTTTTTATGCCACTTTTGCCATTGAGAAAATCCCAGCTGGAAGTGCTGTTTTTCTTACAGCCCGTGACGTACAGGGTCCCTTTCTACCGAGCGAAGCCTCTTCTCCCGCCCAGCAGTGAGCCCGGTGACGTCACCGGCACCGATGGGCGGGCTTTAGCGCTGCCCTAGCCAGTAAAGCGGTGTTAAGGGACGGGGGGCTGTGGAGGTCACTGTTTTGGGGGCGGGGGGCTGGGGAGGTCACTGTTATAGTGGATAGTGTTGATATCTTTCAATGACACACACAAACGTTAAATGAAATAGATTACAAATACCCGAGCGAAGTCGGGTCCTTCAGCTAGTGAAATATATTCGCGATAAAAATGTGCGATTAGAATATTCGCAATCAACACTAAGGGGTAGGCAACTTTCATATTGGTTGCTAGAGATGTTGCTAAGCGCCGATATTCGCAATAAATTTGCGATTATAATATTCACGACCAACGCTATTCGCGAATACAAATATATAGCACTATATTCTAAATATTTGAGAATTCTCGAAGCGATTCGAATATTCGCGCTCAACACTAAACATTACGTCTTTAAGTAGGAGCGATTATGGCTGTTACAAAGAGCTGACATCTTACTGCAACAACTGAGCAGAATCTAAGGAGCTAGGCCGAACGCCCACGGCCGTGAGCGGTCCGTGGAACCGCGGCCTGGATTCCTGCTGAGAGCAGGAGCGCACGGCGTCATTGGTTGCTATGACGCCGTGCGCTCCCTGCTGCCGCCACAATACAGTAATACACTGGTATAGATCATACTGTATATTACTGTACTGTGGCGGCAGCAGGGAGCGCACGGCGTCATAGCAACCAATGACGCCGTGCGCTCCTGCTCTCAGCAGGAATCCAGGCCGCGGTTCCACGGACCGCTCACGGCCGTGAAAAACAGCCGTGGGCATTCGGCCTTACACAGAGGGGTCTGTATGGCAGAGCTATTAGGCCGGTTCTTGAGGGGTTAAGGATCATTTTTACCTTGGATTTATAGAACAGGGTGGATTTCTCACACCCCAGAATCGCTCTCCTGGAGTATCTGGATCTGGAGTATTGTGAAGGCTGACCCAGTAACAGTACATTTTGGTCTCTTACTCGGAAAAAAAAAATGTAAAGATGATCAAAAACTTTCCAGCCATTCATCTTCCACCATCAAAGTCTCCTGTAAGGAAAGGTCCCCCCCCCCCGCACACGGAGACGCAGCCGCAGCATTAATCACAGGTACTGATGAGCCAACTATAAGAATAACACCAGACACACAGGAAGTTATTATAATGGCCGCCTCTGCTGCCGGACCTTTATCGTCTACAGCCTGGATGCTCAACCTGCGGCCCTCCAGCTGTTGTAAAACTACAACTCCCAACGTGCCCTTCTGTAGGCTAATAGCTGTAGACTGTCCGGGAATGATGGGAGTTGTAGTTTTGCAACCACTGGAGGGCCCCAGGTTGAGCATACCTGTTCTACAGCGTCGGTGATTTTTAGCTCTGCCTTGTTTGGACACCGCTATAATCCGTCTCCATTTTGCCTCCCCCAATCCTGTTATTGACACCATGTGAGACCACGCACTCAGTGCTGCACCTCATTGGGACCCCTCCTGTAATGAGGTCCTGCAGTCAGTGGTTGATAACCTTTAATGAGATGACGAGACAATTGCAAGCTTTCCAGGCTATAAAAAGGCACCAACCACTGAGGAATCCCCCATTTTTATCTTCTATTTATTGCCAAACACGGCACAAACATACATTGTATCAGACGATCAGGACAGAATGTATCAGTGCAGGTCAATTGCAGGATGCTTATATCACAGAGGATTGTCGGGACTGGATACAACTGTAACAACCTCTCAGCTGTGAGCTGTATACGCCTCTACAGGGTTTATTCACTGGTAAATGTGACACACAGTTCACAAAAACCTTCTGCACGCGGGGTGTGCCAGATTACTTGCTTTAGACCGTTTCTGCGCCATGGGGGTCATGGCCACTTCAGTCATGAGGAAATGTAAGGGCTCATGCACTTGGCCGTAACAGTTTTGCTGTCCGTAAATCGCGGATCTGCAAATTACAAATCCCGTCCGAATGCATGCAGGCATTTTAATTCTTTGTAGAAATGTCCTATCCTTGTCCGCAAAACGGACAAGAATACGACGTGTTTTGTACGACGTGTGGATGCGGATGGCACACAGTGTTCTGTAGCCCCATTGACATGGACGGGTCCGCATCTCATCTGCAAAAATGCGGATCGGATGCAGACTGAAGATGCAGCTGTGTGCATGAGCCCTAAAGAGGAGACAAATGTCTATCGAGATGCATCAAATCCAAACGCAGCGCGCGTCACTGTGGTAAATGTGCCACCTCTCATGCCCGTCTCCTCCACGCTTATACGGTCAATATTTTTGACATTATTGATAAATTTGACCCAAAGTCTATTAAAAGTTGCAGAACTTTCCATCATGGCGAAGCCGAGCTTCACAATCATTTCTTATTCTATCACTATATATAAAAATAAAAAACGAAGCCACTTTCCTTCCGCTGATTGAGAACGTCCTATCGCTTTGCTTCTACAGCTCCTGTGCAGAGTATGCGTTTCCTGTGCAGAGTAACATACTACGTACAGTCTGATCCTGCAGCGAGAGCCACCAAATGCACATTAGTGCAAAGTAGGGACAAAGGGAAGAAAGCAGTGGTACTACACCGTACAGAAGCTGTTCGCTGCCGGTTACCATGGAAACGCATAGTGTGCATAGGAGCTGTAGAAACAAAAACTATAGGGCATTTTTAATTAAGACCTACTGCACAGCTGCTTTATATTTTTTTATTTCAGATTCATTGGGACACAAAAAAAATTGGTTGTGAAGGTGGACATCCCCTTTAAGCCTCACTTCCATACATAGACTACCGCACAATCTTACCTCCGACAGTGTGAAGGATCCGGCCGTCCTTGGACACAACCAGGATTCTGTGGTGTCCAGTATCAGAGATCACCAAAGCGTCACCCGACGGGTCCACAGCCACCTTACCGGGGAAGAGCAGCGGTGACGGGGGCAGCGAGTCCTTGTACAGTCGCAGGGGAATCCTGTCCTCCGTTAGTTCGTGTCTCGCTTTGTAGAACTTTAACGCCATAGAGGTGAAGAGGAACAAGTCCTCCTTGTGTCCTTCTCCAACCAGCGAGAACAGGAGGTTCCCCTGAGGGCCAAGCAGGACGAGGGTCGGCCAGCAAGACACCTGCAGCTCTTGCCACAAGGTGGCGTCGGCATCGTTCACCACCGGGTGGGTGATGTTGTACCTGAGGACGGCACTCTGTATATTATCCAGAACCCGCTCGTTAGGAAACTTGGCTGAATGAACGCCGATGATGACGAGTCCGTCTGGAGGAAGAAAGAGCGTTATTCCTGCAGGATCTTCAACGTAAAAAATAAAAAAACTCAACATTTCCACATCCAACTGAACGGACCATGGCCAGCGGGTGACAACAGCAGCAGATTACCTTTCCTTTTTATTTCAGATTTTATGGGTGCAGAATCAGGAGGCTCTAATGTCTGAACGGAAATGGGGTCTGCACTACTCTTCTTAGGTGCGGTGGTGCAAGCGAAAGGAATTCGTAGTCAATTCAGCAATTGAAACCGCTGCACTCCAATGATATGATGCAATTACAGTGTCATTTATTTTACAAAAACAAGAGAAGTTCTTATCTAGACGTGTGTGTGTGTATATAAATATATATAAAATTATCCAAGACATGGGTCACCGGCAGGGGCGTAGCGTGGGGGGGGCCGGAGGGGCCGTTGCCCCGGGCGCCAAATTGCAGGGGGCGCCAGGCAGCCGAAATTTCAATGAGGGCTACGGGAGCCTATGGCTCCTGTCCCCTCCGTTATGCCCCATAGGCTTCAGGCCTAGTGGCCTGAAGCCTATAAGGCAGTAGAGCGATGCAGGACTCGGTCACGATAACCTCACTGTGACCTCCTGCGTCGGGTCTCGCGAGATGACGCGATGACGCGGCGCAGGAAGGCACAGTGAGGCGTTCGTGACTGCCTGCGGCGGGAACAAGCGGGGATGGAGATAGGTAAGTATTTTTTTTTATGTTACCTTACCTAATTGCAGAGGCTCTGGGGGCAGTATGGGGGGTGGGAGAGGAGAGGACTGGAGCAGAAAGGCTTTCCTATTCAATGGCATTGGCACAGTAATAAGAGGGGGTGATTATATTAGCAAAGAGGGGGGCCAGTACATTAGCAAAGAGGGGACATTACATTATTAATAAAAAGGGGGCCATTATATTAATAATAAAGAGGGGGCCAGTACATTATTACTATTAATGTAATGGCCCCTCTTTATTATTAATGTAATGACCCCTCTTTATTATTAATATAATGGCCCCCTCTTTATTATTAATGTAATGGCCCCTCTTTATTATTAATATAATGACCCCCTCTTTATTATTAATATAATGACCCCCTCTTTATTATTAATGTAATGACCCCCTCTTTATTATTAATATACTGACCCCCTCTTTATTATTAATGTAATGGCCCCCTCTTTATTATTAATATAATGACCCCCTCTTTATTATTAATATAATGGCCCCCTCTTTATTATTAATGTAATGACCCCTCTTTATTATTAATGTAATGACCCCCTCTTTATTATTAATGTAATGACCCCCTCTTTATTATTAATGTAATGGCCCCCTCTTTGTTATTAATGTAATGACCCCCTCTTTATTATTAATGTAATGACCCCCTCTTTATTATTAATGTAATGACCCC
Source organism: Bufo gargarizans (assembly GCF_014858855.1). Lineage (NCBI taxonomy): Eukaryota > Metazoa > Chordata > Amphibia > Anura > Bufonidae > Bufo > Bufo gargarizans. Next base: position 379,529,490 of record NC_058085.1, read on the forward strand.
CTCTTTATTATTAATGTAATGACCCCCTCTTTATTATTAATGTAATGGCCCCCTCTTTATTATTAATGTAATGACCCCTCTTTATTATTAATGCAATGACCCCCTCTTTATTATTAATGTAATGACCCCCTCTTTATTATTAATATAATGACCCCCTCTTTATTATTAATATAATGGCCCCCTCTTTGTTATTAATGTAATGACCCCCTCTTTGTTATTAATGTAATGACCCCCTCTTTGTTATTAATGTAATGACCCCCTCTTTATTATTAATATAATGACCCCCTCTTTATTATTAATATAATGGCCCCCTCTTTGTTATTAATATAATGACCCCCTCTTTGTTATTAATGTAATGACCCCCTCTTTGTTATTAATGTAATGACCCCCTCTTTGTTATTAATGTAATGACCCCTCTTTATTATTAATATAATGGCCCCCTCTTTGCTAATGTAATGGCCCCCTCTTTGTTATTAATATAATGGCCCCCTCTTTGTTATTAATATAATGGCCCCCTCTTTATTATTAATATAATGACCCCCTCTTTATTATTAATGTAATGGCCCCTCTTTATTATTAATGTAATGGCCCCTCTTTATTATTAATATAATGGCCCCCTCTTTGCTAATGTAATGGCCCCCTCTTTGTTATTAATATAATGACCCCCTCTTTATTATTAATGTAATGGCCCCCTCTTTATTATTAATGTAATGGCCCCTCTTTATTATTAATGTAATGGCCCCCTCTTTATTATTAATATAATGGCCCCCTCTTTGCTAATATAATGGCCCCCTCTTTGTTATTAAAGAGGGGGCCAGTACATTAATAATAAAGAGGGGGCCATTATAATATACAGGGGGAATAATATTATGGGGAATGAAAGCTATCTGTCTGGCTCTAGCACAGTATTGGGGGGCAGCAGGATGACAGTGTTGAGACACCAGGAAGGAGAGGATGATAGTAAAGTGAGGAACCTAAATTTTTTTCGGTGAAACTCTGCAGAGACGAGAAGCGGCTGAAAGAAGTTATCATGGCGGTCTTTTCTCTGAATGAAGACGTCGAGGAGAGTCTACATCACAGGAGACGTCACTGGATGTAACAGGTATGGTGCGGTATTCTACTGTAATAATAATGTCCATCCACATATCTGTTTCATGGTAGGGTTGGGGGAGAAGATTCAGAATTTGGCCCATACTGCCGCATTCTGGCCCCAGACTTCAGGTCACACTGTGTGTGTTCTGAATTCTGGGGGCTCACACCCATCTACTACATTATCTGTACTCAGAGAATTATCACTGTGTTATCTGTGGTGTTACATAGGACTGCAGGTGACATCTACTACATTATCTGTACTCAGAGAATTATCACTGTGTTATCTGAGGTGTTACATAGGACTGCAGGTGACATCTACTACATTATCTGTACTCAGAGAATTATCACTGTGTTATCTGAGGTGTTACATAGGACTGCAGGTGACATCTACTACATTATCTGTACTCAGAGAGTTATCTCTGTGTTATCTGAGGTGTAACATAGGACTGCTAGTGATCTACTACAGTATCTGTTAAAAGTGTCGTGCCTGGGGTAGGCGCGGGGGGGGGGGGGGGGGGGGGGGGGGCGCAATTTTTGGCTTGCCCCGGGTGCTGGCAACCCACGCTACGCCACTGGTCACCAGACATTTCGGCCCAATAGGACCTTCCTCGGCGGTGTAACCTGTGATGTGGGGATGGCGTCTAAGTAATCCAGCCTCCTCAGACACATCCGGTGACCCATACCATGGATAGTTTACTATATATGAGTATTACACTCACCGGTAATCCGGTTTCCTGGAAGTCTCCATGACAGCACAACCTGAGATTGCCTTCCTCTGATAGGACAGGAAAAACACACAGAGAGGTTAAAAACCTCACCCCCTCCCCTCATCGCCAGTGTATTATAAACAGGACAAGGGGTAAAACATAACTAGTCAATTTAATCTATTGACAAAAACAAGGACGGGAAATATGTGTGCTGTCATGGAGACTTCCCGGAAACCGGATTACCGGCGAGTGTAATACTCATTTCCCCAGTCGTTTTCATGACAGCACAACCTGAGAACTATCAAAGTAAGGCTCCATTCACACGTCCGCAACGTGTTTTGCAGATCCACGGATCCGCAAAGCACGGACAGCGGCAATGTGCGTTCCGCATTTTGCGGACTGCACATTGCCGGCACCAATAGAACATGCCTGTTCTTGTCTGCCCCATAGAAATGAATGGGTCCGCAATTCCGTTCCGCAGAATGCGGAACGAAATTGCAGACGTGTGAATGGAGCCTACAGCACCTAGGACCTTTTGTCCAAAGGCCAAGTCCTCATTGGCAAATACGTCAACTCTATAATGTTTGATGAAGGTGTGAGCACTCTTCCAAGTGGCCGCTCTGCAAATTTCTTCAAACGATGCAGAGGACGTCTGAGCCCAGGAAGTAGAGACCGATCTAACTGAATGGGTTCTGAGGGACGGAGGAGCCTCCTTACCGGAGGCTTTATAGCCCTTGGAGATGGCACACCTAATTCTTTATTTGGGCCTGCAAGCTGGACAAATACATTTTTCTCAATACGCCATTCTTCTGTGGCGTGTAAATAATGAAGCACACTACGCCTAACATCTAAATTGTGGAATCTAGCTTCCTGCTCGTCTTTAGGGTTAGGAAAAAAAGATGGGATGACTATATCTTGTGACCTATGAAAGGAAGAGACCACCTTGGGAAGAAAACGAGGGTCTAACTTAAAAATGAGCTCATCTTCCAGTACTTTGAGGAAGGGCTCCTGTATGGACAGAGCCTGGAGCTCACAGACCCTCCTTGCAGAGGAGATGGCAACTAAGAAAATGGTTTTCAACGTGAGCCATTTGCGGAGCGAAGGGCCTCAAATGGTGCATCTGGCAGACCTGACAGGACGGTGTTAAGGTTCCAGGGTGCAACCATAATCCTGATACGGGGATTTAGTCGATCTGCTGCCTTCAGAAATCTCGCCACCCAGGGGACCTCGTAAAGGCTGGTATTGTATAGGGCTCCCAAGGACAACACTTGGACTCTCAGTGTGTTAGGAGCAAGGCCCAAATCCAACCCATCCTGGAGGAATTCCAGGATAAGAAGAATATCAGGGAAGGACTGATTAAACCTAACCCCGCCCCAGGAAGCGAACTTCCTCTAGACTGAGGTATGCTTTAGAGATGTTGGATTTTCTCCTAAGTAAGAGAGTACCGACCACCCTTTCAGACAGACCTAATCCTCACAGGAGGCATTGCTCAGAATCCAGGCAGACAGTTAGAAGAAGTTGGAATTGTGGTTAGAGATGGGACCCTGCGTCAGAAGGCTCTCCTCCGGGAGGAACCGGATAGGATCGTCCAGGCTGATGGACCTCAGGAGCCCGAACCAGCCCCTTCTGGGCCAGAATGGGACCACCAGGATTAGCTTGCACTTTTCGGATTGGAGCTTTTGGAGCACCCTTGGAATAATTGGTATCGGGGGGGGGGGGGGGGGGAGGCATAGACCAGACCCGACATCCAATCCTGAGTGAAAGCGTCTATTGCCACACATGGATCTCTTGGATTGAGAGAAAAGTAATTCTGAACCTTGTGATTCTTCCCTGAGGCGAACAGGTCTAGGACGGGATTCCCCCACCGATCCCGGATTCTTTGGAAAGCAGACTAGGACAAGGACCATTCGCCTGGATCCAGACTTCGCCGACTGAGGTAATCCGCCTGGAGATTCAGGGAACCCTTCAGATGTACTGCCGCCAGGGAGTTTAGATTCCTTTCTGCCCAAAGGAAGATCTGGTTTGAGAGCTTCTGGAGGTGACCGTGTCTTGTTCCTCCCTGATGTTGGATAAATGCCACGGCTGTGGAGTTGTCTGAATGGACCAGGACGTTGCGATTCCTGACTTGGACCTGGATTGATTTGAGGCCCTCCCATATTGCCCGAAGCTCCCTGTAGTTGGAAGACATCCTCCTCTGTTCTCTGGACTGAAAAGCTTCTGAAGCCGTAAGAGCTCCCCAGCCTCGGTAACTGGTGTCTGTTGTGAGAGAAACCACCTTCTCCTGCCTCCAAGGAACTCAGTTTCCAGGTTCTTGGTCTTGAGCCACCAACCAAGTGAAGTTTTCACCTCCTGGGACACCGACATCCTTTGGTCCAGGGTTAGTTGAGACCTGTTCCACTGTTTGAAGACAAGGCTCTGTAGGGGTCTCATATGGAATTTTGCCCAGGCTACCGCAGGGATGCAGAAGGTTAGGTGACCCAGCATCTCCATGGCCTGTCTTATTGAGCAACGGGGTTGCTTTGTGAAGTGAAGGATTATAAGCTTCAAATTCCGGACCCTTAGAGGGGGAGAAAGGATTTCTGGAGAGTAGAATCTAGGAGGATACCTAGGAATACTTTCCGATGGTTTGGAAGCAGATCGGACTTCTCCCGGTTGACTAGCCAGCCTAAGTCCTGGAGACGAGAGAGAACCACCTGAATGTGCCTGTGCAGGAGATCCGAGGTCTCCACTATTATCAGCAGGTCGTCCAGGTAAGGCACAATTATCCCGCCCTTGCTCAGGGAGGCCACGACCTCCATCATAACTTTGGCAAAGATGTGGGGCGCAGATGATATAACGAACGGGAGGCACTTGAACTGAAAGTGATGAACTCTCCCCCCTTGCTCCACCGCAAACCTCAGGAATCTTCTGGAAAGAACCTGTATCGGGATATGAAAATATGCGTCCCTGAGGTCTATTGTAGCCATCATACCGCCTCTTTTGAGGAGTTTTACCGCCGACTTGACGGTCTCCACCCTGAACTTGTGGTAAGTTATATGCTTGTTCAGGGGGTTTTAAATTTATAATGGTCCGGATGGAGCAGATAGCAGGGTGGGAATCCAAGAGGTCTCACACGTTCGATGCTACCTGGTTTCCATGGAGAAAATTCAGGGAGTTTTCTTCTTAGCATCTAAAAGACACTCTTCCAGATCGCACTCTCTCTAGTAGAAGAACCCCCTTCTTGCTTTGACTAGGTGAGGGATCTCCCCTGTTGGGATTGAGGAAAAATTTCTTTCCCCTCCCGCCTCTCCTATTGGCCCTGGGATCTTGCTGGGGCCTCCGAAAATATTGTCCGGAACAGGGAACACTGACCTGTGCCTTTCTCCTAAATCCCCAAAAATCTCCTCTTGGACTGACTTTGGTTTTTTAGGGACCTTCATTCTTATAGTGGCTCTGATGGTTCTGATTAATTCATTCGTCAATGTCCTCTGGGTTGAAGAGGAACCTCCTATATTCTCTATTCTCCTCCGATTCTAGGGATCTAGGAAGAGTCTCAGTGTCCGATAGGTCAGGGTTAACTGAGTCGAGGTCACTACCAGAGTAGTTGGGATCTCTGGAAGAGGGCGGTCTGTGGCCGTAGTGAGGCTGGGGTCTAGGAGAGGCAGGAGGGTCCCTAGAGGCCAGAGCTGACCGGACATCAACTCTGACTAGTGTCTTAATCTCCTCCATAAGACTGGATGACTCAGACTTCACAATAGCAGAGGTGCAATCCTTACACAGCGGCTAGGACCCAGGGGAAGGAAGACGCTTAGAGCAAACGCCACACCTCCTTTAACAGAGGAGGTAGACTCCTTTTCTCCCTGTAATATACAAGGGAGAAAAGGGTCAACCACAGCAGGGCAAACAAAGAATGACCAGGTGCCAGCAGGCTACTCACACCGCCCAGAGTGGTGGGGGGCTCAGGACCCGAACCAGTGGTGGTAGGGGCGCTCATCTCTCCAGTTCCCATTCACATGAATTGCCGTCATCAGGCAGGGTGAGAACGCAGGGCACAGTGCAGGAAATCAGCTCCTATTTGAATTTGGCGCCTCCGACGTACAACGTCGTCATCCGGCGACTGGAGGGAAGCGCGTCATAGTGTCGCTCCAGCTGCCCATACCATGCTGCATCAAGCCCAGCAGGGGCCGCCGCAGGGGGAACTTCGCCAAGGGCTCCATGAGCAGGGGAGACCCGGGCACAGACCGCGCCTGGAGAAGGGAAGAGCAGGACCCCGGAACAGACCTCCGGTCTGCAGGAAACCATAGGTGATGCCAGGCCACAGCTGGGCAACATAGAGAAAAGAGCTAGGGAACCCAGAAGAGCTCCCAGCACCAATCTGCCATTCCTTCCTTGACAGGACAGGAAAAAACACTGGCGATGAGGGGAGGGGGTGAGGTTTTTAACCTCTCTGTGTTTTTCCTGTCCTATCAGAGGAAGGCAATCTCAGGTTGTGCTGTCATGGAGACGACTGGGGAAATTATATTTTATATATATATATATATATATATATACATACATACATACATACATACACATACACGTCTAGATCAGAACTTCTCTTGTTTTTGTGAAATAAATGACACTAATTGCATCATATCATTGAAGTGCAGCGATTTTTCTTCAATTAGGCAGTGTTCTAATGACATGAATGTCATACGGAGGGTTAATGGAGGTCCGGATGAGAAGACTCACAGGCAAAGCGACTCCTCCCCCCAATGTCCTTAGCTCCGCCCTTGCTTGCTGAATAGCTTCCTAGCTCCTCCCCCAGCCCGCTGGCCCCACTTGGTGCTATACTGTATACAGAACCAGTGCAATATTTCTGACGTTGCGTCTTCCAGGCCAGCAATGGCTCCTACCCGTGTCAGAGAAGCGCTGCTCCAGAGCGTGCAGGTCCGGGAGGATGTGCATACAATTGATGCAGCAGTAAGTGAAGAAATCCAACACCACGACCTTCCCACTGAGATCCCGGAGCAGGGAAATGCCGGTGTCCGTGTTCAGCCATTCTAAACCTGGAAAATACAAAAAATAGAGAAGAAAATAAGAAACACAATAAATATACATTTCTAAACAGAGTATACACCAATCAGCTAGAACGTTAAAGGGGCTATACAAGAATAGGGGGGGGGGGTGTTGGCAAACCCTCCCCACTTGGCTGGAACTGTAAAGGAAAGAGGACTTACCTGTGGACCGGCTCCCCTTAAGTCATGACAAATGGTCACATGATGCAAGGGGATCCAGTCTCTGCCGCGGCCAGGAATAATGGCGAGTGCTGGGACATCGCTGGGCGCCGCTCTGTGTAGGAAAAGTCGTATCATTGGTGGCGCAGTGCGCCCGCCCCTCCTCCGCCCCTCTCCTCTCATTGGCCGCAGCAGCGCAGGGGGGAGGGGAGGGAGGACAGCTTCCTTCTCCCCGTGCTGCTGAGAGAACATGAGCGCGCCGACAGCAGCGCGCTCATGTTTAGAGATACTAGACTGCGCAGAAGCGCAGCCGAGTATGGAAAAAAATGGAAATCCTGGTATCGTATCGATACCGGGACAAAAGTATCGATTGGGTATCGAAATTTCGATACCCACAACAACCCTATGTCAAACTGGATGTGCCTTGTGGTATCAGATCCTGTAAGCGGCTCTGAGCAGACTCCATGTTTTCCAGTGTGCCCCGCACATGACGATTTAGATCTGGGAATTCGGGGACAAGTCGCCACCTTGATCTCTTTATTGTGTCCCTCGTTCCTGGGCAGTTTTTTAAGTGTGGCCGGGCCAATAATCTTCTAAATCAGGGCACTGCCATTAGGGGGCACCGCTGCCATGAAGGGGGTACTTGTCTGTTCATCATCACTACTTCCTATAGGTGACCCTCACACCCCAGGCCGTCCAAATGATGTAATGTGATTTATCAGACCAGACGCCTTCTTCCCATAGTGCACCTGGTGCCATCTCTTCTCCAGGAAAGTGACGCTCACACCCCAGGCCGTCCACACGATGTAACCCGATTCCTCAGACCAGGCCGATTTCTTCCCATAGTGCACCTGGTGCCATCTCTTCTCCAGGTAAGTGACGCTCACTCCCCAGGCCGTCCACACGATGTAACCCGATTCCTCAGACCAGGCCGATTTCTTCCCATAGTGCACCTGGTGCCATCTCTTCTCCAGGTAAGTGACGCTCACACCCCAGGCCGTCCACACGATGTAACCCGATTCCTCAGACCAGGCCGATTTCTTCCCATAGTGCACCTGGTGCCATCTCTACTCCAGGTAAGTGACGCTCACACCCCAGCCGTCCACACGATGTAACCCGATTCCTCAGACCAGCTCTGATTACACTAAGGGGAGGGGACCCTTCGTAGCCACGATCTAGGAAATTAGTCTATTTAGAAAACTGCAGAACTGACCACCATCCACACTAACACCAGCCCCTGTACGTGGTACCACAACCACTGTCCCCAAACCAGTTTGTATCCTGGACTACAACAGGCACATTGGAGGGGTGGATCTTTCAGATCAACTTCTGAAGCCCTACAGTGCCACACGAAAAACAGAAGTGTGGTACAAAAAGCTGGCCGTGCTCCTCGTACAGACGGCGCTGTACAATGCGTACGTGCTATTTAGATCTAGAGGACAAGAACATTCCTACAATTTCAAGAGGAGGTGATAAAAGCCCATATTCTTCCAAACCAAGCAATGGAGGGTCCCAGTACTTCAGTAAGTTACGGTGCCCGAGTTGTACCAGGGTAATATTTCCCTGGTGAAGTCCCCCAGAAAGCGAGGAAGGGAAGGACCCAAAAAAGATGCAGGGTGTGTTCCAAAAGGGGGATAAGGAAAGACCCCCATTTACCACTGTGAAACCTGCCCTGAAAAACCTGGCCTGTGCATGCAGGAGAGTCTCAGAGTCTGCCACTCATCCAGGGAGCATTCACTTAATCTCATCCATGATGCACCCTGTAGTTTTACCACCTTATATCTCCGATTTAGTCCGCATAGCTTACAGATCCACTTCTCACCAACCACTACATATTCATTTCTGTGAGACACCCGTTAGGTCAAAAGTGCCCTTTCCACACCTTAAAATGTTCGTACGGGGGTGCTCTTTCCAAAATGGGGTCACTTATTGGAGTTTTTAATTTCTGGGGACCTTAGGAACTTTTGAACATGCAACATGGCAGCTAAAATACATGTCTGCCAATTCAGGCCAGCAAAATCCATATTTTGCACTTTGCCTCTAGAGGCCTGCTGTGCGCCCATACAGCAGGGCGCCCACACAGCAGGCTACGAGCACACAGCAGGGCGCCCACACAGCAGGCTACGAGCGCACACACTGGGCGCCCACACAGCAGGCTACGAGCGCACACACTGGGCGCCCGCACAGCAGGCTACGAGCACACAGCAGGGCGCCCACACAGCAGGCTACGAGCGCACACACTGGGCGCCCGCACAGCAGGCTACGAGCACACAGCAGGGCGCCCACACAGCAGGCTACGAGCACACACTGTGCGCCCACACAGCAGGCTACGAGCACACACTGTGCGCCCATACAGCAGGCTAATAGCGCACACTGGGCGCCCGCACAGCAGGCTACGAGCACACACTGGGCGCCCACACAGCAGGCTACGAGCGCACACAGCAGGCTACGAGCACACACTGGGCGCCCGCACAGCAGGCTACGAGCACACACTGGGCGCCCGCACAGCAGGCTACGAGCACACACTGGGCGCCCGCACAGCAGGCTACGAGCACACACTGGGCGCCCGCACAGCAGGCTACGAGCACACACTGGGCGCCCGCACAGCAGGCTACGAGCACACACTGGGCGCCCGCACAGCAGGCTACGAGCACACACTGGGCGCCCGCACAGCAGGCTACGAGCACACACTGGGCGCCCGCACAGCAGGCTACGAGCACACACTGGGCGCCCGCACAGCAGGCTACGAGCACACACTGGGCGCCCGCACAGCAGGCTACGAGCACACACTGGGCGCCCGCACAGCAGGCTACGAGCACACACTGGGCGCCCGCACAGCAGGCTACGAGCACACACTGGGCGCCCGCACAGCAGGCTACGAGCACACACTGGGCGCCCGCACAGCAGGCAACGAGCACACACTGGGCGCCCGCACAGCAGGCTACGAGCACACACTGGGCGCCCGCACAGCAGGCTACGAGCACACACTGGGCGCCCGCACAGCAGGCTACGAGCACACACTGGGCGCCCGCACAGCAGGCTACGAGCACACACTGGGCGCCCGCACAGCAGGCTACGAGCACACACGGGCGCCCGCACAGCAGGCTACGAGCACACACTGGGCGCCCGCACAGCAGGCTACGAGCACACACTGGGCGCCCGCACAGCAGGCTACGAGCACACACTGGGTGCCCGCACAGCAGGCTACGAGCACACACTGGGCGCCCACACAGCAGGCTACGAGCACACACTGGGCGCCCGCACAGCAGGCTACGAGCACACACTGGGCGCCCGCACAGCAGGCTACGAGCACACACAGCAGGCTACGAGCACACACTGGGCGCCCACACAGCAGGCTACGAGCACACACTGGGCGCCCACACAGCAGGCTACGAGCACACACTGGGCGCCCGCACAGCAGGCTACGAGCACACACTGGGCGCCCACACAGCAGGCTACGAGCACACACTGGGCGCCCACACAGCAGGCTACGAGCACACACTGGGCGCCCACACAGCAGGCTACGAGCACACACTGGGCGCCCACACAGCAGGCTACAAGCACACACTGGGCGCCCACACAGCAGGCTACGAGCACACACTGGGCGCCCACACAGCAGGCTACGAGCACACACTGGGCGCCCGCACAGCAGGCTACGAGCACACACTGGGCGCCCATACAGCAGGTTAAAAATGAAAGAAAATGGAAAATCTGAAAAAATAATATAATATTTAAATTTAAAAATTTTACCTCAATTTCCCATTAATTCTTGTGGAACACCTCAAGGGTTAAAGTTTGTAACATCAGTTTTGAATAATTGTAGGGGTGTAGTTTCTAAAATGAGGTCATTTATGGGGGGTTTCCATTACGTAAGCCCCTCAAAATCACTTTATAACTGAACTGGTGCTTAAAAAAATGGTTTTATGAGGTATTATTATTTGTCTTAAAAGTAGAGCAATTCAAATTTAGAAAATTGTGAATTTTTAAAAATTTTGGGTAAATTGTGGTTTATTTTATAAATAAAGGTGAAATATATTGACTAAAATTTACCACTGTCATGAAGTACAATGTGTCACGAGAAAACAGTCTCAGAATGGCGTGGATAAGTAAAAGTGTTCCAAGGTTATTACCACATAAAGTGACACGTGTCAGATTTGCAAAAATGTCCTGGTCCTTAACCCCTTAGGGCCGGGCTCATTTTCGCCTTAAGCACCATTTTTTGCAAATCTGACCAGTGTAACTTTATGTGGTGATAACTTTAAAACGCTTTGACTTATCCAGGCCATTCTGAGATTGTTTTTTCGTCACATATTGTACTTCAAGACACACAAATTTTTACGTTTCAATTTCTCTCCTTCTATAATACATAGTAATACCTACAAAAATTGTTAACCCTTCACAATCCCCATATGTCTACTTCATGTTTGGATCATTTTGGAAATTACATTTTATTTTTTGGGGACGTTACAAGGCTTAGAAGTTTAGAAGCAAATCTTGACATTTTTCAGAAATTTTCAAAAACCCACTTTTTAAGGACCAGTTCAGGTCTGAAGTCACTTTGCGAGGCTTACATAGTAGAAACCACCCAAAAATGGTGTCACGGACGCGGCGATACTTAATATGTATACTTTTTTTTAATTTACTTAAGTTTTACACAATAACACCTTTTTTAAAACAAAAAAATTATGTCTTAGTGTCTCCATATTCTGAGCCATATTTTTTTCTATTTTTTAGGCGATTGTCTCAGGTAGGGGCTCATTTTTTGCGGGATGAGGTGACGGTTAGATTGGTACTATTTTGGTGGGCATACACCTTTTTGATCGCTTGCTGTTGTACTTTTTGTGATGTAAGGTGACCAAAAAAATTGTTTATTTAGCACAGTTTTTATTGTGTTCATCTGAGGGGTTAGGTCATGTGATATGTTTATAGAGCCGCTCGATACGGATGTGGCAATACCCAATATGTCAACTTTTTAGTTTTTTTCCTATTTTTTACAAATAATTTTAACTTTACTTGGGGGAAATGACTTTTTTTTTTTACTTGAAACTTAACTTTATTTTTTCAACTTTTTTTTCACTTTATTTTTTGTCCCACTTTGGGACTTCAACTTTTGGGGTCTGATCCCCTTTACAATGCATTACAATACTTCTGTATTGGAATGCATTGTCTGTATGAGTAATACTGTGTATTACTCATACATCTTCCTGCCTGTGAGATCCAGGGGGCTGGATCTCACAGGGTCGTCACCGGAAGGCATCGCGCTGCCTTCCATACCATCGGGTCCCCCTACAGCCGCACGGGGACCCGATGGCAACTCTGACCGCATGCCGCAACTCCCGTAAAAGCCGCAAACCGCAGGTCTGAATTGACCTGCGGTTCATGGCGATCGCCGACACGGGGGGGGGGGGGGGGCGGGTCATCACTGGACCCCCCGCGCATTGTCCCAAGGTGCCTGCCGGTGATCGGAAATACACAGGACATACAGGTACGCCCCGTGTCCTTAAGAGGTTAAAGGGATTCTGTCACCTCTTTTTACCCTATAGAGATGCGGACATGCACGGCTAGATCGCCGCTAGCATGTCCGCAATATACCTGTCATATAGGGCTATGTGGTTTTATTTAGGGGAAAAAATGATTTTATATGTAAACCAGCCCGGTAAGGAGCCCAAGGGGCTGTATTTACTGTTCTGGAGCCCAGCCACGCCTGTAACCAGCAATCTCCTCCTTGCTAACGAAGTCAGATCACCGCGAGCTTGCGCATGCGCAGTGCCGGCATAGTGTTTCTTCCCTGTGCTGGCATCAGCCTCAGGGAAGAAACTGCGCATGCGCGAGCTCGTGCAACACAAGATTACGGCGATCTGACTTCGTTAGCAAGGAGGAGATTGCTGGTTACAGGCGTGGCTGGGCTCCAGAACAGTTGGTACAGCCCCTTGGGCTCCTTACCAGGCTGGTTTACATATAAAATCATTTTTTCCCCTAAATAAAACCACACAGCCCTATAGGACAGGTATATTGCGGACATGCTAGCGGCGATCTAGCCGTGCATGTCCGCATCTCTATAGGGTAAAGAGAGGTGACAGAATCCCGTTAAAGTGAAAAAAAGAAATAAAAATTTTAAAAATTGCTAATTTTTAAAAATTTTGGGTAAATTCAGTCTTTTTTTATACATTTTTTAGTGTTTTTGTACATAAAGGTGTAAAATATGTCTACTCAAATTTACCAATGGCATGAAGAAAACGTTCTCAGAACGGCTCGGATAAGTAAAAGCGCTCCAAAGTTATTACCACATAAAGTGACACAGGTCAGATTTGCAAAAATCGGCCTGGGATTTAAGGTGAAAAGTGGCCCGGTACTGAATGGGTTAAACACTTTTGAGAAGGCAACAAACTTAATGAGTAACCATGGCAACTGTGCACCCCTGACATCATGTAGAAGGGGTCCACACACAGCAATACATCAGTACCTGGGGAGAAGTCTGGCACCCTGAGCCCTGGTGCCCGCCCATTCACCTTCTCCAGATACTCCAGCACCAGCCTCTCCCTCTCCTCCTGAGACCCCGCCTCCTGCAGGGCGTCCTCCAGCGGGCTCTGCAGCGGCTGCACATCATTCAGACTGCACGTCGCCATCTTGCTCCTGCTACAATAATTGACAGGACTCAGCGTTACCAGGCAACGGCAGCAGCGTCCCGCACTTTACAGTTCCCATCCGCACATTGGCGGCTCCGCCTCAGCACAAACCTTTAAAATACATAGAAATTAGTAATAAAAAATCCACATTAATACATAACCTCGGGATAATTTCTCATAATTCATGTTTATGTGGTAAAACGAGTTCTATATTCACTGTTTTGGCGAATCTGCGGATGGGTTGATATGATTTACGTCGGAGACGTAGTTTCTCTTCCGTGACTCTTGATTCGGCACGGTTACAAAACTTTGATAAAACTATTACTGATGTTTAGTAAATTTGGAATAAAATTTGGACAAAGAAAGTACATCTCATTCAAAGGACGAAAGGGTGTATTTCCAGATTTATGGTGTGATGAAATGAGAGGAAAGTGCGGCGGCGGATGTGCGGACTGGGCCGGGGGAGGCGCAGAGAATGGCCGGGAACAGACCGAGGAGATGACTGGATCCTCGCGGCGCGGAGCGGTAATTCCCGGGGTGGGGGCCACAGACCGACCGGGGGATGGGCTTATCTATAGTCAATTCACAGGAAAGAATTATAACAATCATCATTAAAACCACGGGAAAAAATATTTTTTTCCCACGATTTTTTTGTGACATCGTTTGCGCCAAAGTTGTAATTTACAGCAGTTAGAAAATTGGATTAAAAAAAACTAAGTTTAATCATAGTAATCATTTTCACAATCTATGCTTGCTGTCAGTGAATAGGACATTGTTGTTTACTTGCAGCAGCCCAAAAAATAACTTAAGGCTGTGTTCACACCTGTCGTAGGTAGAAAGTATCTGAACGGCACCGAGTGACACCCAGGACCCCACCCCCCCAGCACCGAGTGACCCCCAGGACCCCAGCACCGAGTGACACGCAGGACCCCCCAGCACCGAGTGACACCCAGGACCCCACCCCCCTAGCACCGAGTGACACCCAGGACCCCCCAGCACCGAGTGACCCCCAGGACCCCCCCAGCACGAGTGACACCCAGGACCCCCCCAGCACCGAGTGACACCCAGGACCCCCCCAGCACCGAGTGACACCCAGGACCCCCCCAGCACCGAGTGACACCCAGGACCCCACCCCCCTAGCACCGAGTGACACCCAGGACCCCACCCCCCTAGCACCGAGTGACACCCAGGACCCCCCCCCCTAGCACCGAGTGACACCCAGGACCCCCCCCAGCACCGAGTGACACCCAGGACCCCACCCCCCCAGCACAGAGTGACCCCCAGGACCCCCCCTAAGCACAGATGTGACGCCCAGAACAGATGTGACTCCTAGAACCCCCCCCCAGCACAGATGTGACCCCCAGGACCCCCCCCCACAGATGTGACCCCCAGGACCCCCCCCACAGATGTGACCCCCAGAACCCCCCCACAGATGTGACCCCCAGGACTCCCCCCCCAGCACAGATGTGACCCCCAGGACTCCCCCCCAGCACAGATGTGACCCCCAGGACTCCCCCCCAGCACAGATGTGACCCCCAGGACTCCCCCCCAGCACAGATGTGACCCCCAGGACTCCCCCCCAGCACAGATGTGACCCCCAGGACTCCCCCCCAGCACAGATGTGACCCCCAGGACTCCCCCCCAGCACAGATGTGACCCCCAGGACTCCCCCCAGCACAGATGTGACCCCAGGACTCCCCCCCCAGCACAGATGTGACCCCCAGGACTCCCCCCCCCAGCACAGATGTGACCCCCAGGACTCCCCCCCCCCCCCAGCACAGATGTGACCCCCAGGACTCCCCCCCCCCCCCAGCACAGATGTGACCCCCAGGATCCCCCCCCAGATGTGACCCCCAGAACCCCCCCCCCCCCCGATGTGACCCCCAGGACTCCCCCCCCCAGCACAGATGTGACCCCCAGGACTCCCCCCCCCAGCACAGATGTGACCCCCAGGACCCCCCCCAGATGTGACCCCCAGAACCCCCCCCCCCCCGATGTGACCCCCAGGACTCCCCCCCCAGCACAGATGTGACCCCCAGGACTCCCCCCCCCAGCACAGATGTGACCCCCAGGACTCCCCCCCCCCCCCAGCACAGATGTGACCCCCAGGACTCCCCCCCCCCCCCAGCACAGATGTGACCCCCAGGATCCCCCCCCAGATGTGACCCCCAGAACCCCCCCCCCCCCCGATGTGACCCCCAGGACTCCCCCCCCCAGCACAGATGTGACCCCCAGGACTCCCCCCCCCCAGCACAGATGTGACCCCCAGGACCCCCCCCAGATGTGACCCCCAGAACCCCCCCCCCCCCGATGTGACCCCCAGGACTCCCCCCCCAGCACAGATGTGACCCCCAGGACTCCCCCCCCCAGCACAGATGTGACCCCCAGGACCCCCCCCAGATGTGACCCCCAGAACCCCCCCCCCCCCGATGTGACCCCCAGGACTCCCCCCCAGCACAGATGTGACCCCCAGGACCCCCCCCCCCCCCCCCCCGATGTGACCCCCAGGACTCCCCCCCCCCCCCCCCCCAGCACAGATGTTTCACATGTTGCCTCCCGTGTAGACGTCGGAGATTTGAGGGTTTGACGTTTACGGCTCTGGGCGGACGCTACGGCCGGTGTGGGGAAAACGCTGCCGAAGATCTGCAGTCAGGATGTCTGACACACCCCCCCCCCCCCCCGCCTGTGCACCTGTCCCTAGAGGTCGCCCCAAATACTGATTGGACCTAGATTTCTCCTCATTCCCTTGATGGAAAAACTATTAACTCTTTGAGTTCTGGCACCATTCTTACCATGCAGCTTTTTTTTTTTACCCCCACACACCTGTGTACTTTTGCGCAGCGCGGGACATTGTCGGGAAAAAGAAGTCGCGTCCTGACGCTGTTACCCCGTTAAATGGTGCGACTCTGCGGCAGAAATACGTGGCTGAGCGCAGAATTTTCTTCAGTTTGAACAGAAGTGTCCGTTCACACCTATTGGATTTGTGACGTCTGTGTCCAGTATCCGCTACTCCGTTCAGCTGCTGTGGAGAATTTCCGCGTTCATGTTACGCTGCGGCGTGTAAAATAAGTGCGCTATTTATTTCCATGGATTCTGCATGGAGAAGCCGCGGATTATTGAGTGGCCGCGGGATAAGCCTGGTGCCGATCCAGCGCAACGAAGACGCTGGTAGATCCTCTAGACCAGGGATGCCCAACCTGCAGCCCTCCAGCTGTTGTGAAACTACAACTCCCAGCAGGACATGGTGGGAGTTGTAGTTTTAGAACAGCTGGAGGGCTGCAGGTTGGGCATCCCTGCTCTAGATGAAATAAAACGCGTGTGAACGTAGCTTTATACGTCCCACAGCTGAGGGTTTGTTACAGCTGTATCCACTCTTAGGCCTCATTCACACTACCGTGCCCAGTCCGGGGAACATGTCCCGTGTGTTGGCCGCGGCCCCCCTGACCGCACCGCAGTGTCTGATGGCGGGTCTATTGTACTGCACTCACATCATGGACCCTCCATAGGAACGTACTGTGTGGCAGTCACTTCGGGTCTGGGAGATGCAGGCGACTTACGGGCCGCGTTTTGCCGGACTGGGCACGGTCATGAGGATCAGGCCTAAACAGCCTGAACTCCAGACTGATACACTGTAACAAACAGGAGAGAGATTTGTGCTGCTGCTGACAGAGGATTGTCTAGTCCGGGGGTCAGCTGTTGTGAAACTACAACTCCCAGCAGACACCCCTGCTCCATTGTCCTCAGAACTCCCATAGAAGTGAGTGGAGCATGCTGGAGTGTAGACTGATACACTGTAACAGCCCCTCAGCTGCCAGGTCTGTATGAGACCATTTTCTGTAAAGGGAATCATCCTCTGGGTGCAGTTGATGCCCATTTCCGATTCTGCTGCTTCTCTTGCGTCGCTTTTCATCCTGAACGTTTTTTTTCTCCTCATTACCTTTAGTGAGAAGCAATGTCCGACAATGAGGATGAGATCTGGGGTTATAAATCCATCCGGAAACGCAGAGATCGAAACGTGGAGGAAGCAGGATGCCAGGAACAGGCAAGAGAATCCCGGGTGCAGACGAAAAGCCGGGATAGTAAGAAGAGAAGTGCGCAAAGGAAGACGAGCCAGGTCCGGGCCCCCACTGCACCCCGGCCGGGCTCCCAGGAAGACAAACTGTCCACACCGAAAAGAAACAAAGCTGAAACCGCCAACACCCCGAGCCCAGTCACCCCTCAAAACAGGAACAGCGGCCATTGCCCCAGCTGCCAGATGCCGTTCTCCATATTACTGGTGCAGACACCGCGATGGCACGTGAGCGAATGCTTGGACGCACCGTCAACCGCACAGACAGGTACAGCAGCCACTCCTTCCCATATTAACACTAGGGGCGCGACCAAAAAATCCCAGCCCTAGACAAAGCCAAGGATCTGGGAGGAAATGCTCTGATGTCTGTCCTGGCAGTGAGCACCAGGGCGGGTCAGTCCGCTGTCAGGACACTGCCGGCTGCCCCTCAGCTTCGCCTTCTCGGATGCCTACAGGGGTTTGCCTGGACTTACTTTTTGGCGCCTCCTGGAAATTTTACGCTTTACTAAAAGTCTCATGCGTATTACTATGCTCTGGAGCGCGGATCAGCGCAGCTTGTGGAGCCTTTTCAGTCCCATTAATCCTGGCATCGGCGGCAGAAACTGAGGAGGCCTCACAGACTGCGCTGATAAAGCGCTCCGTGGGAATGTCCGGCACTGACTGAAGCCAGGCGTCCGCTGTAACGGCCGGCATCAGAGTAAGGGCTCCCTCTGCCACCATTAGCGGCCTAACACCAGTGTCTATTAGACCGCGCAGCAGGCGCAGTGCTAGGCTAAAAGGCATCGCTATATAAGACAGACCAGTGCATTATAAAAGTGGGACTTAAAAATAATAGTTCTACGTTAATAAAATTTAAAAAATAAAACCATTTTCCCATAAAAACTTGGTTTTATTTTGTAAAAATTTTAAAAAAACACATCTCACAGTGTTTGCCGCAACCTGTGTAATAAAGTTAACATATTATTAAAACTGCCCAGTTAAGGCCTCATGCACACGACAGTTTATTTTCACGGTCCGCAAAAACGGGGTCCGTAGGTCTGTGATCCGTGACCGTTTTTTCGTCCGTGGGTCTTCCTTGATTTTTGGAGGATCCACGGACATGAAAAAAAAGTCGTTTTGGTGTCCGCCTGGCCGTGCGGAGCCAAACGGATCCGTCCTGAATTACAATGCAAGTCAATAGGGACGGATCCGTTTGATGTTGACACAATATGGTGCCATTTCAAACGGATCCGTCCCCATTGACTTTCAATGTAAAGTCTGGAGTTCTTTTATACCATCGGATTGGAGTTTTCTCCAAGCCGATGGTATATTTTAACTTGAAGCGTCCCCATCACCATGGGAACGCCTCTATGTTAGAATATACTGTCGGATATGAGCTACTTCGTGAAACTCAGATCCGACAGTATATTCTAACACAGGCGTTCCCATGGTGATGGGGACGCTTCTAGTTAGAATACACTACAAACTTTGTACAAGACTGCCCCCTGCTGCCTGGCAGCACCCGATCTCTTACAGGGGGCCGTGATCAGCACAATTAACTCCTCAGGTGCCGCACCTGAAGGGGTTAATTGTACTATCATATCCCCCTGTAAGAGATCAGGGCTGCCAGGCAGCAGGGGGCAGACCCCCCCCCCCCTCCCCAGTTTGAATATCGTTGGTGGCACAGTGTGCGCCCACCATCGGGCCCCCCGTCCTCCCTCTAGTGTAATAAATCGTTGGTGGCACAGTGTGCGCCCCCCATCGGGCCCCCCGGCCTCCCTCTAGTGTAATAATAGGTTGGTGGCACAGTGTGCGCCCCCCATCGGGCCCCCCGTCCTCCCTCTAGTGTAATAAATCGTTGGTGGCACAGTGTGCGCCCCCCATCGGCCCCCCTCCCTCTATAGCAGTAACAACATTGGTGGCAGTGTGCGGGTCCGTGAACCGTTGTCCGTCAAAAAAATAGGACAGGTC
Source organism: Bufo gargarizans (assembly GCF_014858855.1). Taxonomy (NCBI): domain Eukaryota; kingdom Metazoa; phylum Chordata; class Amphibia; order Anura; family Bufonidae; genus Bufo; species Bufo gargarizans. Next base: position 379,549,129 of record NC_058085.1, read on the forward strand.
ATATTTTTTTGACGGACAGGATACACGGATCACGGCCTCGGCTGCAAAACGGTGCATTTTCCGATTTTTCCACGGACCCATTGAAAGTCAATGGGTCCGCGAAAAAAACGGAAAACGTCACAACGGCCACGGATGCACACAACGGTCGTGTGCATGAGGCCTAACAGCGTAAGAAAGAACACCAAATATGGTTAATTTTTTTCCGATTGACCCCGTTCTAAAAAGTAATATAAGTTAAATCAATACATTTCATGTACCCCCAAAAAAGGAACCAATGAAATATACACCCGCAGTAAACGAGCCCCATACAGCTAGAACAGCACAGAAGGGACTACGTTCTGGATCATGGAATGTGGCGAAATAACGAGACGCGCTATTATTGTGCAAAAGTAGTAAAAAAAAAAAATTTAAAAACACACACAAAACTATACATATTTGGTATCGCTGTAATCTACTGACCTCCAGAATAAAGGGAACACACTAGTTATGCACAAAAAAATTGTAGAACTGCTTTTATATCCGTTACCACCCCAAAAAAGTAATAAAAGTTAATAAGTTAATATCTACCCCAAAATGGTGACACTAAAAACACAGCAGCTGAGCGTCTTATGTCCTCAGTGTGTGAAAATACTCCTCATAAATACTGAGAGGAGGGTTCTGCCTCCGCCCTTCCCCCGATGATCATCTGACTGAAGAATAGGGCGTCAGTATGGAAGCCGTTCTCCCTTGTGAATCCTGGTGCGTCGGGCCGGCACGGCTTCTTTGGCATAATGCGATAGCTGTCGGAAGATGTCTGGATGGTTGCTTAGTAACAGTCTACGAGCTGAAGTGGTGACAACTGAGATCTCCATTTTCCCTGGTGATCTGTGGTTGTCGCTGAGCAATCCTTCCCATAGGGGCCTATTCTAATAAGTTTTTTGTTTTAGTTTTTTGGGGGTGGGGTGCACAGGATCGCATTAGGATGAGGCCTAGATTTGGGGGTAACACGTTCTGGAGGTTTTCCTGATTTCTCTGATATTTTTGCAGAATGTCCGGACGGTGCGCGCTGCTCGTCGACTCTCCCGTCTCACTACAAGCGATTCTCCCATTTCCTGCTGGCACAGAGCCGGGCCCTGGATCAGCCCGCGCTTTCTCCACCTCGTACCCCAGATCCTGCTTTACCTAAAGCTCCTGCTTTACTTATTTTCAGTGGTTTGAGTCCAGCAAAAGCCAACACCTCAACCAGTAAAAATAACCCAAAGCTGAAGTCGCCCAAGTCACAGTCGCCCTCCAGCTCCCAGGAGGTGGTGAGGAGGACGCCGCTGGAGGTCTGGCTCTCCTCACCATCCAAAGCCTCTCAGGACTCCTTATCCCAAGAAACCTCCAGCCAGGTCACTGCCGCTAAGAGTCACCCTCTGCCCCAGCAAGATGAAGACATATGTGACAGAACCATCTCCTTTTCTCCACTGGTCAGTGATGAGGAGCTGTTCAGTGAAGACGAGGGTGACCTGACAACCCCAGGAAGGTCACCCCATCCCCATAAGAATGAAGCAGTAGAAACCCCCTCTCCGTGCAATATTAGCAGTGGCCATCCCCGTAACAGCGGCAGCACCTGTGAGTGGACTCAGCCCGGAGGAGAAGAGCTGCTGGATGCTGATTATTGGTCTGGGTGCGGCACCGCTGCCTCAGATATCCATGACCACGGCCCCGATAATCGGCTCCTTCTACCTCATATGAAGACAGAAGGAGACGCAGCCTCGTCCCTAAACTCACAGCTTGATGTGTTGCTCCCCCACCTGCAGCATCCAGTAAAGGCTGAGCGGCCCGCAGCACACTGCCAGGAAGGACTGTCACAGGCGTCTCAGGCCATGACCTCCTCAGCCAAAGCCATGAAGCAAATGGACATTGGGGTTTTCTTTGGGTTAAAACCTAAAGCATTGACCACAAAGACTGAGGAAAAGGTGCCTTTAAAAACCCAGACGTCCAATGCCGTGTCCTCGCAGAATGTGAGACCAGCCCAGAAGAGGAAGGCAACTGGTTCTCTTGGCGATTATGGTGGAGTTGTGGAAAATGTTAGTGGGATCCCAGTGCCGGCGGCTTCAGGAACCCAGAGAAGAGGTGGAAAGAGGTTCAGGCAGAACACGACCACTGAGGAGGGGGGGAGGGGGAAGAAGCAGTGCCCCTTCTACAAGAAGATCCCAGGTCAGTGTCTCAGCTCGCCCTGTGGGGCTGCTTTTATTATTATATTTTATAAAAATTTTAAAAAAATGTTGCTGTAGGTTTTACTAAGGGTGTATTTACATGAGCGCTGCACGTACTGTCCCTGCAGTGTGGGAATAGAGCTGATCCATTTAAATCAGGTTGAAAGTTAAAAAACAAAATGCATGTTACGGGTTTTGCCTTCGTTCACACCTGCTGGTTTTTGCTATTTGCCCTTTACGTTGTGTTCTGTTATACATACTATGCAGTAACATTCCTCTTAGGCCGAAGCCTCTTATAGGCTTCCGTGGTGCACGCCGTCATAGAATTCCGTTATGGCCAGTGGTAGCGGAATCCATAATAGAATTCTTAGAAAACCCAAACCTTGTACCACGAACTTGAAAAACAAGTTAGCTCATCCCAACTCAACACAAGGCCGAATGCACGCGGCCGAGAGCGGTCCGTGGTATGCCGGGCTGGATTCCTGTTCAGAGCAGGCGCGCACGGCATCATTGGTTGCTATGACGCCGTGCGCTTCATGCCGACGCTGCACTACAGTAATACACTATACACGGCCGTGTGCATTCGGCCTTATGTGTTGAATTGGGATGAGGAATTCTATGACGGCGTGCACCACGGAAGCCTATAAGAGGCATTCCATATTTCATTCCTTCATAATAGTAGTCTATGCTGGCCATACGCAATGCCTCTTATAGGTTTAACTTTCTGTGGTGCACGCCGTCATAGAATTCCGTTATGGTCCGTGGTAACATAATCCATAACTGGATTCTTAGATGATCTGAACCTGTACGCCGAACTGGAAAACACAAGTCGCCCAACACTAGTGTTGAATCATCTGGCTCTAGACCAGAAGCAAGAGGCTGAGCTGACAGGGAATTCCTCCGGTTAAGGCCTCATGCACACGACAGTTTATTTTCACGGTCCGCAAAAACGGGGTCCGTAGGTCCGTGATCCGTGACCGTTTTTTCGTCCGTGGGTCTTCCTTGTTTTTTGGAGGATCCACGGACATGATAAATGAAAAAAAAATCTAAGTCAAGTTTGCCATTGAAATGATAGGAAAAAACGGACACGGATCACGGACACGGATGACAATCTTGTGTGCATCCGTGATTTTTCACGGACCCATTGACTTGAATGGGTCCGTGAACCGTTGGCCGTGAAAAAAATAGGACAGGTCCTATTTTTTTCACGGCCAGGAAACACGGATCACGGATGCGGCTGCCAAACGGTGCATTTTCCGATTTTTTTTCCACTGACCCATTGAAAGTCAATGGGTCCGCGAAAAAAAACGGAAAACGGCACAACGGCCACGGATGCACACAACGGTCGTGTGCATGAGGCCTTAGGCTACATGCACACGACAGTGCCGCGTTTTGCAGTCCACTAATTGCGGATCTGCAAAACACGGATGCCTCCCATGTGCGTTCTACAATTTGCAGAACGGGTTGCCAATAATAGAAATACCTGTTGTCTTGCAAAACGGACAAGAATAGGACATGTTGGGGCCACGGAACGTAGCAATGGATGCGGACAGTGAATGGGTCCGCATCTGAGCCGTGTAAAAAACGCATCATGCTCTATATTCTGCGTTTTTCACGCAGCCCTGGCCCCTTAGAAGTGAATGGGGCTTCAGTGAAAAACGCATGGTATCGGGAACCAAGTCCGCATGCAATGCGTTTTTCACTGATGGTCGCCAAGAGATGTTTGTGAAAAACGCATCAAAACTCATTTCACCCGCACAGACAAAACTGACTGAACTCGCAAAATGGTGCGAGTTTCACTGAAGGCATCCGGAGCCAATCTGTATCGTTCGTGTGAAAGAGACCTTAAGCTCGCCGTCTTTTTAAGGCCTCATGCACACGGCTGTTGCTGTATTGCGGCCCGCATACAGTGGGTCTGCAATACACGGGCACCGGCTGTGTGCACCCCGCATCACGGCTGCGGAACGAAAGCACGGATCGGAAGCCCATGGAAGCACTTCGGAGTGCTTCCGTGGTGTTTCTGTCCATGTCTCCGCACCGCAAAAAAATAGAGCATTATATTTTTTCGCGGTGCGGACGGATCATATACCCATTCAAGTTGAAAGGGTCTCGATCCGTCCTGGCCACCACATGGATGTTGCAAATTGCGGTCCACAATGCACGGAATGGCTGCACAACAGTCGTGTGCATGAGGCCTAAGGAGTAAAAAAAAAGTCTGGAGCACTTGAAAACCTCTGTCTTTAAATAATCCCTTAATAAATCGGCTTAATCGTATTTGGTTAAGTCTGACCTCTAGTGGTCGTTTTCTTGTAAGACTGGTTCATATTCACCAAGACTGGTCTCATTGGTTTGCGCATGGAAAAAAAAAAACGCACAAATGACCAGAGGAAAAAAAGTTACAACTGTCGGTGCAAAAAATTGTGCAAGTTCCCTCTTAAAACAGATGGGGAATAAATAAGGGCTCATGCACACGACCGTATGTATTTTATGTATGTAGAACAGTCCTATCCTTGTCTGTAATGTGGACAATAATAGGACATGATCTAATTTTTTGCGGAACGGAAATATGGAAACGGAATGCACACAGAGTAACTTCCATGTTTGTTTTTTTTTGTTTTGTTTTTGCGGAGCCATTGAAATGAATGGTTCACAAAAAAACCTGAACGGATATGGAAAGAAAATAAGTTTGTGTGCATGAGGCCTAAGACTGCTAATTAAGGTGCAAAATCAGTGGGTAAATGAGACTTAAAAATAGACGGTCTGAGACTTCAGTCTGGCTTCCCACCCATGATTACAACCAAGCACTCGGATGGATAATTAGCATTTCGCGCAACCTTCATTTTCTGACGCCGGCCGTAACAAAGGTTTAGCTCTGATGACGATACTGACCTAACGGGCCGTCTGGTAGATACGAGCTTTGATATTCCAGGAGTTCTCAGATCCCGTAGTTTCCCGTTCTTCACTGTTCTCTGTACTTATGCTGATTTCCCTCTGGTCGTCCTATAGGCACTGGTTTTGCAGTGGACGCGTTCCAGTATGGTGAAATAGAAGGCTGCTCTGCGTATTTCCTCACCCACTTTCACTCGGATCACTATGGCGGTCTCACCAAGAAATTCCGCTTTCCAATTTATTGCAGCAAGGTACAAACCACGCGCTTCTGTTCATTCTGATATTTTAACTGGTAGTGACCACCAATACACCTTGTTACGGAGGCCTAGTCTAAGCGCTGCACGAGTCTCCTGTGGAGAGCAGGGCCTTGGCTCTCATGGCCCGGACAGGCAGAAGCATTAGTCTAGCCCTTAGATGCTGCAGTCAATAGCGACCGCTGCATCTAAGTGGTTTAGAGGGAGGGAGCTCCCTCTGTCTCCCATCTGTACCCCACAAATAAGATCGCAGGTGCTGATGTCTTGACCAGGCCCCAGGCCTGCAGAGTATCCCCATCAGGCTGCACTTCTGTCGTCCTGCAGGTCAGCTCTTAGCTTGGCAGGAGCCGCTCCGCTCAGCTACTCCTGCATAGCAGCGGGCACTGAGGGGTTAAAGGGCCAGCCCGCTGTAACTAAAGCTTAAACAGATTACAATGAACAGTTTCTCGCCCAGCGGTTTGTTTCTTTCCATATTAAGGCTTCATTCACAGAACTGAAAAATGGTCCTAAAAACGGACACAATTTTAGCTTTTCGTGGCCATTTTTGCATCAATTTTCTGTCCGTTTTTAGCTGCCTTTAAAAGTGGATGATTTTCATTAATGCCCCCAGCATTCGTAGTGGCCGCCAGCCTTATCCCGTCCGTTTTTCCCCAGTGCACCTGTTTCTCACGGCTGTTAGACGGGTGCACTCCTGTCCCATTGATTTGATTTTCACTGGGATCCGTCTTGCTGTGAAAACAGCCAAAAATAAGACGTGTGAATAGCCCCATAGACTGCGATGGTTCTGACACTTTTCACAGTTGTGTAGACCTAGTCTACAGGTTTCTGCTTTCTGTCAGTGAATAGATGCGTTCTATTACATGACCTAGTCCTGGTGCTACTGCAGCTGTCCTGCTTGTTACAGTGTTCCAGCGCAGAGCCTGTTGTAAAGCTGCAGAACGGCCCGTGATTATGAGCCTGTTCGCGTCATACTCGGACCATGCAGTTGTGCGCCTTTCAGGTCTTGTTCATGCGTGTGTCATACATGCAGTCACTGCTCTTGTCTTTCAGATCACGGGGAACCTGGTGCAGAGTAAGCTGCGAGTAGAGAAGGAGTTCATTACCTGCCTGCCCATGTACATGGAGTGCACCGTGGACGGCGTCAAGGTGGTGCTGCTGGACGCCAACCAGTGCGTATCCGCTCTCCTCGCGTTCAGGGGGTTGAACCTTTTTTAGTCAGATTGTAATAAGACACCATTTTCAATAGATCTTCTTGCAGTCAGTGAATAGGAACATTCTTTGTCGGGAGGCTGAAATCCTGTCCTGACTTACTGCTCACAGCTGGAGGTTTGTTACAGTTGTATCCAGTCTAGACAATCCTATGTGATGGACACAGCCTGGCCCCCAGACTGATACATGTTACCTGCACTGATACATTGTGACAGATCTGTGCTGCTAATAATTGACTTCAGATGATTGTGTGGACCGGATACAATTGCAGCATACCCTCAGCTGTGAGAAGTATTCTTGACATTACAGCATAGGATCCTATACAGATTATAGGGCACAGTTAGGGCTCCTTCACACGAGCGGATCCCGTGCGTGGAATCCGCTGTGTGAACGAGAGCCACACCGCGCTCCGGACATGACTGATGACGCTCCGCGCCTCTCTGACCTTTACTACAAAATCCTGGTGACCACTTTATCTTACTGTGATTATGTAGATCAGAGAGGCGCGGAGCGTTATCAGTCATGTGACTGCTCCGTGTCTCTGCTGTCCGGAGCGGGGCTTGGCTGTCTCTCACGCAGTGGATTACCCGCACGGCATCCGCTCGTGTGAAACAGCCCCTACTGTATTTCGGCATGTTATGGAGAGCGTGCAGCACGGAGCACAGGAGAGATGCAGGTAGAGGGATAAACCCCTGCTCTTTGCGCTTTTCTTCGCTTGGCTCATGTGTCCCCTTTGCTGTCACCTTTTAGCTGCCCAGGGGCGGTTCTGCTGCTCTTCATCCTCCCCAATGGGACCTCGATATTACACACAGGAGACTTCCGCGCAGAGCCCTCAATGGAGAGGTATCCAGCGCTGCTGGGCCGGAAGATCCACACCCTGTACCTGGACACCACGTAAGATCATTGACCTGAGAGACCCCCCCCCCCCCCCACCTCCCAAATAATATACTGGCTGTAAGCGGGGGAGGGGGGCAGAAAACTCCTCATCTTATATGTGCCTAATGTATGTACACAGTGACTGCACCAGCAGAATAGTGAGTGCAGCTCTGGAGTATAATACAGGATGTAACTCAGGATCAGTACAGGATAAGTAATGTATGTACACAGTGACTGCACCAGCAGAATAGTGAGTGCAGCTCTGGAGTATAATACAGGATGTAACTCAGGATCAGTACAGGATAAGTAATGTATGTACACAGTGACTGCACCAGCAGAATAGTGAGTGCAGCTCTGGAGTATAATACAGGATGTAACTCAGGATCAGTACAGGATAAGTAATGTATGTACACAGTGACTGCACCAGCAGAATAGTGAGTGCAGCTCTGGAGTATAATACAGGATATAACTCAGGATCAGTACAGGATAAGTAATGTATGTACACAGTGACTGCACCAGCAGAATAGTGAGTGCAGCTCTGGAGTATAATACAGGATGTAACTCAGGGTCAGTACAGGATAAGTAATGTATGTACACAGTGACTGCACCAGCAGAATAGTGAGTGCAGCTCTGGAGTATAATACAGGGTGTAACTCAGGATCACTACAGGATAAGTAATGTATGTACACAGTGACTGCGCCAGCAGAATAGTGAGTGCAGCTCTGGAGTATAATACAGGATGTAACTCGGGGTCAGTACAGGATCAGTAATGTATGTGCACAGTGACTGCACCAGCAGAATAGTGAGCGCAGCTCTGGAGTATAATACAGGATGTAACTCAGGATCAGTACAGGATAAGTAATGTATGTACACAGTGACTGCACCAGCAGAATAGTGAGTGCAGCTCTGGAGTATAATACAGGATCAGTAATGTATGTACACAGTGACTGCACCAGCAGAATAGTGAGTGCAGCTCTGGAGTATAATACAGGATGTAACTCAGGATCAGTACAGGAAAAGTAATGTATGTACATAGTAACTGCACCAGCAGAATAGCGAGTGCAGCTCTGGAGTAAAATACAGGATGTAACTCAGGGTCAGTACAGGATAAGTAATGTATGTACACAGTGACTGCACCAGCAGAATAGTGAGTGCAGCTCTGGAGTATAATACAGGGTGTAACTCAGGATCACTACAGGATAAGTAATGTATGTACACAGTGACTGCACCAGCAGAATAGTGAGTGCAGCTCTGGAGTATAATACAGGATGTAACTCAGGATCAGTACAGGATAAGTAATGTATGTACACAGTGACTGCACCAGCAGAATAGTGAGTGCAGCTCTGGAGTATAATACAGGATAAGTAATGTATGTACACAGTGACTGCACCAGCAGAATAGTGAGTGCAGCTCTGGAGTATAATACAGGATGTAACTCAGGGTCAGTACAGGATCAGTAATGTATGTGCACAGTGACTGCACCAGCAGAATACTGAGTGCAGCTCTGGAGTATAATACAGGATGTAACTCAGGATCAGTACAGGATAAGTAATGTATGTACACAGTGACTGCACCAGCAGAATAGTGAGTGCAGCTCTGGAGTATAATACAGGATCAGTAATGTATGTACACAGTGACTGCACCAGCAGAATAGTGAGTGCAGCTCTGGAGTATAATACAGGATGTAACTCAGGATCAGTACAGGAAAAGTAATGTATGTACATAGTAACTGCACCAGCAGAATAGTGAGTGCAGCTCTGGAGTATAATACAGGATGTAACTCAGGATAAGTAATGTATGTACACAGTGACTGCTCCAGCAGAATAGTGAGTGCAGCTCTGGAGTACAATACAGTAATGTGTACAGACCACATCTCTGCAGGTGGATCTGTGTGATATTCTTGCTCTCCCGCTTTCTTTACACCGTCGGGTGTGTATTTTCCCTTGCAGATACTGCAGTCCGGAGTACACCTTCCCTCCGCAGCAGGAAGCGGTGCAGTTTGCTGTGAATGCTGCGTTTGAGATGATGACTCTACATCCTCGAACGTTGGTGGTTTGCGGCACATACTCTGTAGGAAAGGAGAGAGTGTTCTTGGGTAATTGTTTTGGGTTAAAGCATATGTTCATCTTGCGTTATTTTACAAATCCTATATAAAGTGGACCCCTCCCCCTAATATGGCATCATACATACAAGCAGCATGTCTCACTGGAGCATGACCGGATCCCTGCCGGGGACACTTGTGCAGCAGAACCCGTGACCGGCAGCAGCTGACGAACCATAGCTCTGACTATGGGGCCATCTCCTCTGCTCGCCCTCCTCACTCCAGACTCTGCTTCCAGTCCTCTAACCCTTCATCAGGAGACTGCTGGATGGTGTACTTCATTTATCTGTATCGTACACCCCCCTTACAGGTCTTCTGATTATAATGGGGGAGGGGTGTCTGTACACAGGATCGGTACAGTAGAGGAATTATGTAAACTGCGACAATACCGCCGTTCATTGTGTTTATTTGCCACTTGTTTGCAGCGATCGCTGACGTTTTGGGCTGTAAGGTTTGCATGTCCCAAGACAAATACAAAACCATGCAGTGTCTGGAGTCCGATGAGATCCGTGCACTGGTGACCACAGACTGGCACAGCACCGCGCTGCACGTCCTCCCCATGATGCAGGTTAATTTTAAGGTAAGGTGTCGGGGATTTAGCCTCCACTGTACGGACGGCGTTCCTCGATGGCAACGCTGCCTTTCATCCAAAATGCTGTTCAGGAATCTGGGGAAACCCCTTTGGAGGCTGCAGTGGTGGCCATGTTGGTTTTTCCTGTAATTACATTTTTGTAATTGACATGTTAACCATAACAAAAAATGCACATAATACCTTGGTGAATGACCCCCATTGTGTTACCTAGGTATATGCGTCATGTCTTCTTGCAGGGTCTGAACGCCCACCTCAACAAGTTCTCTGGAAGATACGACCGCATCTTGGCCTTCAAGCCGACAGGATGGACGTATTCTGCGGGCTGCGGTTCAGTGGCCGATATCCGGCCGCAAATTCGAGGAAAAGTGACCCTCTATGGTATGTGTCGTGTCTGTGGTGGGTCTGTCTCTGTCCTGGTTCTGCTGTCTCTGATCTTCTGCTTCTCGCCTCAGGGATCCCCTACAGCGAACACAGCAGCTTCTCCGAGATGAAGAGATTTGTGCAGTTTATAAAACCTCAGAAAATCATCCCGACCGTCAATATGGGGAACTGGAAATCCCGCACCACCATGGAGAAGTACTTTGCTGAATGGCTCTCAGGATGCCGATGAGGAAAGGTTCTGTGACGTCTTCTATCAATGTACCCGCACTTTACTGACCGCGCAGAGACTTCATGACATGGACACGTGAACTACAGGGGGTCTCCGGGGTTATGGAACTAAATCTCTGTGTGATGGGAAGTTCTGCAGCTTTCTAATGGGCTCAGAGCTTCAATTATCTAAGAGCTCTGCTTGCTGTTAATGAATGTAAGCATTGTGAAAATCAGAGGATTTTTATAAACTGGATGCTATTGTAACAAACCCCCAGCTGTGAATGCATTGGGTATGTGCAGGTTTTCCACCTCTGGATGCAAATGGTGGAGATTTATTAATGTTGCCCTTTAAAGGCACCCCCTTCCCCCACCCCATGTGCATAGGTGTTGGAACCTTTCTTCGTCTGTGTGAAATTCGCACGTTTTTGGGGTGGCATATATTGGGTCACATGCCTAATTTTTTTCCTATAGTGACATTTATGGTTAAACGCCTGAAAAACCGGCACACTCAGATCATCATGTTTAGGCGGCATTAATAATTTCCTATTGGCCAGCATGAAGGTGTGCAGCCGCCGTAATGTCGCTTCTTGGCTGGTTTACTTTTTGTCACGTTCTACTTGTTAAATTTCCTCCAGTGTTCCCATTCACTGACGGCAAGCAGAACTCTTATAAATTGTAAGGGCCAGAAGGCATATCAGAAAGTTGCAGGACTTCTTGTTATACAGGGATTGAGGTTTTATGTTTGTTTGTTTTTATAAATGTCGATCATACAGAAAAATCCGTTCTCCATAAGTCAATACCTCGGGCCGAGCAGCAGTGACTTGGACCCCCCTGTGGTTACCCTAGTGTAGCGCTGTCTTACCATCCTCCACTAGGTGGTGCTGCTTCCACAGACGGGGCCCTGGCTGAATCATGTATTCTCCGCACTATGTATTACAGCAGGTGACAGCCTCGCTGCACTTCTTCTGGTGGTCTTACAGCGTAGGATCCACCGCCATGGTGTCACCACGACTGCCCAATGTTAATAATATTATATGTATTATCTAATGAAAACTATCTAATTAAATGAAGCTCTAATGAGATCATGTGGGGTTTTAATAATAAAAAAAAAATAATAATGGTTTAGTTTTTTTTTGACATGTAACATTGTAAAATCTGTATGCAGTGAGCTCCCTCTAGTGGTGGCTGTATAATCTGTATGTAGTGAGCTCCCTCTAGTGGTGACTGTATAATCTGTATGTAGTGAGCTCCCTCTAGTGGTGGCTGTATAATCTGTATATAGTGAGCTCCTCTAGTGGTGGCTGTATAATCTGTATATAGTGAGCTCCCTCTAGTGGTGTTTGTATAATCTGTATATAGTGAGCTCCCTCTAGTGGTGTTTGTATAATCTGTATATAGTGAGCTCCCTCTAGTGGTGACTGTATAATCTGTATGTAGTGAGCTCCCCCTAGTGGTGACTGTATAATCTGTATGTAGTGAGCTCCCTCTAGTGGTGGCTGTATAATCTGTATGTAGTGAGCTCCCTCTAGTGGTGTTTGTATAATCTGTATATAGTGAGCTCCCTCTAGTGGTGACTGTATAATCTGTATGTAGTGAGCTCCTCTAGTGGTGGCTGTATAATCTGTATGTAGTGTGCTCCCCCTAGTGGTGGCTGTATGATCTGTATGCAGTGAGCTCCCTCTAGTGGTGGCTGTATAATCTGTATGTAGTGAGCTCCCCCTAGTGGTGGCTGTATATTCTGTATATAGTGAGCTCCCTCTAGTGGTGGCTGTATAATCTGTATGTAGTAAGCTCCCTCTAGTAACATAGTACATAAGGCCGAAAAAAGACATTTGTCCATCCAGTTCGGCCTGTTATCCCGCAAGTTAATCCAGAGGAAGGCAAAAAAAACAAACAAAAAAATAACCCTGTGAGGTAGAAGCCAATTTTCTCCACTTTAGGGGAATATAAACTTCCTTCCCGACTCCAATCAGGCATCAGAATAACTCCCTGGATCAACGACCCCTCTCTAGTAGCTATAGCCTGTAATATTATTACACTCCAGAAATACATCCAGGCCCCTCTTGAATTCCTTTATTGTACTCACCATCATCACCTCCTCAGGCAGAGAGCTCCATAGTCTCACTGCTCTTACAGTAAAGAGTCCATAGTCTCACTGCTCTTACAGTAAAGAGTCCATAGTCTCACTGCTCTTACAGTATAGAGTCCATAGTCTCACTGCTCTTACAGTATAGAGTCCATAGCCTCACTGCTCTTACAGTAAAGAGTCCATAGCCTCACTGCTCTTACAGTATAGAGTCCATAGTCTCACTGCTCTTACAGTAAAGAGTCCATAGTCTCACTGCTCTTACAGTAAAGAGTCCATAGTCTCACTGCTCTTACAGTAAAGAGTCCATAGTCTCACTGCTCTTACAGTAAAGAGTCCATAGTCTCACTGCTCTTACAGTAAAGAGTCCATAGTCTCACTGCTCTTACAGTAAAGAGTCCATAGTCTCACTGCTCTTACAGTAAAGAGTCCATAGTCTCACTGCTCTTACAGTAAAGAGTCCATAGTCTCACTGCTCTTACAGTAAAGAGTCCATAGTCTCACTGCTCTTACAGTAAAGAGTCCATAGTCTCACTGCTCTTACAGTAAAGAGTCCATAGTCTCACTGCTCTTACAGTAAAGAGTCCATAGTCTCACTGCTCTTACCGTATAGAGTCCATAGTCTCACTGCTCTTACAGTAAAGAGTCCATAGTCTCACTGCTCTTACAGTAAAGAGTCCATAGTCTCACTGCTCTTACAGTAAAGAGTCCATAGTCTCACTGCTCTTACAGTAAAGAGTCCATAGTCTCACTGCTCTTACAGTAAAGAGTCCATAGTCTCACTGCTCTTACAGTAAAGAGTCCATAGTCTCACTGCTCTTACAGTAAAGAGTCCATAGTCTCACTGCTCTTACAGTAAAGAGTCCATAGTCTCACTGCTCTTACAGTAAAGAGTCCATAGTCTCACTGCTCTTACAGTAAAGAGTCCATAGTCTCACTGCTCTTACAGTAAAGAGTCCATAGTCTCACTGCTCTTACAGTAAAGAGTCCATAGTCTCACTGCTCTTACAGTAAAGAGTCCATAGTCTCACTGCTCTTACAGTAAAGAGTCCATAGTCTCACTGCTCTTACCGTATAGAGTCCATAGTCTCACTGCTCTTACAGTAAAGAGTCCATAGTCTCACTGCTCTTACAGTAAAGAGTCCATAGTCTCACTGCTCTTACAGTAAAGAGTCCATAGTCTCACTGCTCTTACAGTAAAGAGTCCATAGTCTCACTGCTCTTACAGTAAAGAGTCCATAGTCTCACTGCTCTTACAGTAAAGAGTCCATAGTCTCACTGCTCTTACAGTAAAGAGTCCATAGTCTCACTGCTCTTACAGTAAAGAGTCCATAGTCTCACTGCTCTTACAGTAAAGAGTCCATAGTCTCACTGCTCTTACAGTAAAGAGTCCATAGTCTCACTGCTCTTACAGTAAAGAGTCCATAGTCTCACTGCTCTTACAGTATAGAGTCCATAGTCTCACTGCTCTTACAGTATAGAGTCCATAGTCTCACTGCTCTTACAGTATAGAGTCCATAGTCTCACTGCTCTTACAGTATAGAGTCCATAGTCTCACTGCTCTTACCGTAAAGAATCCTCTTCTATGTTTGTGTACAAACCTTCTTTCCTCCAGACGCAGAGGATGTCCCCTCGTCACAGTCCTGGGGATAAATAGATGATGGGAGTGATCTCTGTACTGACCCCTGATATATTTATACATAGTAATTAGATCTCCTCTCAGTCGTCTTTTTTCTAAAGTGAATAACCCTAATGCTGATAATCTTTCAGGGTACTGTAGTTGCCCCATTCCAGTTATTACTTTAGTTGCCCTCCTCTGAACCCTCTCCAGCTCTGCTATGTCTGCCTTGTTTACAGGAGCCCAGAACTGTACACAGTCCTCCATGTGTGGTCTGACTAGCGATGTGTAAAGTGGTAGGACTATGTTCTTATCACGGGAATCTATGCCCCTTCTGATGCAACCCATTATCTTGTTGGCCTTGGCAGCAGCTGCCTGACACTGGTTTTTGCAGCTTAGTTTGCTGTTTATTAAAATTCCTAGATCCTTTTCCATGTCAGTGTTACCGAGTGTTTTACCATTTAGTATGTACGGGTGACTTGCATTTTTCCTTCCCATGTGCATAACTTTACATTTATCAGTGTTAAACCCCATCTGCCACTTATCTGCCCAACAGTCCAATCTATCCAGATCCCTCTGTAGTATTTATACAGTATACTGTCCTCTGTAGTATATATACAGTATACTGTCCTCATCAGTGTAAATTACTTTACACAGTTTAGTGTCATCTGCGAAAATTGATACTTTACTGTGCAAGCCTTCTACAAGATCATTAATAAATATATTGAAGAGAATAGGGCCCAATATTGACCCCTGAGGTACCCCACTAGTGACAGTGACCCAATCTGAGTGTGTACCGTTAATAACCACCCTCTGTTTTCTATCACTGAGCCAGTTACTTACCCACATACAGACGTTTTCTCCCAGTCCGAGCATTCTCCTTTTATATACTAATCTTTTATGTGGTACAGTGTCAGATGCTTTGGTGGCTGTATACTCTGTATGTAGTGAGCTCCCTCTAGTGGTGGCTGTATAATCTGTATGTTGTAAGCTCCCTCTAGTGGTGACTGTATAATCTGTATGTAGTGAGCTCCCTCTAGTGGTGGCTGTATAATCTGTATGTAGTGAGCTCCCTCTAGTGGTGGCTGTATAATCAGGTGATTTTCCTATTTCATGACGTAAAGTCATGATTTTATTAAAGACACGGAGGCGAGTATTGCTATTCTCCTTCTTTACTCTGACCAATAGCAGCAAAGATAAAAATAAATATTGAACATTTGAACAGCCCCTCCCCATAGTCCCAGTATAACAGGCCACTCCGCCTGCAAATCCTCCTCTTTCTTTGTAACGCAAGACCGAACATCCAACAGAACCGGAAAAACCAAGAGTCCCAGAACATCATGGAACAACAACCGCCTTCCATCCGGAAGCGAAACGGGAAGAGCCGGAAACAGCGCCGAAGGATGCTCCTTGATTTGTCCACATCAACCAAACGGCCGGAACCGAACTGCCGACGACGTAGACCAACAGACACCGCACACCGGGCCGGTCTCAACCTGAAAAGGTGAAAAAAAAAAACAGAAAAATGACAGTAACAAAACTTGGGACATGGCATCCAAAATCAACTGGTTGCGATAAACCTACTCAGGAAAAAAACTCATAGAGTTAAGAACAACATGTGTATGACACAAATCAATACTATCTGCAGAATAAACATCATTCAGAATAATAAACATACCTATAGGGAGGGAACTCAGGGTGGGCAATACTCGCCTCCGTGTCTTTAATAAAATCATGACTTTACGTCATGAAATAGGAAAATCACCTGATTTTATTACAAGACCCGGAGGCTCATATTGCGAGTTCAAAGTTAAGACAAATTCTCAATGATTGATGAGAAAACGTGAGGACCTGGCCGAAAGTAAAATTCTCTGAACGTGGACACTCTGGACCAGTCCGCCAACTTCAAAATGTCCTCCAACCTGGCGCCAGACACCGCCAAAGAGGTAGCGGATGCCCCCCTAGCAGAATGCGCCGAAAAAATGGAAGTGTCCACGCCCGCCAATTCCATGATCCACTTCATCCACCTGGCCAGCGTGGGAGTGGTCACCGGGGCAAACGGACGAATGGTAGAGAGGAAAAGATGAGAAAACTCCCGTGATCGATGAATGGAAGTGCGAGCTTCATACTCCTTGAGACATTCCACCGGACAGAGAGAAGGCGAGGCCGGGAAAGCCGGATAAGCGACTGAGCGTATGTGAGACTTGGTCCTCCTAGAGATGTCAAAGGAGACCCCCTCCGGAGTATACGAGCGGGCATCATAATCCAAAGCCCGGACGTCAGACACCCGCTTGCAGGAAATTAGACAGAAAAGAGTGACCAGCTTCGCCGACAGTTGCCTTAAGGACAGGTCTGAATTCTGAGGCCAAGAAGTTAGAAACGAGAGGACACAAGACACGTCCCAAGTAGCCGAAAATCTAGGTCTAGGAGGCCGAGACATCCGAGAGCCACGCAATAGACGGCACACCAAAGGATGTTGCCCCGCAGGAGTACCGTCAAACCCCTGGTGGGACGCAGAAATGGCCGACCTGAAAAGGCTGATCGTGCGATATGCCTTGCCCTGGTCGAAAAGAGAAGATAGGAAATCCAAGATCTCCGTCACAGGAGCCGAAACGGGATCCAAGTCCCTAGCCACGCACCAGCGATCCCAAGATCCCCAGGCAGATCTGTAAGATCTTCTGGTTCCTGGGGCCCAAGCGTTCTCCAACAGGACTCTAGCTGTTCCCGAAACTCCCGGGACCTCCCAGGGTCCCCTGAAATGCGACACGCCAACAGGCGCAGAGAACCGTCCAGGAGGAGAGGATGTAGCTGGTGATTCGGACCTCGGAGGAGAGTCTGAGATGTCGGGAGCAAGTACGGGGTCTCTATCATCAGTTCCAGAAGGTGAGGAAACCACGACTGGGAAGTCCAAAACGGGACCAGCAGAACCAGATCCGCTGAATGACGGCGTACGTGAATCAGGGTCCTGGGGATCAGCTGAAAGGGGGGGAATGCGTAAAGCAGACCCCGCGACCAATCCTGTAGGAATGCGTCCACAGCCTCGGCCTCCGGGTCCGGGCGCCAACTGTAGAAACGTGGCAGCTGCGTGTTCAGGCGGGAGGCAAACAGGTCGATACAGCAAGGCCCCCAAAGAGATGTTAAGGAACGGAACACTGCCGGATCTAACTGCCAGTCGCTGGAGTCGGAGAGATATCGAGAGCTCCAATCTGCCCGAATGTTCTGGACGCCCGGAAGATATTCCGCCAAGACGATCAACTCCTTGTCCAGACAGTAGTCCCAGAAATCCTTCGCCAACCGAGATAGGATGGTGGAACGTGTACCGCCCATGCCGTTGATGTAACGCACTGCCGACACGTTGTCCATGCGAAGTTGAATGCAAGCCTTGGCCGTGTCTCTCGTGAAACTCTTGATTGCGAACGAACCTGCCAACAGTTCCAGCGCATTGATATGGAATCCCGCTTCGTCCGCTGACCAGCCGCCTCCGGTTGAGATCCCCTCGCAGTGAGCTCCCCAGCCCGACAGGCTGGCATCCGAATCCACCATGAAGTCCGGGCGATGACCGAAAATAGCCTTGCCGTTCCAAGCCTGTAAATTGTGGATCCACCAGGATAGCTCCTCCTTGGTTTCCTCGTCCAGGGAAATCCAATCCGCATAGGAAGCCCCCCTCCGGAGGTGGAAAAATCTTCAGTCGCTGGAGGGCCCGGTAGTGTAGTGGGGCTGGGAAGACCGCCTGGATGGAAGAAGCCAGAAGGCCTATGATCCTGGCTAGTTGACGCAACGGGATCTGGGAAGACGACCTGGCTCTGCACAACTCCTTCCGAATGGACCGGACCTTGGTCGGCGGTAGGCTGAGAGTCCCTGCCGTGGAATCCACCAGAAACCCCAGGAACTCCATCTCGCGAGCCGGGGTGAGACAGGACTTCTCCTGATTGAGAAGGAAACCCAGATCTGACAGGAGATCCATCGTCCAGCGAAGGTGATTCAGTAATACTGCATGACCCTGTGCCATGATCAGGATGTCGTCCAGATAGACGATGAGACGAACTCCCCGACTGCGCAGCCAGGCCATAGCAGGGCGCATCAGCTTGGTGAAGCACCACGGAGCTGAAGAGAGGCCGAAAGGGAGGCATGTAAACCGCCAAATCCTGTCCTTCCAAAGGAAACATAGAAGGTTCCTGGACGCGTCCTCGACAGGGACGGTAAGATACGCGTCCTTCAGGTCCAACTTGACCATCCAATCGCCCACCTGAAGCAGGTCCCGCAGGAGATGGATGCCCTCCATCTTGAAATGGCGGTACCTGACGAACGCGTTGAGAGCGCGTAAATTGATGACGGGCCGAAGCTGGCCCCCTTTTTTCGCCACCAAGAAAATGTTGCTGATTATCGCACCAGAGGATGCCGGAGCCGGCTCTATGGCCCCTTTGCGGAAGAGCTCGGATAGCTCTGAGTCCACAAGTATGCGGCTCTCTACTGACAGCACTGCCGGATGTGGGGGCGGGATGGATAGGTGAGGAGATGTCAACTCTATGTGGAAACCCCTGACCGTGGAGAGAATCCATTGGTCCGAGGTGATGCGCGACCAAGCTCGAGAAAAGAGCTGGAGTCTGCCCCCTACACAAACAGTTGAAGAATTGAAATGAGGCATCGGTCTTACCATAAGGACGTCTGGAACCAGGGTTTCCTCTGTATCCTCTAGGTCTCCAGGATCCTCCCCGGGAAGGGAAGAAAGATGATGTCTCCCGCCTCTGCTCCTGGAATGCCGGTCTCTGGGAGAAGGAGCCTCTGCCCGTAGCACGGGATTGGAAGTGGGCACGGCCGGACAGACGGCCCCTGAAACTGCCGGCCCTGGTAGAGACCCTACCGTGAAACACCCGTTTCATTGAACTCTGGGCCTTATCGAGTGCTGTAAAGGCACCAACAAAACGGCCTAAGTCCTTAATAAAGGACTCGCCAAACAGCAAGCCCTGGGCCTCCTTACCGGCTTCCGTGAGCGCCAAGTTGGAGAGTTTAGGCTCAATCTTGAAAAGAATGGCCTTGCGCCGTTCAATGGCCAGGGACGTGTTGACGTTTCCTGCCACGCAAATCGCGCGCTGCACCCACTCGCGCAGCTCTAGAGGGTCTACCTGTTTACCCTCGGCCTTGGCAGCCTCGGCCAGATCAAAAATCTTTGCCAGGGGGCCAAATATGTCCAGGAGCTTGTCCTGACAGGCACGCAGGGCCGACTCCAGACCCTTCCTCGGATTCCACCCAGATTTGGTGAGGAATTGGGTCATTTTAGGGTCTACCGCCGGAGTCTCGCACACCCTGTTGGGAATTACGGGTCTGGGGCATTCCGCCCTAAGCTTGTTGCGCGCCTCTTTGGAGAGGGGGCAACGCACTCGGGCCTCCAAATATTTGGAGACATGCTCCAACGGCAACCATTCCGCAGACCGAGGGTGGTGTAGGGAATCCGGGTCAAAGAGAGGTTGCCCTGACGGGTCCGTCAAAGACGCGTCTGCTGCCGAAAGCATGGAGCTGCACCCGGGTAAAGGGTTTGAATCTATGACCCCAGAAGGGTCGTCCTCTGCCTCCTCAAAGGCGTCACCTAAAGCCTCCTCATCCGAACCGACTTCAGAGCCGGAAGCTGTATCCTGCAGTGCTCTAGCACTTTTCCAACTGCGCGTATGTTCTGCCTGACGCGTACAGGCTCTCTTGCGCGAACCCAGCGCGCCAACATTGGTGGAGACAACGTCACCAGTCAAGCTTGTTCTGGAGGCAGGCCCTGGCCCGGTAGGTTTAGATACCGTAGCGGGCTGTGGGGTGGGAGAGGCAGCTGGATGGGTTGCAAGGGCTTGGGCAATAGACTGGGAAATGACCGAAGTCATTGATCCCATGGCCGCAGCAATCACATTAGATAAGGTAGTTTGAAAAACCAGGGAAGGATCCGCAGAGGGTGTCCCCATCTCACAATCATCCCCAGAAGGGGTTAAATCAGCCTGAGGCATATCCTCTTCCATAGGGCCCTGCCCACTGAGATCTGTATGGGGCATTATCACACAGCCCGCCTCTATATCTGTAGTGAAAGGGGTTAAACTGAACACTAATCCTACCCTAAGAACTCCGCTGGTGAGGATTTTCCCCAGCCAGGGAGAGGAACTAGAGTGGGGGAGAAACCTGATAGAAAGAAGCGGGAACCGGTAAGCAGGGAGGCCGCCGAGCACAGGAGCCGGAGCAGATGCAGGACAGTGCGCGCCGAGACTACGGAGCGCCGCACTGAACCCGGAAGCGGAAGCGCCCGAGATCTCGCGAGATCTCGGGCGGAGCGAAGCGCGGCAAGCAGGAGCGCCGGCGGCCAGATCAAAGGTGAGCCGCGGCGCGAAAGATAAGCGGATGGGGGAGGGAGAGCGAGGGGAATTGCGCAGTGCGAACGGCAAGCCGGGGAGAGAGAAAAAACTCAGTCAGATGACAGAAGAAACCCTGATAGGGAGAGGCACAGACAGAAGGGGATGATAACCCCCAAAGGGATAATCGGACACACAGGGTACCCCTGAACACAGGTCACCAGAGCTGTGCTAAGGAATCACACAGCAAAAGTCAATGGGAGATCCCATAAAACAACCTGCAAACAATAGAGTATCACATAAAACCCCAAAAGGGAAAAAACTACAATAAGAGAAACAGTAATAGTAATCAGACAAATATCACAGGTACTTATCTCTGCGGTCAGCAGCAAAGAAAGAGGGGGATTTGCAGGCGGAGTGGCCTGTTATACTGGGACTATGGGGAGGGGCTGTTCAAATGTTCAATATTTATTTTTATCTTTGCTGCTATTGGTCAGAGTAAAGAAGGAGAATAGCAATATGAGCCTCCGGGTCTTGTAATAAAATCTGTATGTAGTGAGCTCCCTCTAGTCGTGGCTGTATAATCTGTATGTAGTGAGCTCCCTCTAGTGGTGGCTGTATAATCTGTATGTAGTGAGCTCCCTCTAGTGGTAGCTGTATAATCTGTATGTAGTGAGCTCCCTCTAGTGGTGGCTGTATAATCTGTATGTAGTGAGCTCCCTCTAGTGGTGGCTGTATAATCTGTATGTAGTGAGCTCCCTCTAGTGGTGGCTGTATAATCTTTATGTAGTGGGCTCCCTCTAGTGGTGGCTGTATAATCTGTATGTAGTGATCTCCCTCTTGTGGTGGCTGTATGATCTGTATGTCGTGAACTCCCTCTAGTGGTGGCTGTATAATCTGTATGTAGTGAGCTCCCTCTAGTGGTGGCTGTATAATCTGTATGTAGTGAGCTCCCTCTAGTGGTGGCTGTATAATCTGTATGTAGTGAGCTCCCCCTAGTGGTGGCTGTATAATCTGTATGTAGTGAGCTCCCTCTAGTGGTGGCTGTATAATCTGTATGTAGTGAGCTCCCTCTAGTGGTGGCTGTATAATCTGTGTAGTGAGCTCCCCCTAGTGGTGGCTGTATAATCTGTATGTAGTGAGCTCCCTCTAGTGGTGGCTGTATTATCTGTATGTAGTGAGCTCCCTCTAGTGGTGGCTGTATAATCTGTATGTAGTGAGCTCCCTCTAGTCGTGGCTGTATGATCTGTATGTCGTGAACTCCCTCTAGTGGTGGCTGTATAATCTGTATGTAGTGAGCTCCCTCTAGTGGTGGCTGTATAATCTGTATGTAGTGAGCTCCCTCTAGTGGTGGCTGTATAATCTGTATGTAGTGAGCTCCCCCTAGTGGTGGCTGTATAATCTGTATGTAGTGAGCTCCCTCTAGTGGTGGCTGTATAATCTGTATGTAGTGAGCTCCCTCTAGTGGTGGCTGTATAATCTGTATGTCAGGGGTGCACAACCTGCGGCCCGGGGGCCACATGCGGCCCTTGATACCATTCTATGCGGCCCCCAACCATCTGGTAACAGACATGTATGCCTATGTCTTGTTGCTGCTCACATGTATTTTTCATGTATTTCTCCCATTAGAGGGGAGTCCTGGAAGTGTAACTAGACATTAATGGTATATAATGTGTGTTCAATATGCCATAAGTACAATATTTCAGTTGTTATTACACCTTTAAAATTTAATTTCGGCCCTCGTCATTGGTTTAGTCTGGCAATGTGGCCCCCAACCGGGAAACGTTGTGCACCCCTGCTGTATGTAGTGAGCTCCCCCTAGTGGTGACTGTATAATCTGTATGTAGTGAGCTCCCTCTAGTGGTAGCTGTACAATCTGTATATAGTGAGCTCCCTCTAGTGCAGGCTGTATAATCTGTATGTAGTGAGCTCCCCCTAGTGGTGACTGTATAATCTGTATGCAGTGAGCTCCCTCTAGTGGTGGCTGTATAATCTGTATGTAGTGAGCTCCCTCTAGTGGTGACTGTATAATCTGTATGTAGTGAGCTCCCCCTAGTGGTGACTGTATAATCTGTATGTAGTGAGCTCCCTCTAGTGATGGGGTGAGCAGACAGGACATTATCATGTAATTGTCTCTGCAGGTCACTTGAAGCTGCTGATTCCTCTGGTGCTGCTTATGGGGGGGGGGGGGGGGGGGAGCCCTGTGCTGTGGTAATGGGCACTAAGTAGAGATGAGCAAATTTCATATTTTGAAATTCGTTCACGCTTCTTTTGGTGGTAAAAGCAGAATTGTATTACGGACTCCATTGCCACGGACCATAACGCAATTTTATTACGGAATGCCTTTAGAGACATTCCGTTATTCATTTGGTCTTAATAGAAGTCTATGGGTTGATAAACAGATCCGTCCCATTTCCGTTATGCAGGGAAGTCCTCTAAAGACATTCCCGTCCTAGAATTGCGGTATGGTCCGTGGTAACAAATCCATAACTCAACTCACCTTTCACCACCAAACGAAGAGTGAATGAATTTTATATTCTGAAATGCGCTCATCTTTAGCACTAATACTCCATGGGTTGATAGTTACCCTTTGGTGCCCAGTCTGACCGGCTGCGGTATTTGGGGTTGGCTGCGGTATTTGGGGTTGAACATGTGGCATCTGCTTTATCCTGTGGCTGATCGGATCACACCCAAAAAATCCTGTTGGGTCCAAACGGGGAGGACTGTCTGCAGGGATGAAAGCAGAATTTCCGCCGTGTTACATACGGGTTTGGATTTGCTCCGGATTTCACCGCACCCATTGCAAAAGGTGGCGGTAACGGCGTGCTTTTTGCACTGGTTCCCATATCTGCCGCGGGTTATGTTGCAGGCCCAGCCATTAGTAAAAGGCATGCAGTTACCATGATCCGGGGGCCATTTGTAGGGCTACACATACACACGTGGCGGAAAATCTGCAGATTTTTACGTGGGGAATAAGGGTGTGGATTTTCTTCTGCAGAATAAGTTTCCCATTGAAGTCAGTGGAGAGATTCTCGTACAGGAGGTCTGCAACATGGCAGCGTTCACACTGGAACACAACGCAGGGATAGGAGCGAGTCAAAGGGAACAGTAAAAGGAAGTATTCGCTGGTATTAGGGCGACCAAGCTTATGGGAGTTTATCAGTGGTTGTATTCTGCCATCTAGTGGTACGCGGCACACACTGCGCTCTACGCTTTATTCCAGGGCTGATGCGATACTTACAGTAAATACATTATATACAAAGGATAACAATTTACAAAGACGTCCTGGATACGGATATACAGAATTGTATCCGTTACTGTCCTATAATCCAGCACCCATAAACTTCCAATAATGACGGATTTTACTATGTTTTCTTAAAGCAATGTTCCCCACCCTGATGATGGGAGTTGTAGTTATACACGCTTGCTCATAGTTTATATTGCTGAACAGCCGCCACAAATTCCTTCAATTCCGCATCATTCTGGATTATCAGGTGGTCGCAGAAAGGCAGCTGCAGTCTTCATTGATTTGCTGTGTTCAGTCTTTATTAGACTTTCCGGATTACTGGATGCCAGATGAGTTTGGGTGTCTTCATCCGTCGGTGTGCCCCCTGATTATCAGCTGCTGGATACACCGTGACATCCATGTGCTGATGATGGCCGCCGTGGATCTGCTCCTCGTGGTCCCCATGGGTTATAAGCCGTGTACTATGTGTATTGTGCGTGCGGTTCATTCCCGTCCACTGTAACATTTACGGATCCAACATCTACAAAATAAAAATAAATTACGTGGAATCCATGAATACTGGCAAAATATCCCCAGAGCTGTGACATCTCCCCGGGCAGAGTTATCAGTGGGAAAAATGCCCAAAAGCGATGTTGCCCCTGATGTTCCAGGTGCTGTAATAATGTATATGTTGTGCTTGCTCTGGGGTCTCCATGGTAACCTCAACCAACAACTCTTGTGCATGGACTTCCTGTCATGTGACCTTCATTCATGAATGTGTTGCTAGAAGCAGGGGTCACGTGACATGAAGCTCTGCAGTCAGACAGTTGATGTTACCATGGAGACCCCAGAGCAATGGGATAAGCACAGACATGCGGCAGCGGAATGCTACAAAGTGTCATTTTCTCATGGGACATTTTGGAACAATGCCTTTTTATAATGGGCGTGGCTGATTGGAAGCCCCTCCCCTTCTGTATTATACAGCAGATGTGCTGCAGATATCTTGATATATAGATGCACCTTTCTTCCTGCAGGAGGCGCCGTCATCATGAACTTTCACAATTACAACCTTCCAGGTGGAAAACGTCAGCTTTAATATTCCTCTTCAGCACCAGACTGACCTAGGGAGAGAAGCGCAGTAGGTAAGTCCCCCCCAGTCCAGAGAAGTGCTGCGACCCTCACAGGCTTGTCTTCTGCTTCTCACCATTTTCAAGATCTCTGCTTGTTGCCAATAAATGGAAACATTAAAACCTGTATAGATCTGCTGAAACCACTGAGGGTTTGTTACAGTGTATCGGTGCAGTCCTCTGCGATCCCGTCAGCGGTGACCAGTGTTAGTCGGACATGCACCGGCGCTCTTGCACACATCTGGTACAGTCTGGGGCTTGATGGTGACTTTACCGTACAGGCTGCTTCCGCTATCCCTGTGATGCCAACATTTAGACTTTACTGTAATGGAAATCAGCATTCCATCCACTGACCTCCTGCTGAGTGTGTGTGCCTAATCTGAGCTGCAGTGTAAAGCATGGTGAAAGGTCTAGAAAGTAATTTTAGCCTCTGATCACAACACTACACAATACTAACAGACAATGCAGCTGGAGTCGCTGATCCTACTGATGTGGTGCACTATTAGTGCCAGCATGCTGCCTGCCCTGGAGCGGATGGCGCGCGTTTCTTCATATCTCACCTCATCTGAAATGCACTGACTCAACATCTGGAAGAAAAAATCTTTACTTCCCGACCGGAAGCCGTTAATGGACTCGATGTGGTCGCCATGATGAAACAAGCAGCCGATGTGTAGAGGACCCTTCCACTTGGACACACTGCGAGAAGAGCATTCGAAGAATGTCAGGGACTGTGGACTGCAAGGGTAGCACCAATGTATGGGGACTGGGGCCGGGGCCCTTATAGGGGGGCTGGGGCTGTTATAGGGGGGCCGGTGCACTTATAGGGGGGCTGGGGCCGGTGCACTTATAGTGGGGACTATGACTGGTGCTGTTATATGTAGTATTATGTGAACTAAGGTACTATTATATTTATTATATTAATACTATGGCTGATACTTATATATTATATGGGAACTATGGCTGGCACTATTATATGTATTATTATCTAGGTATTCTGATTTGTACTGTTATATGCATTTGTATACGGGTATTATTATATGTATAATTATATGGGAACCATAGCCAGCATTATTAATGTATTACTGTATGGGAATTATTAATGGTACTATTATATGGGTACTTATGATTGATATTACATGGTTACTATGGTACTACTTTGGGGTTTTATGGTTGGTTTCAATATATGGAAACTAATATGGTTACTACCAGTATGTAGGGATCATTGCTGGTACTAATATATAGGCACTATTATGAGCAGTATTACCCTGGAGTAAATGAATAATACGGTTATATGGCCACTGATACCAGATGACTCATTTGTGCACTGATATGGCTATTCTGCCATGTGGGCACCACCCCATGTCCTATTATACAGGTACCTTGGTTGGACTAATATATACTAGTATATAAGCACTACACCTGGTACTATTATACAGTCAGGTCCATAAATATTGGGACATGGACACAATTGTAACTGCTCTACCTGCAGACTGTCAGCTTTACCTGCAGACTGTCAGCTTTACCTGCAGACTGTCGGCTCTACCTGCAGACTGTCAGCTTTACCTGCAGACTGTCAGCTGTAATCTGAGGAAATTTACATCCACATCAGGTGAACGGTGCAGGAATTACAGCAGTTTGCGTCTGTGCCTCCCACTTGTCAAGGGACCAAAAGTAATGGGACAGAATAATAATCATAAATCAAACTTTCACTTTTTAATACTTGGTTGCAAATCCTTTGCCGTCAGTTACAGCCTGAAGTCTGGAACGCATAGACATCCCCAGACGCTGGTCTCATCCCTGGTGATGCTCTGCCCGGCCTCTACTGCCACTGTCTACAGTTCCTGCTTGTTCTTGGGGCATTTTCCCTTCAGTTTTGTCTTCAGCAGGTGAAATGCTCAACCGGATTCAGGTCCGGGGATTGACTCGGCCATTGCAGAACATTCCACTTCTTCCCTTAAACTCTTTGGTTGCTTTTGCAGTATGCTTTGGGTCATTGTCCATCTGCACTGTGAAGCGCCGTCCAATGAGCTCTGAAGCATTGGGCTGAATATGAGCAGATAATATTGCCCGAAACCCTTCAGAATCCATCCTGCTGCTTTTGTCAGCAGTCACATCATCAATAAATACAAGAGAAGCAGTTCCATTGGCACCATACATGCCCACGCCATGACACTACCACCACCATGCTTCACTGATGAGGTGGTATGCTTAGGACCATGAGCAGTTCCTCTCCTTCTCCATACTCTTCTCCTCCCATCACTCTGGTACAAGTTGATCTTGGTCTCATCTGTCCATAGGATGTTGTTCCAGAACTGTGGAGGCTTTTCTAGATGTCGTTTGGCAAACTCTAATCTGACCTTCCTGTTTTTGAGGCTCACCAATGGTTTCCATCTTGTGGTGAACCCTCTGTATTCACTCTGGTGAAGTCTTCTCCTGATTGGTGACTTTGACACACATACACCTACCTCCTGGAGAGTGTTCTTGATCTGGCCAACTGTTGTGAAGGGTGTTTTCTTCACCAGGGAAAGAATTTTTCGCTCATCCACCACAGTTGTTTCCCGTGGTCTTCCGGGTCTTGTGGTGTTGCTGAGCTCACCGGTGCGTTCCTTCTTTTTAAGAATGTTCCAAGCAGTTGTTTTGGCCGCGCCTGGTGTTTTTGCTATCTCTCTGATGGGTTTGTTGTGTTTTTCAGCCTAATGATGGCTTCACTGATAGTCTTTGGATCTCATCTTGAGAGTTGACAGCAACAGATTCCAAATGCAAATAGCAAATAGCCGACTGGAAATGACCTCTGGACCTTTTATCTGCTCATTGTAATTGGGATAATGAGGGAATAACACACACCCGGCCACGGGACAGCCGAGAAGACAATCGTCCCATTACTTCTGGTCCCTTAACAAGTGGGAGGTACAGATGCAAACTGCTGTAATTCCTGCACCGTTCCCCTGATGTGGATGTAAATCCCCTCAGATTACAGCTGACAGTGTGCAGGTAAAGCTGACAGTCTGCAGGTAAAGCTGACAGTCTGCAGGTAGAGCTGACAGTCTGCAGGTAAAGCTGACAGTCTGCAGGTAAAGCTGACAGTCTGCAGGTAGAGCTGACAGTGTGCAGGTAGAGCTGACAGTCTGCAGGTAGAGCTGACAGTCTGCGGGTAAAGCTGACAGTCTGCGGGTAACGCTGACAGTGTGCGGGTAACGCTGACAGTCTGCGGGTAAAGCTGACAGTCTGCAGGTAAAGCCGACAGTCTGCAGGTAAAGCCGACAGTCTGCAGGTAAAGCCGACAGTCTGCAGGTACAGCCGACAGTCTGCAGGTAAAGCTGACAGTCTGCAGGTAAAGCCGACAGTCTGCAGGTACAGCTGACAGTCTGCGGGTAACGCTGACAGTCTGCGGGTAAAGCTGACAGTCTGCAGGTAAAGCCGACAGTCTGCAGGTAAAGCCGACAGTCTGCAGGTACAGCCGACAGTCTGCAGGTAAAGCCGACAGTCTGCAGGTAAAGCCGACAGTCTGCAGGTAAAGCTGACAGTCTGCAGGTAAAGCACATCTTGTCCGTTTCATTTCACATCCATTGTGGTCGTGTATAGAGCCAGAAATGTTACATTGTGTCCATGTCCCAATATTTATGGACCTAACTGTAGGTGCAGTATTATACAAGCACGACGCCTGGTACTATTATACAGGTAGGTTGGTGGGTACTGTTATATGTGCAGTATTATACAAGCACTACGCCTGGTACTATTATACAGGTAGGTTGGTGAGTACTGTTATAATAGTACCCGCCAACCTACATGTATAACAGTACCAGGCATAGTGCTTGTATAATACCGCACATATAATAGTACCCGCCAACCTACCTGTATATGTGCGGTATTATACAAGCACGACGCCTGGTACTGTTATACAGGTAGGTTGGTGGGTACTGTTATATGTGCGGTATTATACAAGCACGACGCCTGGTACTGTTATACAGGTAGGTTGGCAGGTACTGTTATATGTGCGGTATTATACAAGCTTGATGCCTGGTACTGTTATACAGGTAGGTTGGTGGGTACTGTTATATGTGCGGTATTATACAAGCACGACGCCTGGTACTGTTATACAGGTAGGTTGGTGGGTACTGTTATATGTGCGGTATTATACAAGCACGACACCTGGTACTGTTATGTGGCAGTTTTCGTTGGGCAGTGTACGATTCTGCAGTGATTACTGTGCGGCTCTGCTACGTGGGTTCTGTATGGTGGATGTGCGGAGGACTCCTGACAGTCTCACCACAAGCGATCTCCGACCTCCTGAAGTCCCAGGTACTTCTGCAGATGTTCTGTGGGCACCATAACGGTGACCGGTACCAGGTCAGAATCGCTGCTCCGCTCACTGAAAGAAATCGAGGCAGAAAGTTCTAATTAATAGAGGTCGGATCCTGCCATCTACGCTTTCCAGCAGCTGCCTGGCTCTGAGCGGGCGGCACAGTCCTGGCACCACTGCCGCAGTTCATGTCACTGTAGGGGTGGATTGCATGGCGAGGCACCTCTGCCGTTCAGGAGCCTGGGAAAGCTGGGTGACCGCCTCTGTCGGAGCGGGATCAGCAGCAGTTTTTTCGGACGTACTTACTACATCATTTTCAGGATCTGCGCTTTCTTCAGCTGGCTTCTCCTGCTCTTCAAGTTCCTGCTTCTTGGTGAAGGTTTGAAGTTTCGCGGCGGCTTCAAAGGCACATGAGCGACCTCGTCAATGACCCTGAAAAGCGCACACGTCAGAACGCTCCGAGCAATATACTCGCCGCACCTAGTACTGCTATATGTGTACACTCAGAATACTGCCTATCCATCACTAGAGATCAGCGGTGACATCACTAAGAATGCCGCCTATCCATCACTAGAGATCAGCGGTGACATCACTGAGAATGCAGCCTATCCATCACTAGAGATCAGCGGTGACATCACTGAGAATGCAGCCTATCCAACACTAGAGATCAGCGGTGACATCACTGAGAATGCCGCCTATCCATCACTAGAGATCAGCGGTGACATCACTGAGAATGCAGCCTATCCATCACTAGAGATCAGCGGTGACATCACTAAGAATGCCACCTATCATCACTAGAGATCAGCAGTGACATCACTAAGAATGCCACCTATCATCACTAGAGATCAGCGGTGACATCACTGAGAATGCCGCCTCTCCATCACTAGAGATCAGCGGTGACATCACTGAGAATGCAGCCTATCCATCACTAGAGATCAGCGGTGACATCACTAAGAATGCAGCCTATCCATCACTAGAGATCAGCTCTGACATCACTGAGAATGCCGCCTATCCATCACTAGAGATCAGCGGTGACATCACTCAGAATGCCGCCTATCCATCACTAGAGATCAGCGGTGACATCACTGAGAATGCCGCCTATCCATCACTAGAGATCAGCGGTGACATCACTGAGAATGCAGCCTATCCATCACTAGAGATCAGCGGTGACATCACTAAGAATGCAGCCTATCCATCACTAGAGATCAGCGGTGACATCACTAAGAATGCAGCCTATCCATTCACTAGAGATCAGCGGTGACATCACTAAGAATGCCACCTATCATCACTAGAGATCAGCGGTGACATCACTGAGAATGCCGCCTCTCCATCACTAGAGATCAGCGGTGACATCACTCAGAATGCCGCCTATCCATCACTAGAGATCAGCGGTGACATCACTAAGAATGCCGCCTATCCATCACTAGAGATCAGCTCTGACATCACTGAGAATGCCGCCTATCCATCACTAGAGATCAGCTCTGACATCACTGAGAATGCCGCCTATCCATCACTAGAGATCAGCGGTGACTTCACTGAGAATGCCGCCTATCCATTCACTAGAGATCAGCGGTGGCATCACTAAGAATGCCACCTATCATCACTAGAGATCAGCGGTGACATCACTGAGAATGCCGCCTCTCCATCACTAGAGATCAGCGGTGACATCACTCAGAATGCCGCCTATCCATCACTAGAGATCAGCGGTGATATCACTAAGAATGCCGCCTATCCATCACTAGAGATCAGCTCTGACATCACTGAGAATGCCGCCTATCCATCACTAGAGATCAGCGGTGACATCACTGAGAATCCCGCCTATCCATTCACTAGAGATCAGCGGTGACACCACTGGGAATGCCGCCTATCCATTCACTAGAGATCAGCAGTGACATCACTGAGAATGCAGCCTATCCATTCACTAGAGATCAGCGGTGACATCACTGAGAATGCAGCCTATCCATTCACTAGAGATCAGCGGTGACATCACTGAGAATGCAGCCTATCCATTCACTAGAGATCAGCGGTGACATCACTGAGAATGCAGCCTATCCATTCACTAGAGATCAGCGGTGACATCACTGAGAATGCAGCCTATCCATTCACTAGAGATCAGCGGTGACATCACTGAAAATGCAAAATGCAGCCTATCCATCACTAGAGATCAGCAGTGACATCACTGAGAATGCAGCCTATCCATTCACTAGAGATCAGCGGTGACATCACTGAGAATGCAGCCTATCCATTCACTAGAGATCAGCGGTGACATCACTGAAAATGCAAAATGCAGCCTCTCCATCACTAGAGATCAGCAGTGACATCACTGAGAATGCAGCCTATCCATTCACTAGAGATCAGCGGTGACATCACTGAGAATGCCGCCTATCCATCACTAGAGATCAGCGGTGACATCACTGAGAATGCAGCCTATCCATTCACTAGAGATCAGCGGTGACATCACTGAGAATGCAGCCTATCCTTCACTAGAGATCAACGGTGACATCACTGAAAATGCAAAATGCAGCCTATCCAACACTAGAGATCAGCAGTGACATCACTGAGAATGCAGCCTATCCATTCACTAGAGATCAGCGGTGACATCACTGAGAATGCAGCCTATCCATTCACTAGAGATCAGCGTCGACATCACTGAGAATGCCGCCTATCCATCACTAGAGATCAGCGGTGACATCACTGAGAATGCCGCCTATCCATCACTAGAGATCAGCGGTGACATCACTGAGAATGCCGCTTATGACAGTAGGAAGAAGTTTCTTACAAGGAGGACATCTGCTCGTAGACTCCGACCTCCTCAGATCCCAGGTCACTGGTCTCCTCTTCCTCCCCCGATTCCTCCTCTTCCTCCCCCGATTCCTCCTCTTCCTCCCCCGATTCCTCTTCTGCTTCCATTTCCTTCTGTGATTCTTGAGAGTCAATCATTTTCTGTGGAGAATGGAAAGAGACTGAAACCCTGGAAGACATCAGAGCGCGGGGTGATGGGGACCGTGAGCCAGTGTCTGACCGTCAGGGGTGCTCCTAGCCTTTCTGCCCCCCCCCCCCCCCCCCAATGTTCATTTCTTAACCGAACCCCTTTGCCACAATAAAAGCGCTCATTGCCCATGGCTGCCCCCTCTTGCTGCGCCCGGCCTCATTGGTGGTGCACCCCTGGGGGGTGAGGCTCCCGGACATCCTCTTTGCAATATAACAATAGCCCCCATAGATCTCAGTGGAGGGCACAAGCTCGGCGCCCCCGTCATCCCTACTCCCGCTCAGCCTCTGGGACCCTCATCTATGTAAGGATAGCCCCTTTATTTTCTATCACAGCTGCACCGGGGTCACCACCCAGCTTTCCTTCCTCCTGAATTCATCACTACAGATGATTGTAGATTGGGTGGGAGCAGCCATAATGGTGGTCCCAGGACGTGGAGTCATCTTATGTACCAGGGGTATGGATCGGGGCGTGTCATAAATGGACTCCTGTTCGCTGCCGTACGCTGGATCCGCCATGTCGTCACTGAACCTGCGTCTCTCTGGATCATCCTGTGAACAACACAGAAGAGCTGAGCGTTGGCGCAGTCATTAAAGGGAATCTCCACCTTTCTCTGTTGATATTAATGTCTTCAGACATGTTATTTTCTGATACAGAGCTCCAAATCCCCTGCATAGTCATAGATGCAAGATGCAGTTCTGGCAGTGACCACTAGGGGGCTACATATGGAAGGATTACTAAATTCCATATTGCTTACATGTGCAGAATGAGCTCCCCCTAGTGGTGGCTGCAGGGATTGTATCAAGGCATTTCATTGAAATAAGCTCCTGTCAATATAGAAGGATGGAGATATAATATAATAGCACAGAATTACATCCTGGTGGGTGGGGGGTAATGGATACCTGTGGTGAAGCTGCTGATGAGTATCTCCTCGCTTCCTGCGGCTGATGGTACTCGCCTGATGGAGTTTGGCTATAGACTGGCAGCGTATTGCTGTCCTGCTCTTCCGAGATTACATCCTAGATGAAGGGCAATATTAGTGCTTGCATTATATGACTGGGATACCCCTGTGTTGTCCGCCTGCCTCATCTCAGGCTGCCACTCTCCCATGCTATACACTGCAGCACTGCTCCAGGAGGTCACAAGTATTATTAGTGATTCCAGCTCGGCTGCATTGGCTATTCTGGATTCCACCACTTGTCTCAAGGTTCAGAATGCTGTACTGTGCCTCCCCCTGTGCTTTACACTGCAGCCCTGCTTTTTCAGATTGGCTGCTGTATATGTTCACCTTAAATTCTCTGTAGTTGTTGGGGGTCGACCGATTTCCCTTCCAGCCCTCGGTGTGGCATCTCTTCCTGTTCGGATCCTGCAGACAAACATCATGGAGGTTATACTTGGTGCCTCCTTAATCGCCCCTTCCTGCATCCACATTGTTTCCTAGGTGACTAAGTCATTAGGGGGGTACAGTCAGCATTATTGGGAAGCAAAAGGGGCTGTGATTCTGCACTGCTGGCATCCTACTATCATGTTTAACAGCGGGTGCAACTATCAACCCATGATGTATCAGGTGAGCAGAGTTATTTAATGAGATCAGTGGCTGGAGGCTGGATGTTATACACTGTGGTAATGGTAGACTGCATGGCTAGAGGCTGGATGTTATACACCTGTGGTAATGGCAGACTGCACGGCTAGACGCTGGATGTTATACACTGTGGTAATGGCAGACTGCACGGCTAACGGCTGGATGTTATACGCTGTGGTAATGGTAGACTGCATGGCTAGGAGGCTGGATGTTATACACTGTGGTAATGGTAGACTGCACGGCTAGAGGCTGGATGTTATACACTGTGGTAATGGTAGACTGCATGGCTAGAGGCTGGATGTTATACACTGTGGTAATGGTAGACTGCATGGCTAGAGGCTGGATGTTATACACTGTGGTAATGGTAGACTGCATGGCTAGAGGCTGGATGTTATACACTGTGGTAATGGTAGACTGCATGGCTAGAGGCTGGATGTTATACACTGTGGTAATGGTAGACTGCATGGCTAGAGGCTGGATGTTATACACTGTGGTAATGGTAGACTGCATGGCTAGAGGCTGGATGTTATACACTGTGGTAATGGTAGACTGCATGGCTAGAGGCTGGATGTTATACACTGTGGTAATGGTAGACTGCACAGCTAGAGGCTGGATGTTATACACTGTGGTAATGGTAGACTGCATGGCTAGAGGCTGGATGTTATACACCTGTGGTAATGAGGCTGAATGACACACCAGAAGTCAATGATAAAGACGAGGGTCCGGAGCGGTCTCTCTAACCCCTGAGATCTCGTTTTCCTGCAGGTAACAAAGTGTCTTGTGCTTTGTGTGGGTCAGAGACATCGGGCTCCAAGACGTCTCATTCCTTTGTGTCTTACCTCGACCAACAACGTTTCGGTGCGCGGATAATCGGTAGGATATGATTTGGGCCTCGTTACTTCTTCCTGCAGAGGGTTCTGTAAATGTGCATAACCAGAAGAAAGTGCCCATGTCAGACCAGAATTACACATTTCTCTGATACAGTCTCATCTAAAAATATACCACCGTTTTGAGTACACAGCTCCTATGCAGACCTACGTGTCTTCATGTGTACAGACTACAATACAACCCGTGTAGTCTGATCCTGCCGTCATGTTTTGTTCCTTGGAGGTTATCAGAGTAACAGAGAAGTAGGCTGACTACACAGGATCTGTAGTCTGTTGCCATGGAGACAAGTAGGTCTGTATCGAAGCCTCATACACAAAGTGGAAGAGATTACATACAAAGATTCTTTATTCTTTTCTTTGCTCTGAAGCAGTAAACAATTGGTTGCAGATAGCTGGTGGCGCATGCCACGTGGCATTTGTTGTCCCTGACGTGGCAGATGGCATATTCAGGGTGTGCTGACTGTAATGTACCGGGGGCTCCTATGTGATAGGTGGTAGGTCTGTCACGCAGGTGACTGCCGTGTGCATTCCATCATTTCCTAACGTTATGCAAACCCTTTCTGGCAGCTCCCATAATCTAATCCTGCCCTCGGGAATGCCCTCCACTAGGGGGCGTCTTACCTGATCCGGAATGACTGCCAGCGGACTTGCAGACGTACGCGTGGGTCCTTCAATCTTAAACAAGAATACATAGTATTACATATACAGTTTCTGGGGCGTGGAGGTCACATACTAAGGGCCACTTACTGTCACTTTCTGGTGGGTCTTCATCCAGGCGTCTGTCAGATATTTCTGCCACTCGGCAATGTTTTCCCTGTGTGAGAAACAATAGCCCTTAAGATGCAAACCGAGGAATTCCATATTACACGTCACGGTGCGGGATACTGTCATATTACACGTCACGGTGCGGGATACTGTCATATTACACGTCACGGTGCGGGATACTGTCATATTACACGTCACGGTGCGGGATACTGTAATATTACACGTCACGGTGCGGGATACTGTCATATTACACGTCACGGTGCGAGATACTGTCATATTACACGTCATGGTGCGGGATACTGTCATATTACACATCACGGTGCAGGATACTGTCATATTACACATCACGGTGCAGGATACTGTCATATTACACGTCACGGTGCGGGATACTGTCATATTACACATCACGGTGCAGGATACTGTCATATTACACATCATGGTGCGGGATACTGTCATATTACACGTCACGGTGCGGGATACTGTCATATTACACGTCACGGTGCGGGATACTGTCATATTACACGTCACGGTGCGGGATACTGTCATATTACACGTCACGGTGCAGGATACTGTCATATTACACGTCACGGTGCAGGATACTGTCATATTACACGTCACGGTGCAGGATACTGTCATATTACACGTCACTGTCCAGGATACTGTCATATTACACGTCATGGTGCGGGATACTGTCATATTACATGTCACGGTGCGGGATACTGTCATATTACACGTCACGGTGCGAGATACTGTCATATTACACGTCAAGGTGCGGGATACTGTCATATTACACATCACGGTGCAGGATACTGTCATATTACACATCACGGTGCAGGATACTGTCATATTACACGTCACGGTGCGGGATACTGTCATATTACACGTCATGGTGCGGGATACTGTCATATTACACGTCACGGTGCGGGATACTGTCATATTACACGTCATGGTGCGGGATACTGTCATATTACACGTCATGATGCGGGATACTGTCATATTACACGTCACGGTGCGGGATACTGTCATATTATACGTCATGGTGCAGGATACTGTCATATTACACGTCACGGTCCGGGATACTGTCATATTACACGTCACGGTGCGGGATACTGTCATATTACACGTCACGGTGCGGGATACTGTCATATTACACGTCACGGTGCGGGATACTGTCATATTACACGTCACGGTGCGGGATACTGTCATATTACACGTCACGGTGCGGGATACTGTTATATTACACGTCACGGTGCGGGATACTGTCATATTACACGTCATGATGCGGGATACTGTCATATTACACGGCACGGTGCGGGATACTGTCATATTATACGTCATGGTGCAGGATACTGTCATATTACACGTCACGGTCCGGGATACTGTCATATTACACGTCACGGTGCGGGATACTGTCATATTACACGTCATGGTGCGGGATACTGTCATATTACACGTCACGGTGCGGGATACTGTCATATTACACGTCACGGTGCGGGATACTGTTATATTACACGTCACGGTGCGGGATACTGTCATATTACACGTCATGATGCGGGATACTGTCATATTACACGGCACGGTGCGGGATACTGTCATATTACACGTCATGGTGCAGGATACTGTCATATTACACGTCACGGTCCGGGATACTGTCATATTACACGTCACGGTGCGGGATACTGTCATATTACACGTCATGGTGCGGGATACTGTCATATTACACGTCACGGTGCGGGATACTGTCATATTACACGTCGCGGTGCGGGATACTGTTATATTACACGTCACGGTGCGGGATACTGTCATATTACACGTCATGATGCGGGATACTGTCATATTACACGTCATGGTGCAGGATACTGTCATATTACACGTCACGGTCCGGGATACTGTCATATTACACGTCACGGTGCGGGATACTGTCATATTACACATCATGGTGCAGGATACTGTCATATTACACGTCATGGTGCGGGATACTGTCATATTACACGTCACGGTGCGGGATACTGTCATATTACACGTCACGGTGCGGGATACTGTCATATTACACGTCATGGTGCGGGATACTGTCATATTACACGTCACGGTGCGGGATACTGTCATATTACACGTCATGGTGCAGGATACTGTCATATTACACGTCACGGTCCGGTATACTGTCATATTACACATCGTGGTGCAGGATACTGTCATATTACACGTCACGGTCCGGGATACTGTCATATTACACGTCACGGTGCGGGATACTGTCATATTACACATCATGGTGCAGGATACTGTCATATTACACGTCACTGTCCGGGATACTGTCATATTACACGTCACTGTCCGGGATACTGTCATATTACACGTCACGGTGCGGGATACTGTCATATTACACGTCACGGTGCGGGATACTGTCATATTACACGCCGTGGTGCAGGATACTGTCATATTACACGTCACGGTGCAGGATACTGTCATATTACACGTCATGGTGCAGGATACTGTCATATTACACGTCATGGTGCAGGATACTGTCATATTACACGTCACGGTGCGGGATACTGTCATATTACATGTCATGGTGCAGGATACTGTTATATTAGACGTCATGGTGCAGGATACTGTCATATTAGACGTCATGGTGCTGGATACTGTCATATTACACGCCGTGGTGCAGGATACTGTCATATTACACGTCACGGTGCAGGATACTGTCATATTACATGTCACGGTCCGGGATACTGTCATATTACATGTCACGGTCCGGGATACTGTCATATTACATGTCACGGTCCGGGATACTGTCATATTACATGTCACGGTCCGGGATACTGTCATATTACACGTCACGGTGCAGGATACTGTCATATTACACGTCACAGTCCGGGATACTGTCATATTACACGTCATGGTGCAGGATACTGTCATATTACACGTCACGGTGCGAGATACTGTCATATTACACGTAATGGTGCGGGATACTATCGTATTACACGTCACGGTCCGGGATACTGTCATATTACATGTCACGGTCCGGGATACTGTCATATTACATGTCACGGTCCGGGATACTGTCATATTACATGTCACGGTCCGGGATACTGTCATATTACATGTCACGGTCCGGGATACTGTCATATTACATGTCACGGTCCGGGATACTGTCATATTACACGTCACAGTCCGGGATACTGTCATATTACACGTCATGGTGCAGGATACTGTCATATTACACGTCACGGTCCGGGATACTGTCATATTACATGTCACGGTCTGGGTTACTGTCATATTACACATCACGGTCTGGGATACTGTCATATTACACGTCACGGTCCGGGATACTGTCATATTACACATCACTGTCTGGGATACTGCCATATTACATACTGTATCACCATCTAGGGTTCTGCAATATTAAACATCACGGTCCGGGGTACTGAAATACTACATGTCATGGTCTGGGGTACTTCCATATTACACACCACAATCCAGGGAATTGCCATATTCCATGTCATAGCACGGAGAGAGACGTAATGTAAAGTCCATTACAGGGTAACTGCCATTCACTAATTTTTCTTCTAATTTGTAGGGACAGTAATACAAAAATGTTTTTCTAATATTCTTTTTTTTAGCAAATTTGTACATTTCTAGGGAAATTCCTCTGAAGTGTCCCATAGCAGCACTTTCTCCATCTTCGCAGCGCAGTACTGAACTGTGAAGACGCTGGGCTCACTGCTGCCTCATGTAATCCTATAAATGACCAGATCTACTGGATTGGAGAGACAGACGGCGAGTGCCGACAGTGTATGATCGTCCTGTCTTCCCAGAGCGCTGAATAACTGTCCAGCCGCAGTCAGCGCCGCTATCAAGAAGGCAAGGCCATAGCGAGAAGCTGCTCTACAGTATATACAAGCATCAGGACAGGAGAGAGATCTGTGCTGCTGATGGAACTAGTCACACAAGATGGTCTAGTCTGGATATGTTTTTATAAATCCTCAGCTGTATGAGTGGGACTAAACCAAGAGCCAACCTACAGGATAATAAAGGAGTAAAAGCCTCGAGCCCTGTAGTATGGAGCTTATATTAGTGCAGGAGCATTATAAGAAGAGCGGCTGGGGGTTCTGCACCTGGATAACACTGACTGCAGATGACTATTCTCCTGTCCTACAGTCATCCTCTCCCCTGACATGGCTGATAACAGGGAGCAATAGACTGTATTCTCCTGTCCTACAGTCATCCTCTCCCCTGACATGGCTGATAACAGGGGGCAATAGACTGTATTCTCCTGTCCTACAGTCATCCTCTCCCCTGAAATGGCTGATAACAGGGGGGCAATAGACTGTTTTCTCCTGTCCTACAGTCATCCTCTCCCCTGAAATGGCTGATAACAGGGGGCAATAGACTGTATTCTCCTGTCCTACAGTCATCCTCTCCCCTGACATGGCTGATAACAGGGGGCAATAGACTGTATTCTCCTGTTCTACAGTCATCCTCACCCTGAAATGGCTGATAACAGGGGGCAATAGACTGTATTCTCCTGTCCTACAGTCATCCTCTCCCCAGTCTGAAATGGCTGATAACAGGGGGCAATAGACTGTATTCTCCTGTTCTACAGTCATCCTCACCCTGAAATGGCTGATAACAGGGGGCAATAGACTGTATTCTCCTGTCCTACAGTCATCCTCTCCCCTGAAATGGCTGATAACAGGGGGCAATAGACTGTATTCTCCTGTCCTACAGTCATCCTCTCCCCTGAAATGGCTGATAACAGGGGGCAATAGACTGTATTCTCCTGTCCTACAGTCATCCTCTCCCCTGAAATGGCTGATAACAGGGAGCAATAGACTGTATTCTCCTGTCCTACAGTCATCCTCTCCCCTGAAATGGCTGATAACAGGGAGCAATAGACTGTATTCTCCTGTCCTACAGTCATCCTCTCCCCTGAAATGGCTGATAACAGGGAGCAATAGACTGTATTCTCCTGTCCTACAGTCATCCTCTCCCCTGAAATGGCTGATAACAGGGGGCAATAGACTGTATTCTCCTGTCCTACAGTCATCCTCTCCCTGAAATGGCTGATAACAGGGGGCAATAGACTGTATTCTCCTGTCCTACAGTCATCCTCTCCCCTGAAATGGCTGATAACAGGGGCAATAGACTGTATTCTCCTGTCCTACAGTCATCCTCTCCCCTGAAATGGCTGATAACAGGGGGCAATAGACTGTATTCTCCTGTCCTACAGTCATCCTCTCCCCTGAAATGGCTGATAACAGGGGGCAATAGACTGTATTCTCCTGTCCTACAGTCATCCTCTCCCCTGAAATGGCTGATAACAGGGGGCAATAGACTGTATTCTCCTGTCCTACAGTCATCCTCTCCCCTGAAATGGCTGATAACAGGGGGCAATAGACTGTATTCTCCTGTCCTACAGTCATCCTCTCCCCTGAAATGGCTGATAACAGGGGGCAATAGACTGTATTCTCCTGTCCTACAGTCATCCTCTCCCCTGAAATGGCTGATAACAGGGGGCAATAGACTGTATTCTCCTGTCCTACAGTCATCCTCTCCCCTGAAATGGCTGATAACAGGGGGCAATAGACTGTATTCTCCTGTCCTACAGTCATCCTCTCCCCTGAAATGGCTGATAACAGGGAGCAATAGACTGTATTCTCCTGTCCTACAGTCATCCTCTCCCCTGAAATGGCTGATAACAGGGGGCAATAGACTGTATTCTCCTGTCCTACAGTCATCCTCTCCCCTGAAATGGCTGATAACAGGGGGCAATAGACTGTATTCTCCTGTCCTACAGTCATCCTCTCCCCTGAAATGGCTGATAACAGGGGGCAATAGACTGTATTCTCCTGTCCTACAGTCATCCTCTCCCCTGAAATGGCTGATAACAGGGGCAATAGACTGTATTCTCCTGTCCTACAGTCATCCTCTCCCCTGAAATGGCTGATAACAGGGGGCAATAGACTGTATTCTCCTGTCCTACAGTCATCCTCTCCCCTGAAATGGCTGATAACAGGGAGCAATAGACTGTATTCTCCTGTCCTACAGTCATCCTCTCCCCTGAAATGGCTGATAACAGGGGGCAATAGACTGTATTCTCCTGTCCTACAGTCATCCTCTCCCCTGAAATGGCTGATAACAGGGAGCAATAGACTGTATTCTCCTGTCCTACAGTCATCCTCTCCCCTGAAATGGCTGATAACAGGGGGCAATAGACTGTATTCTCCTGTCCTACAGTCATCCTCTCCCCTGAAATGGCTGATAACAGGGGGCAATAGACTGTATTCTCCTGTCCTACAGTCATCCTCTCCCCTGAAATGGCTGATAACAGGGGGCAATAGACTGTATTCTCCTGTCCTACAGTCATCCTCTCCCCTGAAATGGCTGATAACAGGGAGCAATAGACTGTATTCTCCTGTCCTACAGTCATCCTCTCCCCTGAAATGGCTGATAACAGGGGGCAATAGACTGTATTCTCCTGTCCTACAGTCATCCTCTCCCCTGAAATGGCTGATAACAGGGGGCAATAGACTGTATTCTCCTGTCCTACAGTCATCCTCTCCCCTGAAATGGCTGATAACAGGGGCAATAGACTGTATTCTCCTGTCCTACAGTCATCCTCTCCCTGAAATGGCTGATAACAGGGGGCAATAGACTGTATTCTCCTGTCCTACAGTCATCCTCTCCCCTGAAATGGCTGATAACAGGGGGCAATAGACTGTATTCTCCTGTCCTACAGTCATCCTCTCCCCTGAAATGGCTGATAACAGGGGGCAATAGACTGTATTCTCCTGTCCTACAGTCATCCTCTCCCCTGAAATGGCTGATAACAGGGGGCAATAGACTGTATTCTCCTGTCCTACAGTCATCCTCTCCCCTGAAATGGCTGATAACAGGGGGCAATAGACTGTATTCTCCTGTCCTACAGTCATCCTCTCCCCTGAAATGGCTGATAACAGGGGGCAATAGACTGTATTCTCCTGTCCTACAGTCATCCTCTCCCCTGAAATGGCTGATAACAGGGGGCAATAGACTGTATTCTCCTGTCCTACAGTCATCCTCTCCCCTGAAATGGCTGATAACAGGGGGCAATAGACTGTATTCTCCTGTCCTACAGTCATCCTCTCCCTGAAATGGCTGATAACAGGGGGCAATAGACTGTATTCTCCTGTCCTACAGTCATCCTCTCCCCTGAAATGGCTGATAACAGGGGGCAATAGACTGTATTCTCCTGTCCTACAGTCATCCTCTCCTCTGAAATGGCTGATAACAGGGGGCAATAGACTGTATTCTCCTGTCCTACAGTCATCCTCTCCCCTGAAATGGCTGATAACAGGGGGCAATAGACTGTATTCTCCTGTCCTACAGTCATCCTCTCCCCTGAAATGGCTGATAACAGGGGGCAATAGACTGTATTCTCCTGTCCTACAGTCATCCTCTCCCCTGAAATGGCTGATAACAGGGGGCAATAGACTGTATTCTCCTGTCCTACAGTCATCCTCTCCCCTGAAATGGCTGATAACAGGGGGCAATAGACTGTATTCTCCTGTCCTACAGTCATCCTCTCCCCTGAAATGGCTGATAACAGGGGGCAATAGACTGTA
Organism: Bufo gargarizans; assembly: GCF_014858855.1. Taxonomy (NCBI): domain Eukaryota; kingdom Metazoa; phylum Chordata; class Amphibia; order Anura; family Bufonidae; genus Bufo; species Bufo gargarizans. Next base: position 379,592,325 of record NC_058085.1, read on the forward strand.
TTCTCCTGTCCTACAGTCATCCTCTCCCCTGAAATGGCTGATAACAGGGGGCAATAGACTGTATTCTCCTGTCCTACAGTCATCCTCTCCCCTGAAATGGCTGATAACAGGGGGCAATAGACTGTATTCTCCTGTCCTACAGTCATCCTCTCCCTGAAATGGCTGATAACAGGGGAGCAATAGACTGTATTCTCCTGTCCTACAGTCATCCTCTCCCCTGAAATGGCTGATAACAGGGGGCAATAGACTGTATTCTCCTGTCCTACAGTCATCCTCTCCCCTGAAATGGCTGATAACAGGGGGCAATAGACTGTATTCTCCTGTCCTACAGTCATCCTCTCCCCTGAAATGGCTGATAACAGGGGGCAATAGACTGTATTCTCCTGTCCTACAGTCATCCTCTCCTCTGAAATGGGCTGATAACAGGGGGCAATAGACTGTATTCTCCTGTCCTACAGTCATCCTCTCCCCTGAAATGGCTGATAACAGGGGGCAATAGACTGTATTCTCCTGTCCTACAGTCATCCTCTCCCCTGAAATGGCTGATAACAGGGGGCAATAGACTGTATTCTCCTGTCCTACAGTCATCCTCTCCTCTGAAATGGCTGATAACAGGGGGCAATAGACTGTATTCTCCTGTCCTACAGTCATCCTCTCCCCTGAAATGGCTGATAACAGGGGGCAATAGACTGTATTCTCCTGTCCTACAGTCATCCTCTCCCCTGAAATGGCTGATAACAGGGGGCAATAGACTGTATTCTCCTGTCCTACAGTCATCCTCTCCCCTGAAATGGCTGATAACAGGGGGCAATAGACTGTATTCTCCTGTCCTACAGTCATCCTCTCCCCTGAAATGGCTGATAACAGGGGGCAATAGACTGTATTCTCCTGTCCTACAGTCATCCTCTCCCCTGAAATGGCTGATAACAGGGGGCAATAGACTGTATTCTCCTGTCCTACAGTCATCCTCTCCCCTGAAATGGCTGATAACAGGGGGCAATAGACTGTATTCTCCTGTCCTACAGTCATCCTCCCCCCTGACATGGCTGATAACAGGGGGCAATAGACTGTATTCTCCTGTCCTACAGTCATCCTCTCCCCTGAAATGGCTGATAACAGGGAGCAATAGACTGTATTCTCCTGTCCTACAGTCATCCTCTCCCCTGAAATGGCTGATAACAGGGGGCAATAGATGGAACAGGTAGTAAGACACGAGACCAGGTTCTGTGATGCACCACACGTCCGGCTGCCATTCATGTTGCAGTACATTTAGGACATTGCTCACTGCAGATATCATGCTGCCAGTAAGTGCAGTATATAAAGGTGTGACTGACGCCACTGCCTGGGGAGAAATGGTCACACAAAGTCCTGCACTCAGAAATATCAGATTGCTGTAACTCATCCTGCAGTTCTGTCTCAGGCACATTTGTAAAGATTATAGGTGCCTTCTAATTAGATTCTGGGTCTTGCCAAAAGAGGGTGTAAAAGTTCTTCCCTTCTGCTCTCAGAGGCTACTTTTGGGTAGTGCACCTCCTGGGGAGGAATGGTTGTCTGATAGCATCCCTCTACGACAGACTGGAAGACATTTTGCCCAGCTGACAGCCTTTAAGAGGGAGATCATCATTGGAGCGAGAGAAGCAGGATGGTCATTTCGATGAATTGCCACCATCTAGACCATTCTTACTGAATTGTTAGGGATGTTGGGAGCAGTGGTTACATGAGGGCACATATGGTGAACAGACACCAGTGAAGAGGATCCAGACACAGGCGGCTCCTTCATTACACCTCTGTCTCTGCCTGGACCATTTCCAAGTGCCCATTACATGTCCTGCCATTGACAGCCACCAGCACCTTCATCTGCAGTGATGTCATGAATGAGAAACCTGGACTGCTCCAGAACAGAACCGTATCGTCTTTAGCGATGAATCCAGGTTCTGTTTGGGATCCGGTGACGGTCATGTTGGAGTATGGAGGCCTGGTGGTGGGCTCTGCAGTCCTGCCTGTGGAGGACACACTGCTGGTGATGATCGGGGGAGCCATTACATATGACAGTCGGTCACCCCTGGTAGTGATACGAGGGACACTAACAGCGGACACCCTGCCGCCTCATGTGTTCCTCTCATGGCAGGATAATGCTCGCCCGCACACAGAAGGGTTTCCCAGGAATGTCTCCTCCAGATTACAGCACTTCCTTGGCTGCCCGATCACTAGATTCATCACCAATCCAGCATTTACGGGACCTGCAGGGATGCCAGTTTCACCATTCTATGAGTGTGCAGGATCTACTGGCCCAGCTGTACCTCATCTCGTGTCCAGGCTAGAGGCCGTACCTCATCTCGTGTCCAGGCTAGAGGCCGTACCTCATCTCGTGTCCAGGCTAGAGGCCGTACCTCCTCTCGTGTCCAGGCTAGAGGCCGTACCTCCTCTCGTGTCCAGGCTAGAGGCCGTACCTCATCTCGTGTCCAGGCTAGAGGCCGTACCTCATCTCGTGTCCAGGCTAGAGGCAGTATCTCATCTCGTGTCCAGGCTAGAGGCCGTACCTCCTCTCGTGTCCAGGCTAGAGGCCGTACCTCCTCTCGTGTCCAGGCTAGAGGCCGTACCTCCTCTCGTGTCCAGGCTAGAGGCCGTACCTCCTCTCGTGTCCAGGCTAGAGGCCGTACCTCATCTCGTGCCCAGGCTAGTGGGCGTACCTCATCTCGTGTCCAGGCTAGAGGCCGTACCTCATCTCGTGTCCAGGCTAGAGGCCGTACCTCATCTCGTGTCCAGGCTAGAGGCCGTACCTCATCTCGTGTCCAGGCTAGAGGCCGTACCTCATCTCGTGTCCAGGCTAGAGGCCGTATCTCATCTCGTGTGCAGTCTAGAGGCCGTACCTCCTCTCGTGTCCAGGCTAGAGGCCGTACCTCATCTCGTGTCCAGGCTAGAGGCCGTACCTCCTCTCGTGTCCAGGCTAGAGGCCGTACCTCCTCTCGTGTCCAGGCTAGAGGCCGTACCTCCTCTCGTGTCCAGGCTAGAGGCCGTACCTCATCTCGTGTCCAGGCTAGAGGCCGTACCTCCTCTCGTGTCCAGGCTAGAGGCCGTACCTCCTCTCGTGTCCAGGTTAGAGGCCGTACCTCCTCTCGTGTCCAGGCTAGAGGCCGTACCTCATCTCGTGTCCAGGCTAGAGGTGAACCCTATAGAATTAAAGGATTAAACGTGTCCAATGTGTTACTGTGTGAGCTGAGAACATCAGCAGTAGCACAATTGTGTGTCCGGTCCTGGCCGCTGTCTCAGCCGCGTTCACACTTTCCGTGACTTTTCATACTACTGTACGGCGCAGTCTCAGAAAGTCCTGCAGTCTTGACAATCCTCTCGCCTGTGCCGATGGTTACAATGTATCAAGTGCTAGTAAAATGTATCAGGTCGTCTGCTAATCCTACTGCTTGTGAGAAAGCCGACACACTGTGACGAGCACTAAAGCTGGGTTCACACCTGAGCGTTCTGAAAGGAGCGCTCTGTATGCGCGATTGTACGGGCGTTTGCAATCGCGCATACAGAGACAAGCGAACGCCTATTGTCGTGCGTTCCCGAAAGTCTATGTACGGGAACTCGCGACAAGATGCCCCAAAGAAGCTCCTGTACTTCTTGGGGCGTCGGGCGTTTTACAGCGCGATCGTACGCGCTGTAAAACGCCCAGGTGAGAACCATTCCCATAGGGAAGCATTGGTTTCTCCTTGTTGAGCGTTTCACAGCGTGTAGGAACGCGCTGTAAAACGCTCAGGTGTGAACCCAGGGTAAAGCTGAAATGACATCAAAGTGGAGGCCCCGTCAGTCCATGTTCACACTACGCTTTGCTGTAGCAATCAAATAGATATTGAAAAAAGGGAAAACCAAGGAATGTTCACATTTACCCCAGTTCAGCATTAAATTTCGGAATTAAGGTCATGGAGTCGACTTCTTCAGTCAAGATGTTTTCTTACTTATTTCTGCTGCTGTGAAAGTTGGGTGGCACCCGATATGGCGGCCATGACAGCTCACACCGCGGTGGTCATCCAGCTTTCAAAAGTCTTAAAAGGCAAATCAGCCCAACTATGGAGTCACATCGGCGGCTTCTATAGTAACATAGTAACATAGTACTGTGACATAAGGTGACACCGATCTCATCTCATGACACTGGTGGGGCCCTGGTAGAGGCTGTGTTGGGGGCCAGGAACCTTCTAGACAGGACGCTCCGGTTCTCTGCCTGGCGGAGGCTTCCGCTTGCACAGGTATCACAGTGGGGTGTACACCTGGTGCCTCCCTCCCTGCAGATAACCTCAGGTGACGCCTCCATGGCCACACGTGACCCAGGAGGGAGACCCCCAGAACTTACACGCTGCCGTCCACCAGATAGAAGTCGCGTTTGTCGGTCCTTATACACAGGATGTTCTCGGGGCGGTTGTTGAAGAGGCGCGTGATGGTGGCGATTCTCTCCATCGTGCTCCTTCCCACTTCTATGGATTTTACACTGTAAAAGAGCAGAAGATTTAGTGCTCACCATCGGCGGGGGGTCCCCAACATCCCCCCTTCCCATACTGCTGCAGTACTAGGCAGAAAGCTGGGTCACTGCTGGAAGCTGTAGTGCAGCCATGTTTTCCTGGAGCGCTCCTTTAATCCCAGACTATGGTGGAAACAAGATCGCAGACAGGCAGCTGTACAGTGCGATCATTGGTCCACTATAGATAGGGGGTCATCTGCTGCAGCCCCCAGACATCAGGTGTGATCCCCAATAGAAGCGGCTGCGCTCATTTAGATGCAGCGTTACGATAGGACGGGGTCCTCCAGCGTAAGAGCTCTGCGCAGTGGCCCTCCACCTTGGCTAATACATGGGGTCCACATTCAGGGCATCTACAGCGTACATCCACCGCGGGACCCTAGAAACTTTACTGATGACAGGGGATGAGGCAGCCATACTGAAACTCAGGGTCAGCAACCTCCAGCTCTTGTAAACTACAACTCCCAGCATGCACTCAGCTGTTCTCAGAACTCCCATAGAAGTGAATGGGGCGTACTGGGAGTGTCTCGGAAGTCATACTCACTCGCTTATATGAATGTCCCCCTTCCATTCCTCGTTCAAGCTCTCGTACGCATAGTAGCGCAGGATGAAGGAGTTTAGGGCCGTTCTGCACAGTTTCAATAGTCGCCATTTCCATGAGGCCTGAAATACGAAACAAGTATATGACCCCTCACACCGGGGCTCCGGGCATCAGGGGCCCGACCACCATCATAGAAATAAAGCTGTTCTAGTAAAAACGTTCTACAACTTTCAGATAGACTTGGAGTTTCAGTTTCTCACCTTGTTCAAGATCTCTGCTTGCCATTAGTGAATAGAAACATTCCTATTTGCATCTAGGGGCTGAACACCCATCCTGACTTAGTTCTGTTCACACAGCTGAGGGTTTGTTACAGTTCTATGCAGTGTACACAATCCTCCATGAGGTTAAGGCTCGGTCCACATGACGACATTTGTTGCGCGACAATTTTTATAATGATAGTCTCTGGTGTCGCGCTGTGACGCGACAGTTGCAAAAAGATAGATTTTTCTGCAACTATCACGTCGCAGCCGCAGCAGGTCGCATTGCGACACCATAGACTATCATTATAAAAATTGTCGTGCGACATGTTGCAGTGTAGTGGTGCCCTATTTGTCGCGCACATGTCGTCATGTAGACTTAGCCTAACACTTCAGCAGCACAAGTCGGTTACTTTGTATCAAGAGCGGGTGAAATGTATCAGTCAGAGGATTCTATATGCTATTTTTTTCACGTGCATGAAAAACGTATCAAAAACTGATTGCACCGCACGGAAAAAGTGAAACACTGAACACAATTGCAGACAAAACTGACGGAACTTTCCTGCAAAACCATCAGTTTTTTCCTGAACAGATCCGGAGAGAATCCGTAACGCTCGTGTGAAAGAGGCCTTAAAGGGAAAAATACGCCACAATACGGAGCAATCCTTTCATCCCCGGAACTCGTCTGGGAAAGCTGGACCCCTCATAGGAGGAGTTGTGTTTGTTGTCACTCAGCTTTCCCAGAAACAGATAGAACTAAGGGACTGTAATAGGGAACACAACATGGCGGCTGTGTATAAGATGCCAGAGGGCGTTACCTTGTTGTTGAAGACGTAGGACGGCGGGGACTTGATCAGGCGGCCTTGTTTGATGATCTGCTCATCTGTGAAGAAGCCACAAGTTCATCCTGACAAATCTCAAATACCTAAAGATCCGGTATCACGAAATAAGAAAGACGGAGCCGCACACGAGCAACATCCGTCCTGACATTCCCTGTAAATCCATCCTGGAGACAGGGATGATGGGAGTAATACATTGTGTGTGAGATAGGGGGATTAGACTGTGAGCTCTTGGGGTCAGGGATGATGGGAGTGATCTATTGTATATGAGAAAGTGATATAAGATGCTGGGGTCCGCTACCATTCCAGCTGATTCCTAGCAGCGGACACTTTATGATCAGCTCATTCACACGTCAGTGTTCGGTCAGTGATTTCCATCAAGGATTTTGAGCCAAAACCAGGACTGGAGCCTCCACAGACATCAGGTGTAACGCTGGGTTCACACCTGAGCGTTTCTCAAACGCGCGTTTTACGCGCGTTTTTGTCGCGCGTTTTTATGCACGTTTTTTGTAATAGTAAACGCGCGTTTGACGCGCGTTTGTGTGATTGACTGCAGTGTCCTATGGCCACAAACGCGCGTCAAAACGCCCCAAAGAAGCTCAAGTACTTGATTATGCGTCGGGCGTTTTACAGCGCGATCGTACGCGCTGTAAAACGCCCAGGTGAGAACCATTCCCATAGGGAAGCATTGGTTTTCATGTGTTGAGCGTTTTACAGCGCGTTTGAACGCGCTGTAAAACGCTCAGGTGTGAACCCAGCCTTAGGGAAAGATCTGCTCCTGTTCTGTGTTTACAGCCGCACCTGGTTTTGGCTCAAAATCACGGATGGAAATCACTGACCGAACACTGACGTGTGACTGAGGCAGAGATCCCTTCAGGGTACGTGCACACAGGACGGGTCCTCTCTGCTGCTCCTGTAAACTCTGCACATTATCTGCACACAATTCTGCCGCAATGTCCTGGTACTTTACACCGTGTAGTAACATTCGGGGACGTTGTAGTTGTGCCGGGTTCCTCTTACCTGTCTCGGAGCTCCTCCTTCTGGGGCCCATTGTGAACCAGCTCCTACTGGCTATGAAGAGAGAATATTACTGGTTACTGGAGGCTGGAACCAGTCCTAGAAATCAGGGGCATAGCTAGAAATGCAGAGGTATCAGAGGCACACAGACCCTGGGGTGTAGCTATAGGGGGTGCAGAGGTATCAGAGGCACACAGACCCTGGGGTGTAGCTATAGGGGGTACAGAGGTATCAGAGGCACACAGACCCTGGGGTGTAGCTATAGGGGGTGCAGAGGTATCAGAGGCACACAGACCCCGGGTGTAGCTATAGGGGGTGCAGAGGTATCAGAGGCACACAGACCCCGGGTGTAGCTATAGGGGGTGCAGAGGTATCAGAGGCACACAGACCCCGGGGTGTAGCTATAGGGGGTGCAGAGGTATCAGAGGCACACAGACCCTGGGGTGTAGCTATAGGGGGTGCAGAGGTATCAGAGGCACACAGACCCCGGGGTGTAGCTATAGGGGGTGCAGAGGTATCAGAGGCACACAGACCCTGGGGTGTAGCTATAGGGGGTACAGAGGTATCCGAGGCACACAGACCCTGGGGTGTAGCTATAGGGGGTGCAGAGGTATCAGAGGCACACAGACCCCGGGTGTAGCTATAGGGGGTGCAGAGGTATCAGAGGCACACAGACCCCAGGTGTAGCTATAGGGGATGCAGAGGTATCAGAGGCACACAGACCCTGGGGTGTAGCTATAGGGGGTGCAGAGGTATCAGAGGCACACAGACCCTGGGGTGTAGCTATAGGGGGTGCAGAGGTATCAGAGGCACACAGACCCTGGGGTGTAGCTATAGGGGGTGCAGAGGTATCAGAGGCACACAGACCCCGGGTGTAGCTATAGGGGGTGCAGAGGTATCAGAGGCACACAGACCCGGGGTGTAGCTGTTGGGGGTGCAGAGGTATCAGAGGCACACAGACCCTGTGGTGTAGCTATAGGGGGTGGAGAGGTATCAGAGGCACACAGACCCTGGGGTGTAGCTATAGGGGGAGCAGAGGTATCAGAGGCACACAGACCCCGGGTGTAGCTATAGGGGGTGCAGAGGTATCAGAGGCACACAGACCCTGGGGTGTAGCTATAGAGGGTGCAGAGGCATCAGAGGCACACAGACCCCGGCTGTAGCTATAGGGGGTGCAGAGGTATCAGAGGCACACAGACCCCGGGGTGTAGCTATAGGGGGTGCAGAGGTATCAGAGGCACACAGACCCTGGGGTGTAGCTATAGGGGGTGCAGAGGTATCAGAGGCACACAGACCCCGGGGTGTAGCTATAGGGGGTGCAGAGGTATCAGAGGCACACAGACCCTGGGGTGTAGCTATAGGGGGTACAGAGGTATCAGAGGCACACAGACCCTGGGGTGTAGCTATAGGGGGTGCAGAGGTATCAGAGGCACACAGACCCCGGGTGTAGCTATAGGGGGTGCAGAGGTATCAGAGGCACACAGACCCTGGGGTGTAGCTATAGGGGGTACAGAGGTATCAGAGGCACACAGACCCTGGGGTGTAGCTATAGGGGGTGCAGAGGTATCAGAGGCACACAGACCCTGGGGTGTAGCTATAGGGGGTACAGAGGTATCAGAGGCACACAGACCCCGGGTGTAGCTATAGGGGGTGCAGAGGTATCAGAGGCACACAGACCCTGGGGTGTAGCTATAGGGGGTACAGAGGTATCAGAGGCACACAGAACCTGGGGTGTAGCTATAGGGGGTACAGAGGTATCAGAGGCACACAGAACCTGGGGTGTAGCTATAGGGGGTGCAGAGGTATCAGAGGCACACAGACCCTGGGGTGTAGCTATAGGGGATGCAGAGGTATCAGAGGCACACAGACCCTGGGGTGTAGCTATAGGGGGTACAGAGGTATCAGAGGCACACAGACCCTGGGGTGTAGCTATAGGGGGTGCAGAGGTATCAGAGGCACACAGACCCCGGGTGTAGCTATAGGGGGTGCAGAGGTATCAGAGGCACACAGACCCTGGGGTGTAGCTATAGGGGGTGCAGAGGTATCAGAGGCACACAGACCCTGGGGTGTAGCTATAGGGGGTACAGAGGTATCAGAGGCACACAGACCCTGGGGTGTAGCTATAGGGGGTGCAGAGGTATCAGAGGCACACAGACCCCGGGTGTAGCTATAGGGGGTGCAGAGGTATCAGAGGCACACAGACCCTGGGGTGTAGCTATAGGGGGTGCAGAGGTATCAGAGGCACACAGACCCCGGGTGTAGCTATAGGGGGTGCAGAGGTATCAGAGGCACACAGACCCTGGGGTGTAGCTATAGGGGGTGCAGAGGTATCAGAGGCACACAGACCCTGGGGTGTAGCTATAGGGGGTACAGAGGTATCAGAGGCACACAGACCCCGGGTGTAGCTATAGGGGGTGCAGAGGTATCAGAGGCACACAGACCCCGAGGTGTAGCTATAGGGGGTGCAGAGGTATCAGAGGCACACAGACCCCAGGTGTAGCTATAGGGGGTGCAGAGGTATCAGAGGCACACAGACCCTGGGGCGTAGCTATAAACGGTGTGGGGTTTCGCTCTGGTAGACAGGATAAGCGGACGCAGTATGGAGGCACCGACCAGTTCTGAAGTCAAACAGCTCAGTGTTTATTCACACTCTTGGCAAGTTCATAAACAAGAAGTCACCTTGTGGTTTGGTGTTAGTTCACACCTGCCCGCAGTTCTGCCTCAGACTCCATGAGCAGGCTTTAGGTGGCCAGTTTCCCCTCACACTGGTCTCAGCCCGGCACCAGCCTCAGATCCCAGTACTGAGGGATATTCTCTGCTGAGTCCAGCTGTCTTTTTAAGGCAGCTAGTTTCCAAAACCCGGACCAGCACCTGAGATCCAGTCCGGTGTTTGTCCTCAACTGGCCGCTAATCAGCCCAGCAGCACACACTGGGAGGAAACCACCTGCCTCCCCATACGACTCCCTTCACTGTGTCACATATCCCCCCCCCTTCTTTGTTCAACCTTGAAGGGGTGGACACACGCCAGACAATGCACCCGGGACCGACCTGCTCTGTTTTCTACCGAGAACTTGAAGTTCTGTAATGACAAGAACCACCTGGTGACCCGGGCATTCCTCTCTTTGGCCTGGCTCATCTACTTGAGAGGGGAGTGGTCGGTCACCAGGCGGAACTTTCTCCCCAACAGTTAATAGCGGAGAGACTCGAGAGCCCACTTGATGGCCAGGCACTCTCTCTCCACTATACTGTACCGGGTCTCGGCTGGGGTGAGCTTGCGGCTTAGGAAGACAATGGGATGCTCCTCCCCGTTGACTTCCTAAGACAGTACCGCACCGAGGCCTACTTCGGAGGCGTCTGTCTGCACTATGAATTCCCGCTTGAAGTCGGGCGTCCCACACAGGGACGACTTCAAAGCGGAGAAAGCCTCTTCCGCCCAATAATCCCAGCGAACCATCACTGATTTTCGTCCCTTCAAGAGCCCTGTCAATGGTGCGGCCACCGTAGCAAAGTGGGGGACAAACCTCATGTAATAGCCCACCATTCCCAGGAATGACTTTACTTGCCTAGTGGTGACAAGTCGGGGCCACTTGGGGCTTGATGACTCTGCGCCCAATGGCATACCCCAGGTACTTAGTCTCCTCTAACCCTGTCGCACATTTCTTTGGGTCAGCGGTTAGTCCAGCTTTCCGAAGGGAGTCCACTACAGCCTGCACTTTGGGTAGGTGACTTTCCCAGTCGGTACTGTGGATGACAATATCGTCCAGGTAAGCCGAAGCGTACCGACGATGTGGACGAAGCATGATGTCCATTAGTCACTGAAAAGTGGCGGGGGCGCCATGCAGACCAAAGGGTAAGACATTATACTGGTACAGCCCCTCAGGGGTGATGAAGGCCGTTTTCTCTTTGGCAGCCTCCATTAAGGGCACCTGCCAGTACCCGGCTTGGGTATTAATACTATAGGACTGGCCCACTCACTTTTAGACTCCTCAATAAGGTTTAGTTGCAACATCATCTGCACCTCCTCCGATATGGCTTGTCGCCGAGCCTCGGGTACCCGGAATGGTTTTAGCCGGACTTTTGCCTGAGGCTCAGTGACAATGTCATGCCGAATTGTGGAAGTGCGTCCAGGGAGGTCCGAGAACACATCCGTGTTCCGACTAACAAACTCCCTGGCCTCCTGAGTCTGTTTAGAGGAGAGGCTGTCAGCAGTTCTTACTGTGGCAGCCGCCTTTCTAGCATCAGACAGAGGAGCCGGAACCTCTTCTCCTAGAACACCCGGCCGCGGGCTGTCTTCTGTACAGGTCTCCCTATCTTTCCACGGTTTGAGTAAATTCACATGGTAAACCTGCTCCGGCTTTCGCCTCCCTGGCTGGTGCACCTTGTAGTTTACATCTCCAAATTTCTCTATAACCTCATAGGGCCCCTGCCACCTAGCCAGGAACTTACTGTCCACGGTCAGCACCAGAACCAAAGCCCGATCACCCGGGTTAAAGATCCGGACCCGAGCCTGCCGATTATAGACCCGACTCTGGGCTCGCTGAGCGGCCTCCATATGCTTCCTAACAAGAGTTAACACTGTCTCTATCCGATCTTGCATCTGGGTAACATATTCAATGACACTTTTATGTGGAGTGGGTTGTTGTTCCCACGCCTCATTGGCCACGTCCAAGAGACCGCGAGGGTGTCTGCCATATAGCAGTTCGAAGGGCGAGAACCCAGTAGAGACCTGGGGTACATCTCAAACTGTGAACATGAGATAGGGCAGAAGGAGGTCCCAGTCCTTCCCATCCTTAGGCACCGCTCTTTTTAACATATTTTTTAAGGTTTGGTAAAGCCGTTCTACCAGTCCGTCCGTTTGCGGATGGTAAACAGACGTCCATGACTGTTTTATTTGCAGCAATTTGCACAGTTCCCTCATGACCTTGGACATAAACGGGGTCCCTTGGTCGGTCAGAACCTCTTTAGGTAGTCCTCCTCGGGAAAACATCTCCATTAACTCTTTAGCTATGAGTTGGCCGACATATGCCGCAGTGGCACCGCCTCCGGGTAGCGTAGTCTAGCGTGACTAAGATGTATTGATGCCCTCTAGCGGACTTTGGTACTGGGCCTATGAGATCCATAGCTATTCTTTCAAACGAGACCTCGATGATCGGGAGAGGTACTAGGGGACTACGGAAATGGTGCTGGGGGCTAGTTATCTGGCAGGTCGGGCAAGGCTTACAAAACTCTTCCACCTCTCTAAACACACTGGGCCAGTAAAACCGCTGTAGAATACGGTCCTGTGTTTTCTGCATTCCCAGATCACCCCCGAGAACATGTTGGTGCGATAGATCTAGTACCAATTTGCAATAAGCCCGGGGCACCACCAACTATTCAATATTCTCACCCCGTAGTTGGTTTACACAAAACAGCAAATCATGGAGAACCACAAAACTTGGAAATATCGACTTGGCCCCCGGTTGTTGTGGTTCTCAATTGATCATTAACACATTCTCCCAAGCTCAGAATAATGTCGGGTCCCGGTGTTGTGCGGTGCCAAAATTATCACCGGAGACATTCAAGTCTGCCAGTTAAGGGCCCAGCGGCAAGTCCTCCACCTCCCCAACCGTTACATTCAGCGGGGTTGTTCCCCCCTCTTTCACCGAAGTGGAGGTCACCCCTACCGCTGGCCCTTCGGCCTCAGGTTCCCAGGGTTCTGGCCTCCCACCTGAGCATGGCCAATCCACTGGGGTTATCCCTGACTCTTGGGGACCAATAAGTCTCATAGCTGGCCACAGTTCCGGGAAGCACCGGAAGTCGCTTCCTATTATTGCCTCATAGTGTAGATTTGTGGCGACGGCCACTTCACGGTTGCCGGCAGGAGGATTCATGGTTAAGACACCAGAGCGGTGGGCTAGTCTTTTTTTTCACCATGTATGCACAATACCTCGACTTTCCGGCCAGCAAACTCAGCGGGTCGCACCAGGGTAGCCCTTACTAGGGTCACCAGACTCCCCGAGTCCAGCAGAGCCTCCGCCGGAGTGTCTCCCCCTTACACCTGGCTCAGGTGATTATTATCTAGAGACTCCCTGGTACCTGTACACAGCTTCCTGGCATATAGCGACTGACGGTAGCCTTAGTTAGTGTCCATGGGCTGAACCATATGGGGACAGTCGGCCCTTACGTGAGCTACACCCCAGGGTCTGTGTGCCTCTGTGTGGATTTTCTGTTTGTAATCCTGCATCCGTGTGCCGATACAGTAAGGCCACTGCACACGAGTGCGAGTAGACGTTTAAGATCCGCACTCATTTCCGTGCTGACCTATGTGCGTTTCTTCGGCATATCTGCACCAAAATCTGCAATGCCTAACAGCGGTTTCTGGTGCAGATTTGATGCGGTTTTGCCGCAGATTTCATTACAAGTGTGAAATCCGCAGCTAAAACTACAATAATTGCCGTTATTTTGTTTGAATCCGCGCAGTTGGTCAATTTCCCCACAGACAAAGAGTGCATAAGATCAGTGTAATGTCGTACACTTTGCTGGTTCTGTAATATGCTGTGTGGGGGGGGGGGGGGGTTTCCGCAGGAAAAACTGCGCAGAAAAAAACGCACGTATGCCGCATCAGGTGCAGGTGACCTAAGGGCCTTCACACACTGCAGACTTTTGCACAACTGAAAATGAGTTCCATTCATGTGCATGGGGCGGCGAGCACATGGATTCCTGCAACCGCCATTCAGGTGAACGGAACTGATTTTCAGTTGTGGACGTTTCTGTAGCGATGCCGTCTGCACACGAGTGAACGCGCAGAAGATCCACACAGAAGATTTCTGAGAGTTTCTGCAGAATATCTGCACCAAAATCTTGCATTTCTAATGGCGGTTTTGCTGCGGATCTCACCCTTTAATGAAAAGGGTGAAAATCTGCAGCTAAAACCGCAAACGTAATTGACAGGCTGCGGATTGGGAAATCCACAATGCAGGTCAATTTCTGCAGGGAAACAATCTGCAAGGTGTACGTGAGATTTGTGGGATTATATACACTTTGCCTGTACTACACTACCACGCAGATTCCACTACACGGAATACACGGCAGTGATGGCCCAACGCGACATTCTGCAACAGTTGCAAGAAATCCATCTAAGTTGGATTTTTCTGCAAATGTCGCATCGCAGTTGCAACACAATTGAGATACATTGCATCAAATGTCGCGCAACACATGTGGCCAGACCTGTTTGTGTCCCGCGACACGTCACCGTGTAACTAGACCCTGAGGGCACCGCCACCCCGTCAGGTTTCTGCCTGCAGTTTCTGAAGTCAAAATCAGGAGTGGATCCCAAAAAGAGATTGGGGCTCATCCACTGTCGTTTTTGTGCCTTATTTACTCATAAATTAGGCCAAAAACTATTTTTCTTTACTCCAGGGCTCGCTTATTTTTATTCTACATTTTCGAGTGGTAAAGCGGAACTCTTTGTGCATTAAAAGTCGCAGTTTCAGCGAGATGTGCAGCTTTTTTTCTGCACAGATGCGACTATTTTTTATGCGCAAATACATTAGACAAGTCTGAGCGAATATGAACCTGTCATACTGAAAAGCAACCATCAGAGGGCAGACTGACAGCAATACACCGAGTCTAGTTCATCAACTGCCGTGCGACTTTTAATAAATACTCAAAAGAAAGCAAGAGCAAAAGAAAAACGGACGAATGGAATCTGTCTGATGTCCAATCTTACACCTAATAACAGACAAGCTCGATGAATGTCCCCCAGTAAGAATAAAGGACGGATACAACTTCACTTTTACTTCACTTCTCATTTTTGCTTCAAAAACTGCACCCTACGCGTGGCTGTTCCCTAATTTTTTGGGCGTCTGATCTGCATTTTGTGCGGGTTGGATGAGGACTCATTCAATTCAAATGGGGCCGAAAAAGATGCAGACAGCACACCGCAAAAAATTTCCTATTCTGGTCCATCACCACAAAATGCGGAATGCACGCGGCCAGTATTCATGTACCGGATTGCGGACCGCAAGAAACGGATACGGTCATCTGAATGAGCCCTAATACTGAGAGCGATCAGAGTGTTTAACCCTGCAGGTGCCGTGTATGCAGGTTCTCACAGCACATCATGTGACCTAGTCACGGAGAGCAGAACACGGATGACTCCGGCAGCACTTACCCCCGCCGGCGCTCGCACCGTGTGTTGGGGGATTGCATAGATGGCACTAGCACCTTCTCCCCTGCCGCTCGTCAGCGCTTGCCAGTGGTCTCCGCCGCTGCGGGTACCGACCGCTTAGGTCAGGCTGATGGTATTCTGTATTCTGCATATGCAATTGCCTAGAGCTGACATATGCATCAGTTCACCATTAGTCATCATGAACATCCAACCAGGAACTGCCTTCAATACAAAGTCTAGCAGCAAAACACGCAAAGTGGACATTGAATCCTAGAAGCGCGTATCCAGATTCACACTGTAATTAAAGGGACCCTTCACTTTCAGCCACTTACAACTACAATAACCTAATTGCTTATCCTTGGATACATTGCACAGGAAAGCCTGCTTCACATGCGCAGGGGACGACAGTCACACTGAACCCATTTACTACAATGCCCTATAGGGAAACAGCCAGGTGTACTGTCCCTTTAAATGCATAGGACTTACCGGCCATCGTTCCCCAGCAGAATACTCTGTCTTGAGACTCGTGGTGCAAGAAGTATGATGAGAACCCTCATCGTCCTGAACTATGGCAGGTGTGGGGAAGTTTGGCCACTGACTACCTGATTATTCGCCTTACGGACAGGCTCTTCCTTAGTTACCCAGATAACATAAGGAGTTAGTTACCTGTTACCTGACCCCTTTTCCATTCATTGCGGTACTTACAGGTGCTCTTCTGCAGGTGAGCTGAGTACAGGTCGCTGACACTGCCCGGCTCTCAGCTATTTGTACGCGCAGAGCGTCTGAAATCCGATCCGCCGGGAATTTCCCTGTACGAGCACCTCGACGGGTTCAGGGGAATTTAGTGTCTTTTTGTCTAAACCCCCCCGGTAAGGAGGGAAAAACCAGAATCTCAGCTGTTTGTAGAATTCGTCTCTGGGAGGGGGTTGGACGTCTTTACTTCCTGGAGATCAGATGCATTATTAAATCAACTCACGCGTTTCAGGAAATGAGCAAAGTCATTAAGAGCGAAGGAGACGCCGTGAGCAAAATGCACCAAAAGTGGGAAAACAATTTTTTTTAAACTTTTTAAATCTCCCTAGAGTTTCCTGTTGAGACATTGTTGCATTTGTCGTCTTATACTCTGGGGGGCGCCCTTCTGTAGAGCGTCTCCATTACTCATTATGCCTGTCTCACGCGTTGAGACTGGTGTGTAAGGATATGTTGACATGAAGGATTTTGTCTCCCCCAAAAAAATCCCCTGCGTATCCCACAGCAGGAACTGCGGAGCCGCGGGTTCTGCTGTGGATGTTCATGTGGACCCGTAGACTAGTGAATGTATGGCGGCACAATGGGTCGGTGCTGCCGCTGTCTCCAGATCTTCAGACCATGGGGCAGCCCACCCTCCCGTAGGAGTAAAAAGAACAGATAGAAGGAGGCAGACAATAGGGACGGCCTGCACCACGGACACCTCCCGGCACCACCAGGACCATGAGATGATTTCAAACACTTGGTTGGTAACTCGGGGTCACCGATAAAGCGATTTAAATCATCTCATGGTCCTGGTCGTGTTTGCACCATGAGGTCCACAAGTTGTCCAGGCCGACCCTATTGTCTGCCTCCTTTCATCCCATGTATTGAAGACAATAGGAAGTGGTTTCAGAGGAGATTCAGACCGATTTCCGGCCCCAAATCCGCACTAAAACTGCACAGAAAACCTATTGTTTAAATCACGTTTTTATGTTTAACATATTCTTAAATAATTTTTGATAATGCTATTTTTCATTTTCAACATCTATATTTAAACAAAACCCGTAAAATCCTGCAGTTTTTGCACTGGCCGCTATGTTTAATAATTGGCGCCACTTCTTGGTCTGTAAAGATCAGTTTACTGCAGTTGACTCCTTCTAATCCTGCCTGTAATGATACCACCTCTGTGTATAGATAAGACAGGATCCACCATTCACAATAGGTGATTATCACATCTTATCTATTCCCTCCCTGTACAATGACCTCTGCGCAGGTCACAGAGCCTAGAAAGCTCTCCCATAGAAGTCAATGAGGTCCCCTCCTGACCATGTGTCTATGGACCATGGGGCTGTGTAAATGCTGTTAACAGCGGCTCAGGCAAGATGGCCGCCCCCATAATCATGTTCAGGAAATAGAAAAATAAAAATTTGCAATCAGAAGATAAAATCTGATTAGATAAAAAGCAAATGTGTCATTATTTGGTTTTACCTGGCAGACATATTTTGCTGACACGTTTCCTTTAACCCAGATTCTTTGTTGGGGTTGTTATTTCTAATAGGGGCCCCATGCGGGAGGTCATCCAGGTCACTGACAAAGCGAGGAATTTCATCTTCGCCTGAAGCTCAATTGTTTTGAAATAAGACGAAGAATCGCAGAAATTCAGAAAATGAGCAGAGAATGCCACCAGTGTGTTCAATGGGAACATAGACAGGTGGGAGAGTGGACGAGAGTAGCTGTAAGTAATGGAGAGAGAGAGAGAGAGCTGCAGACTGGGTGCTGAGAAGTAATGGAGAGAGAGCTGCAGACTGAGTGCTGAGAAGTAATGGAGAGAGAGAGAGAGAGCTGCAGACTGAGGGCTGAGAAGTAATGGAGAGAGAGAGAGCTGCAGACTGGGTGCTGAGATATAATGGAGAGAGAGCTGCAGACTGTGTGCTGAGAAGTAATGGAGAGAGTGCTGCAGACTGGGTGCTGAGATATAATGGAGAGAGAGCTGCAGACTGGGTGCTGAGATATAATGGAGAGAGAGCTGCAGACTGTGTGCTGAGAAGTAATGGAGAGAGAGCTGCAGACTGGGTGCTGAGAAGTAATAGAGAGAGAGCTGCAGACTGGGTGCTGAGATATAATGGAGAGAGAGCTGCAGACTGTGTGCTGAGAAGTAATGGAGAGAGAGCTGCAGACTGAGTGCTGAGAAGTAATAGAGAGAGAGCTGCAGACTGGGTGCTAAGAAGAAATGGAGAGAGAGAGCTGCAGACTGGGTGCTGAGATATAATGGAGAGAGAGCTGCAGACTGAGTGCTGAGAAGTAATGGAGAGAGAGCTGCAGACTGAGGGCTGAGAAGTAATGGAGAGAGAGAGAGCTGCAGACTGAGTGCTGAGATATAATGGAGAGAGAGCTGCAGACTGAGTGCTGAGATATAATGGAGAGAGAGCTGCAGACTGTGTGCTGAGAAGTAGTGGAGAGAGAGCTGCAGACTGGGTGCTGAGAAGTAGTGGAGAGAGAGCTGCAGACTGAGTGCTGAGATCTAATGGAGAGAGAGAGCTGCAGACTGAGTGCTGAGAAGTAATGGAGAGAGAGCTGCAGACTGGGTGCTGAGAAGTAATGGAGAGAGAGCTGCAGACTGGGTGCTGAGAAGTAATGGAGAGAGAGAGCTGCAGACTGGGTGCTGAGAAGTAGTGGAGAGAGAGCTGCAGACTGGGTGCTGAGAAGTAATGGAGAGAGAGCTGCAGACTGGGTGCTGAGAAGTAATGGAGAGAGAGCTGCAGACTGGGTGCTGAGAAGTAATGGAGAGATGGCTGCAGACTGAGTGCTGAGAAGTAGTGGAGAGAGAGCTGCAGACTGGGTGCTGAGAAGAAATGGAGAGATGGCTGCAGACTGAGTGCTGAGAAGTAGTGGAGAGAGAGCTGCAGACTGGGTGCTGAGAAGAAATGGAGAGATGGCTGCAGACTGAGTGCTGAGAAGTAGTGGAGAGAGAGCTGCAGACTGGGTGCTGAGAAGTAATGGAGAGATAGAGCTGCAGACTGAGTGCTGAGAAGTAATGGAGAGAGAGCTGCAGACTGGGTGCTGAGAATTGATGGAGAGAGAGCTGCAGACTGGGTGCTGAGAAGTAATGGAGAGACAGAGCTGCAGACTGAGTGCTGAGAAGTAATGGAGAGAGAGCTGCAGACTGGGTGCTGAGAATTGATGGAGAGAGAGCTGCAGACTGGGTGCTGAGAAGTAATGGAGAGAGAGCTGCAGACTGAGTGCTGAGAAGAAATGGAGAGAGAGCTGCAGACTGGGTGCTGAGAAGTAGTGGAGAGAGAGCTGCAGACTGGGTGCAAAGAAGTAATGGAGAGAGAGCTGCAGACTGAGTGCTGAGAAGTAATGGAGAGATGGCTGCAGACTGGGTGCTGAGAAGTAATGGAGAGAGAGCTGCAGACTGAGTGCTGAGAAGTAATGGAGAGAAAGCTGCAGACTGAGTGCTGAGAAGAAATGGAGAGAGAGCTGCAGACTGAGTGCTAAGAAGTAATGGAAAGAGAGCTGCAGACTAAGTGCTGAGAAGTAATGGAGAGAGAGCTGCAGACTGAGTGCTGAGAAGTAATGGAGAGAGAGCTGCAGACTGGGTGCTGAGAATTGATGGAGAAAGAGAGCTGCAGACTGGGTGCTGAGAAGTAATGGAGAGAGAGCTGCAGACTGGGTGCTAAGAAGTAATGGAGAGATGGCTGCAGACTGAGCGCTGAGAAGTGATGGAGAGAGAGAGCTGCAGACTGAGTGCTGAGAAGTAATGGAGAGAGAGAGCTGCAGACTGAGTGCTGAGAAGTAGTGGAGAGAGAGCTGCAGACTGAGTGCTGAGAAGTAATGGAGAGACAGAGCTGCAGACTGAGTGCTGAGAAGTAATGGAGAGATGGCTGCAGACTGAGTGCTGAGAAGTAGTGGAGAGAGAGCTGCAGACTGAGTGCTGAGAAGTAATGGAGAGACAGAGCTGCAGACTGAGTGCTGAGAAGTAATGGAGAGAGAGCTGCAGACTGGGTGCTGAGAAGTAATGGAGAGAGAGCTGCAGACTGGGTGCTGAGAAGTAATGGAGAGATGGCTGCAGACTGGGTGCTGAGAAGTAGTGGAGAGAGAGCTGCAGACTGAGTGCTGAGAAGTAATGGAGAGAAAGCTGCAGACTGAGTGCTGAGAAGAAATGGAGAGAGAGCTGCAGACTGAGTGCTAAGAAGTAATGGAAAGAGAGCTGCAGACTAAGTGCTGAGAAGTAATGGAGAGAGAGCTGCAGACTGAGTGCTGAGAAGTAATGGAGAGAGAGCTGCAGACTGGGTGCTGAGAATTGATGGAGAAAGAGAGCTGCAGACTGGGTGCTGAGAAGTAATGGAGAGAGAGCTGCAGACTGGGTGCTAAGAAGTAATGGAGAGATGGCTGCAGACTGAGCGCTGAGAAGTGATGGAGAGAGAGAGCTGCAGACTGAGTGCTGAGAAGTAATGGAGAGAGAGAGCTGCAGACTGAGTGCTGAGAAGTAGTGGAGAGAGAGCTGCAGACTGAGTGCTGAGAAGTAATGGAGAGACAGAGCTGCAGACTGAGTGCTGAGAAGTAATGGAGAGATGGCTGCAGACTGAGTGCTGAGAAGTAGTGGAGAGAGAGCTGCAGACTGAGTGCTGAGAAGTAATGGAGAGACAGAGCTGCAGACTGAGTGCTGAGAAGTAATGGAGAGAGAGCTGCAGACTAGGTGCTGAGAAGTAATGGAGAGAGAGCTGCAGACTGAGTGCTGAGAAGTAATGGAGAGATGGCTGCAGACTGGGTGCTGAGAAGTAGTGGAGAGAGAGCTGCAGACTGAGTGCTGAGAAGTAATGGAGAGAAAGCTGCAGACTGAGTGCTGAGAAGAAATGGAGAGAGAGCTGCAGACTGAGTGCTAAGAAGTAATGGAAAGAGAGCTGCAGACTAAGTGCTGAGAAGTAATGGAGAGAGAGCTGCAGAATGGGTGCTGAGAATTGATGGAGAGAGAGAGCTGCAGACTGGGTGCTGAGAAGTAATGGAGAGAGAGCTGCAGACTGGGTGCTGAGAAGTAATGGAGAGAGAGCTGCAGACTGAGTGCTGAGAAGTAATGGAGAGAGAGAGCTGCAGACTGGGTGCTGAGAAGTAATGAAGAGAGAGCTGCAGACTGAGTGCTGAGAAGTAATAGAGAGAGAGAGCTGCAGACTGAGTGCTGAGAAGTAATGGAGAGAGAGCTGCAGACTAAGTGCTGAGAAGTAATGGAGAGAGAGCTGCAGACGGGGTGCTGAGAAGTAATGGAGAGAGAGCTGCAGACTGGGTGCTGAGAAGTAGTGGAGAGAGAGCTGCAGACTGGGTGCTAAGAAGTAATGGAGAGAGAGCTGCAGACTTGGTGCTGAGAAGTAATGGAGAGAGAGCTGCAGACTGGGTGCTGACAAGTAATCGAGAGAGAGCTGCAGACTGAGTGCTGAGAAGTAGTGGAGAGAGAGCTGCAGACTGGGTGCTGAGAAGTAATGGAGAGAGAGCTGCAGACTGAGTGCTGAGAAGTACTGGAGAGAGAGAGCTGCAGACTGGGTGCTGAGAAGAAATGGAGAGAGAGCTGCAGACTTGGTGCTGAGAATTAATGGAGAGAGAGTTGCAGACTGGGTGCTAAGAAGTGATGGAGAGAGAGAGAGCTGCAGACTGAGTGCTGAGAAGTAATGGAGAGAGAGCTGCAGACTGAGTGCTGAGAAGTAATGGAGAGAGAGCTGCAGACTGGGTGCTGAGAAGTAATGGAGAGAGAGCTGCAGACTGGGTGCTGAGAAGTAATGGAGAGAGAGTTGCAGACTGAGTGCTGAGAAGTGATGGAGAGAGAGCTGCAGACTGAGTGCTGAGAAGTAATGGAGAGAGAGCTGCAGACTGGGTGCTGAGAAGAAATGGAGAGAGAGCTGCAGACTGGGTGCTGAGAAGTAATGGAGAGAGAGCTGCAGACTGGGTGCTGAGAAGTAATGGAGAGAGAGCTGCAGACTGAGTGCTAAGAAGAAATGGAGAGAGATCTGCAGACTGAGTGCTGAGAAGTAATGGAGAGAGAGCTGCAGACTGGGTGCTGAGAAGTAATGGAGAGAGAGAAGCAGACTGGGTGCTGAGAATTAAAGGAGAGAGAGCTGCAGACTGAGCGCTGAGAAGTGATGGAGAGAGAGCTGCAGGCTGGGTGCTGAGAAGTAATGGAGAGAGAGCTGCAGACTGAGTGCGGAGATATAATGGAGAGAGAGCTGCAGACTGGGTGCTGAGAAGTAATGGAGAGAGAGCTGCAGACTGGGTGCTAATAAGAAATGGAGAGAGATCTGCAGACTGAGTGCTGAGAAGTAATGGAGAGAGAGCTGCAGACTGGGTGCTGAGAAGTAATGGAGAGAGAGCTGCAGACTGAGTGCTGAGAAGTAATGGAGAAAAAGCTGCAGACTGAGTGCTGAGAAGTAATGGAGCGAGAGCTGCAGACTGAGTGCTGAGAAGTAATGGAGAGAGAGCTGCAGACTGGGTGCTGAGAAGTAATAGAGAGAGATCTGCAGACTGAGTGCTGAGAAGTAATGGAAAGAGAGCTGCAGACTGGGTGCTGAGACGAAATGGAGAGAGAGCTGCAGACTGAGTGCTAAGAAGTAATGGAGAGAGAGCTGCAGACTGGGTGCTGAGAAGAAATGGAGAGAGAGCTGCAGACTGAGTGCTGAGAAGAAATAGAGAGAGAGCTGCAGACTGAGTGCTGAGAAGTAATGGAGAGAGAGCGAGCTGCAGACTGGGTGCTGAGAAGAAATGGAGAGAGAGCTGCAGACTGAGTGCGGAGAAGAAATGGAGAGAGAGCTGCAGACTGAGTGCTAAGAAGTAATGGAGAGAGAGCGGCAGACTGGGTGCTGAGAATTAGTGGAGAGAAAGCTGCAGACTAAGTGCTGAGAAGTAATAGAAAGAGAGCTGCAGACTAAGAGCTAAGAAGTAATGGAGAGAGAGCTGCAGACTGAGTGCTAAGAAGTAATGGAAAGAGAGCTGCAGACTAAGTGCTGAGAAGTAATGGAGAGAGAGCTGCAGACTGGGTGCTGAGAATTAATGGAGAGAGAGCTGCAGACTGGGTGCTGAGAATTGATGGAGAGAGAGAGCTGCAGACTGGGTGCTGAGAAGTAATGGAGAGAGAGCTGCAGACTGAGTGCTGATAAGTAATGGAGAGAGTGCTGCAGACTGGGTACTGAGAAGTAATGGAGAGAGAGCTGCAGACTGAGTGCTGAGAAGTAATGGAGAGAGAGCTACAGACTGAGTGCTGAGAAGTAATGGAGAGAGAGCTGCAGACTGGGTGCTGAGAAGTAATGGAGAGAGAGCTGCAGACTGAGTGCTGAGACGAAATGGAGAGGGAGCTGCAGACTGAGTGCTAAGAAGTAATGGAGAGAGAGCTGCAGACTGGGTGCTGAAAAGAAATGGAGAGAGAGCTGCAGACTGAGTGCTGAGAAGAAATGGAGAGAGAGAGAGCTGCAGACTGGGTGCTGAGAAGAAATAGAGAGAGAGAGAGCTGCAGACTGAGTGCTGAGAAGAAATAGAGAGAGAGCTGCAGACTGAGTGCTGAGAAGAAATAGAGAGAGAGCTGCAGACTGAGTGCTGAGAAGTAATGGAGAGCGAGCGAGCTGCAGACTGAGTGCTGAGAAGTAATGGAGAGAGAGAGAGCTGCAGACTGGGTGCTGAGAAGAAATGGAGAGAGAGCTGCAGACTGAGTGCGGAGAAGAAATGGAGAGAGAGCTGCAGATTGAGTGCTGAGAAGTAATGGAGAGAGAGCTGCAGACTGGGTGCTGAGAAGAAATGGAGAGAGAGCTGCAGACTGAGTGCTAAGAAGTAATGGAGAGAGAGCTGCAGACTGAGTGCTGAGAATTAGTGGAGAGAGAGCTGCAGACTAAGTGCTGAGAAGTAATAGAGAGAGAGCTGCAGACTAAGTGCTGAGAAGTAATGGAGAGAGAGCTGCAGACTGAGTGCTAAGAAGTAATGGAAAGAGAGCTGCAGACTAAGTGCTGAGAAGTAATGGAGAGAGAGCTGCAGACTGGGTGCTGAGAATTAATGGAGAGAGAGCTGCAGACTGGGTGCTGAGAATTGATGGAGAGAGAGAGCTGCAGACTGGGTGCTGAGAAGTAATGGAGAGAGAGCTGCAGAATGGGTGCTGAGAAGTAATGGAGAGAGAGCTGCAGACAGGGTGCTGAGAAGTAATGAAGAGAGAGCTGCAGACTGAGTGCTGAGAAGTAATGGAGAGAGAGAGCTGCAGACTGAGTGCTGAGAAGTAATGAAGAGAGAGCTGCAGACTGAGTGCTGAGAAGTAATGGAGAGAGAGAGCTGCAGACTGAGTGCTGAGAAGTAATGGAGAGAGAGCTGCAGACTAAGTGCTGAGAAGTAATGGAGAGAGAGCTGCAGACGGGGTGCTGAGAAGTAATGGAGAGAGAGCTGCAGACTGAGTGCTGAGAAGTAATGGAGAGAGAGACCTGCAGACTGGGTGCTGAGAAGTAGTGGAGAGAGAGCTGCAGCCTGGGTGCTAAGAAGTAATGGAGAGAGAGCTGCAGACTTGGTGCTGAGAAGTAATGGAGAGAGAGCTGCAGACTGGGTGCTGAGAAGTAATGGAGAGAGAGCTGCAGACTGAGTGCTGAGAAGTAGTGGAGAGAGAGCTGCAGACTGGGTGCTGAGAAGTAATGGAGAGAGAGCTGCAGACTGAGTGCTGAGAAGTAATGGAGAGAGAGAGAGCTGCAGACTGGGTGCTGAGAAGAAATGGAGAGAGAGCTGCAGACTGGGTGCTGAGAATTAATGGAGAGAGAGTTGCAGACTGGGTGCTAAGAAGTGATGGAGAGAGAGCTGCAGACTGGGTGCTGAGAAGTAATGGAGAGAGAGCTGCAGACTGGGTGCTGAGAAGTAATTGAGAGAGAGCTGAAGACTGAGCGCTGAGAAGTGATGGAGAGAGAGCTGCAGACTGAGTGCTAAGAAGTAATGGAGAAAGAGCTGCAGACTGAGCGCTGAGAAGTAATGGAGAGAGAGCTGCAGACTGAGTGCTGAGAAGTAATGGAGAGAGAGCTGCAGACTGGGTGCTGAGAAGAAATGAAGAGAGATCTGCAGACTGAGTGCTGAGAAGAAATCGAGAGAGAGCTGTAGACTGGGTGCTGAGAATTAATGGAGAGAGAGCTGCAGACTGAGTGCTGAGAAGTGATGGAGAGAGAGCTGCAGACTGGGTGCTGATAAGTAATGGAGAGAGAGCTGCAGACTGGGTGCTGAGAAGTAATGGAGAGAGAGCTGCAGACTGGGTGCTGAGAAGTAATGGAGAGAGAGAGCTGCAGACTGGGTGCTAAGAAGAAATGGAGAGAGAGCTGCAGACTGAGTGCTGAGAAGTAATGGAGAAAAAGCTGCAGACTGAGTGCTGAGAAGTAATAGAGAGAGCTGCAGACTGAGTGCTGAGAAGTAATGGAGAGAGAGAGCTGCAGACTGGGTTCTGAGAAGTAAAGGAGAGAGAGCTGCAGATATAGTGCTGAGAAGTAATGGAGAGAGAGCTGCAGACTGAGTGCTGAGAAGTAATGGAGAGAGAGCTGCAGACTGAGTGCTGAGAAGTAATGAAGAGAGAGCTGCAGACTGGGTGCTGAGAAGTAATGGTGAGAGAGCTGCAGACTGGGTACTGAGAAGTAATGGAGAGAGAGCTGCAGACTGGGTTCTGAGAAGTAAAGGAGAGAGAGCTGCAGACTGGGTGCTGAGAAGTAATGGAGAGAGAGCTGCAGACTGAGCGCTGGGAAGTGATGGATAGAGAGCTGCAGACTGGGTGCTAAGAAGTAATGGAGAGAGAGCTGCAGACTGGGTGCTGAGAAGTAATAGAGAGAGAGCTGCAGACTGAGTGCTGAGAAGAAATGGAGAGAGATCTGCAGACTGAGTGCTGAGAAGTGATGGAGAGAGAGCTGCAGACTGGGTGCTGATAAGTAATGGAGAGAGAGCTGCAGACTGGGTGCTGAGAAGTAATGGAGAGAGAGCTGCAGACTGGGTGCTGAGAAGTAATAGAGAGAGAGCTGCAGACTGGGTGCTGAGAAGTAATAGAGAGAGAGCTGCAGACTGAGTGCTGAGAAGTAATGGAGAGAGAGCTGCAGACTGGGTGCTGAGAAGAAATGGAGAGAGATCTGCAGACTGAGTGCTGAGAAGTAATGGAGAAAAAGCTGCAGACTGAGTGCTGAGAAGTAATAGAGAGAGCTGCAGACTGAGTGCTGAGAAGTAATGGAGAGAGAGAGCTGCAGACTGGGTTCTGAGAAGTAAAGGAGAGAGAGCTGCAGATATAGTGCTGAGAAGTAATGGAGAGAGAGCTGCAGACTGAGTGCTGAGAAGTAATGGAGAGAGAGCTGCAGACTGAGTGCTGAGAAGTAATGAAGAGAGAGCTGCAGACTGGGTGCTGAGAAGTAATGGAGAGAGAGCTGCAGACTGGGTTCTGAGAAGTAAAGGAGAGAGAGCTGCAGACTGGGTGCTAAGAAGAAATGGAGAGAGAGCTGCAGACTGAGCGCTGGGAAGTGATGGATAGAGAGCTGCAGACTGGGTGCTGAGAAGTAATGGAGAGAGAGCTGCAGACTGGGTGCTGAGAAGTAATAGAGAGAGAGCTGCAGACTGAGTGCTGAGAAGAAATGGAGAGAGATCTGCAGACTGAGTGCTGAGAAGTAATGGAGAGAGAGCTGCAGACTGAGTGCTGAGAAGTGATGGAGAGAGAGCTGCAGACTGGGTGCTGATAAGTAATGGAGAGAGAGCTGCAGACTGGGTGCTGAGAAGTAATGGAGAGAGAGCTGCAGACTGGGTGCTGAGAAGTAATGGAGAGAGAGCTGCAGACTGAGTGCTGAGAAGTAATGGAGAGAGAGAGCTGCAGACTGGGTGCTGAGAAGAAATGGAGAGAGAGCTGCAGACTGGGTGCTGAGAAGTAATAGAGAGAGAGCTGCAGACTGAGTGTTGAGAAGAAATGGAGAGAGATCTGCAGACTGAGTGCTGAGAAGTAATGGAGAGAGAGCTGCAGACTGAGTGCTGAGAAGTAATGGAAAGAGAGCTGCAAACTGGGTACTGAGAAGTAATGGAGAGAGAGCTGCAGACTGAGTGCTGAGACGAAATGGAGAGAGAGCTGCAGACTGAGTGCTAAGAAGTAATGGAGAGAGAGCTGCAGACTGGGTGCTGAGAAGAAATGGAGAGAGAGCTGCAGACTGAGTGCTGAGAAGTAATGGAGAGAGAGCTGCAGACTGAGTGCTGAGACGAAATGGAGAGAGAGCTGCAGACTGAGTGCTAAGAAGTAATGGAAAGAGAGCTGCAGACTGGGTGCTGAGAAGAAATGGAGAGAGAGCTACAGACTGAGTGCTGAGAAGAAATAAAGAGAGAGCTGCAGACTGGGTGCTGAGAAGAAATGGAGAGAGAGCTGCAGACTGGGTGCTGAGAAGTAATGGAGAGAGAGCTGCAGACTGGGTACTGAGAAGTAATGGAGAGAGAGCTGCAGACTGAGTGCTGAGAAGTAATGGAGAGAGAGAGCTGCAGACTGGGTGCTGAGATATAATGGAGAGAGAGCTGCAGACTGAGTGCTGAGAAGTAATGGAGAGAGAGCTGCAGACTGAGTGCTGAGAAGTAATGGAGAGAGAGCTGCAGACTGAGTGCTGAGAAGTAATGGAGAGACAGAGCTGCAGACTGGGTACTGAGAAGTAATGGAGAGAGAGCTGCAGACTGAGTGCTGAGAAGTAATGGAGAGAGAGCTGCAGACTGAGTGCTGAGAAGTAATGGAGAGAGAGCTGCAGACAGAGTGCTGAGAAGTAATGGAGAGAGAGCTGCAGACAGAGTGCTGAGAAGAAATGGAGAGAGAGCTGCATTCTGAGTGCTTAGAAGAAATGGAGAGAGAGCTGCAGACTGAGTGCTGAGAAGTAATGGAGAGAGAGCTTCAGACTGGGTGCTGAGAAGTAATGGAGAGAGAGCTGCAGGCTGAGTGCTGAGAAGTAATGGAGAGAGAACTGCAGACTGAGTGCTGAGAAGTAATGGAGAGAGAGCTGCAGACTGAGTGCTGAGAAGTAATGGAGAGAGAGCTGCATTCTGAGTGCTTAGAAGAAATGGAGAGAGAGCTGCAGACTGAGTGCTGAGAAGTAATGGAGAGAGAGCTGCAGACTGAGTGCTGAGAAGTAATGGAGAGAGAGCTGCAGACTTGGTGCTGAGAAGAAATGGAGAGAGAGCTGCAGACTGGGTGCTGAGAAGTAATGGAGAGAGAGCTGCAGACTGGGTGCTAAGAAGTAATGGAGAGAGAGCTGCAGACTGGGTGCTGAGAAGTAATGGAGAGAGAGAGCTGCAGACTGAGTGCTGAGAAGAAATGGAGAGAGAGTTGCAGACTGAGTGCTGAGAAGTAATGGAGAGAGAGAGAGAGAGAGAGAGAGCTGCAGACTGGGTGCTGAGAAGTAATGGAGAGAGATCTGCAGACTGAGTGCTGAGAAGCAGGGGCGTAGCTATAGGAGGTGCAGAGGTAGCAGTCGCTACCGGGCCCAGGAGCCTGAGGGGGCCCAAAGACCCTTGTGCTGCTGTATAGCAAATGCATACTGGTCAAGTTGCCGGCTGGAGGGAAGTGGTTAGGTCAGAAATTTGGCATGGTGGGGAGGGAGGTGCCGTTTCAATTTTTGCCTCAGACAGCATGAAGGCTATGTGCTTCCCTGCCCCTGGCCACAAAGCACTGAGGGAAGGGGGGCCCAAGCTGAACTCTTGCACCTGGGCCCATGAGCCTTTAGCTATGCCCCTGCTGAGAAGTAATGGAGAGAGAGCTGCAGACTGAGTGCTGAGAAGTAATGGAGAGAGAGCTGCAGACTGGGTGCTGAGAAGTAATGAAGAGAGAGCTGCAGACTGAGTGCTGAGAAGTAATGGAGAGAGATAACTGCAGACTGGGTGCTGAGAAGAAATGGAGAGAGAGCTGCAGACTGAGTGCTGAGATATAATGGAGAGAGAGCGGCAGACTGAGTGCTGAGAAGTAATGGAGAGAGAGAGCTGCAGACTGGGTGCTGAGTAGAAATGGAGAGAGAGCTGCAGACTGAGTGCTGAGAAGAAATGGAGAGAGAGCTGCAGACTGAGTGCTGAGAAGTAATGGAGAGAGAGCTGCAGACTGAGTGCTGAGAAGTAATGGAGAGAGAGAGATGCAGACTGAGTGCTGAGAAGAAATAGAGAGAGAGAGCTGCAGACTGAGTGCTGAGAAGTAATGGAGAGAGAGCTGCAGACTGAGTGCTGAGAAGTAATGTAGAGAGATGCAGACTGAGTGCTGAGAAGTAATGGAGAGAGAGCTGCAGACTGGGTGCTGAGAGGTAATGGAGAGAGAGAGATGCAGACTGAGTGCTGAGAAGAAATAGAGAGAGAGAGCTGCAGACTGAGTGCTGAGAAGTAATGGAGAGAGAGAGAGAGCTGCAGACTGGGTGCTGAGAAAAAATGGAGAGAGAGCTGCAGACTGAGTGCTGAGAAGTAATGGAGAGAGAGCTGCAGACTGAGTGCTGAGAAGTAATGGAGAGAGAGCTGCAGACTGAGTGCTGAGAAGTAATGTAGAGAGATGCAGACTGAGTGCTGAGAAGTAATGGAGAGAGAGCTGCAGACTGGGTGCTGAGAGGTAATGGAGAGAGAGAGATGCAGACTGAGTGCTGAGAAGAAATAGAGAGAGAGAGCTGCAGACTGAGTGCTGAGAAGTAATGGAGAGAGAGAGAGAGCTGCAGACTGGGTGCTGAGAAAAAATGGATAGAGAGCTGCAGACTGGGTACTGAGAAGTAATGGAGAGAGAGCTGCAGACTGAGTGCTGAGAAGTAATGGAGAGAGATAACTGCAGACTGGGTGCTGAGAAGAAATGGAGAGAGAGCTGCAGACTGAGTGCTGAGAAGTAATGGAGAGAGAGAGCGGCAGACTGAGTGCTGAGAAGTAATGGAGAGAGAGAGCTGCAGACTGGGTGCTGAGAAGAAATGGAGAGAGAGCTGCAGACTGAGTGCTGAGAAGTAATGGAGAGAGAGCTGCAGACTGAGTGCTGAGAAGAAATGGAGAGAGAGCTGCAGACTAAGTGCTGAGAAGTAATGGAGAGAGAGCTGCAGACTGAGTGCTGAGAAGTAATGGAGAGAGAGAGAGATGCAGACTGAGTGCTGAGAAGAAATAGAGAGAGAGAGCTGCAGACTGAGTGCTGAGAAGTAATGGAGAGAGAGCTGCAGACTGAGTGCTGAGAAGTAATGGAGAGAGAGCTGCAGACTGAGTGCTGAGAAGTAATGGAGAGAGAGCAGCAGACTGAGTGCTAATAAGTAATGGAGAGAGAGAGCTGCAGACTGGGTGCTGAGAAGTAATGGAGAGAGAGATGCAGACTGAGTGCTGAGAAGAAATAGAGAGAGAGAGCTGCAGACTGAGTGCTGAGAGGTAATGGAGAGATAGAGAGCTGCAGACTGGGTGCTGAGAAAAAATGGAGAGAGAGCTGCAGACTGAGTGCTGAGAAGTAATGGAGAGAGTGCTGCAGACTGGGTACTGAGAAGTAATGGAGAGAGAGCTGAAGACTCAGTGCTGAGAAGTAATGGAGAGAGAGCTGCAGACTGAGTGCTGAGAAGTAATGGAGAGAGAGTTGCAGACTGGGTGCTGAGAAGAAATGGAGAGAGAGCTGCAGACTGAGTGCTGAGAAGTAATGGAGAGAGAGCTGCAGACTGGGTGCTGAGAAGTAATGGAGAGAGAGAGCTGCAGACTGAGTGCTGAAAAGAAATGGAGAGAGAGCTGCAGACTAAGTGCTGATAAGTAATGGAGAGAGAGAGAGCTGCAGACTGGGTGCTGAGAAGAAATGGAGAGAGAGCTGCAGACTGAGTGCTGAGAAGTAATAGAGAGAGAGCTGCAGACTGGGTGCTGAGAAGTAATGGAGAGAGAGAGAGCTGCAGACTGAGTGCTGAGAAGTAATGGAGAGAGAGAGAGAGAGAGAGAGCTGCAGACTGAGTGCTGAGAAGTGATGGAGAGAGAGCTGCAGACTGAGTGCTGAGAAGAAATAGAGAGAGAGAGATGCAGACTGAGTGCTGAGAAGAAATAGAGAGAGAGAGATGCAGACTGAGTGCTGAGAAGAAATAGAGAGAGAGAGCTGCAGACTGGGTGCTGAGAAAAAATGGAGAGAGAGCTGCAGACTGAGTGCTGAGAAGTAATGGAGAGAGTGCTGCAGACTGGGTAATGAGAAGTAATGGAGAGAGAGCTGCAGACTGAGTGCTGAGAAGTAATGGAGAGAGAGCTGCAGACTGAGTGCTGAGAAGTAATGGAGAGAGAGTTGCAGACTGGGTGCTGAGAAGAAATGGAGAGAGAGCTGCAGACTGAGTGCTGAGAAGTAATGGAGAGAGAGCTGCAGACTGGGTGCTGAGAAGTAATGGAGAGACAGAGCTGCAGACTAAGTGCTGAAAAGAAATGGAGAGAGAGCTGCAGACTAAGTGCTGATAAGTAATGGAGAGAGAGAGAGCTGCAGACTGGGTGCTGAGAAGAAATGGAGAGAGAGCTGCAGACTGAGTGCTGAGAAGTAATAGAGAGAGAGCTGCAGACTGGGTGCTGAGAAGTAATGGAGAGAAAGAGAGCTGCAGACTGAGTGGTGAGAAGTAATGGAGAGAGAGAGAGAGAGAGCTGCAGACTGAGTGCTGAGAAGTGATGGAGAGAGAGCTGCAGACTGAGTGCTGAGAAGAAATGGAGAGAGAGCTGCAAACTGAGTGCTGACAAGTAATGAAGAGAGAGATGCAGATTGTTTACTGAGAAGTAATGGAGAGAGAGAGCTGCAGACTTGGTGCTGAGAAGTAGTGGAGAGAGAGAGAGCTGCAGACTGGGTGCTGAGAAGTAATGGAGAGTGAGCTGCAGACTGAGTGCTGAGAAGTAATGGAGAGAGAGCTGCAGACTGAGTGCTGAGAAGTAATGGAGAGAGAGTTGCAGACTGGGTGCTGAGAAGTAATGGAGAGAGAGAGCTGCAGACTAAGTGCTGAAAAGAAATGGAGAGAGAGAGCTGCAGACTAAGTGCTGATAAGTAATGGAGAGAGAGAGAGCTGCAGACTGGGTGCTGAGAAGAAATGGAGAGAGAGCTGCAGACTGAGTGCTGAGAAGTAATAGAGAGAGAGCTGCAGACTGGGTGCTGAGAAATAATGGAGAGAGAGAGAGCTGCAGACTGAGTGCTGAGAAGTAATGGAGAGAGAGAGAGAGAGAGCTGCAGACTGAGTGCTGAGAAGTGATGGAGAGAGAGCTGCAGACTGAGTGCTGAGAAGTAATGGAGAGAGAGCTGCAGACTGAGTGCTGAGAAGTAATGGAGAGAGAGTTGCAGACTGGGTGCTGAGAAGAAATGGAGAGAGAGCTGCAGACTGAGTGCTGAGAAGTAATGGAGAGAGAGCTGCAGACTGGGTGCTGAGAAGTAATGGAGAGAGAGAGCTGCAGACTAAGTGCTGAAAAGAAATGGAGAGAGAGCTGCAGACTAAGTGCTGATAAGTAATGGAGAGAGAGAGAGAGAGAGCTGCAGACTGGGTGCTGAGAAGAAATGGAGAGAGAGCTGCAGACTGAGTGCTGAGAAGTAATAGAGAGAGAGCTGCAGACTGCGTGCTGAGAAGTAATAAAGAGAGAGAGAGCTGCAGACTGAGTGCTGAGAAGTAATGGAGAGAGAGAGAGAGAGAGCTGCAGACTGAGTGCTGAGAAGTGATGGAGAGAGAGCTGCAGACTGAGTGCTGAGAAGAAATGGAGAGAGAGCTGCAAACTGAGTGCTGAGAAGTAATGGAGAGAGAGATGCAGATTGTTTACTGAGAAGTAATGGAGAGAGAGAGAGCTGCAGACTTGGTGCTGAGAAGTAGTGGAGAGAGAGAGAGCTGCAGACTGGGTGCTGAGAAGTAATGGAGAGAGAGCTGCAGACTGAGTGCTGAGAAGTAATGGAGAGAGAGCTGCAGACTTGGTGCTGAGAAGTAGTGGAGAGAGAGAGAGCTGCAGACTGGGTGCTGAGAAGTAATGGAGAGAGAGCTGCAGACTGAGTGCTGAGAAGTAATGGAGAGAGAGCTGCAGACTGAGTGCTGAGAAGTAATGGAGAGAGAGAGCTGCAGACTGGGTGCTGAGAAGAAATGGAGAGAGAGCTGCAGACTGGGTGCTGAGAAGTAATGGAGAGAGAGCTGCAGACTGGGTGCTGAGAAGTGATGGAGAGAGAGCTGCAGACTGGGTGCTGAGAAGTAATGGAGAGAGAGCTGCAGACTGGGTGCTGAGAAGTAATGGAGAGAGAGCTGCAGACTGAGTGCTGAGAAGAAATGGAGAGAGAGCTGCAGACTGAGTGCTGAGAAGTAATGGAGAGAGAGAGAGAGCTGCAGACTGGGTGCTGAGAAGAAACGGAGAGAGAGCTGCAGACTGAGTGCTAATAAGTAATGGAGAGAGAGCTGCAGACTGGGTGCTGAGAAGTAATGGAGAGAGAGAGAGCTGCAGACTGAGTGCTGAGAAGAAATGGAGAGAGAGCTGCAGACTGAGTGCTGAGAAGTAATGGAGAGAGAGAGAGAGCTGCAGACTGGGTGCTGAGAAGAAATGGAGAGAGAGCTGCAGACTGAGTGCTGAGAAGTAATGGAGAGAGCTGCAGACTGAGTGCTGAGAAGTAATGGAGAGAGAGAGAGCTGCAGACTGGGTGCTGAGAAGAAATGGAGAGAGAGCTGCAGACTGAGTGCTGAGAAGTAATGGAGAGAGAGCTGCAGACTGAGTGCTGAGAAGTAATGGAGAGAGAGAGAGCTGCAGACTGGGTGCTGAGAAGTAATGGAGAGAGAGAGCTGCAGACTGGGTGCTGAGAAGAAATGGAGAGAGAGCAGCAGACTGAGTGCTGAGAAGTAATGGAGAGAGAGCTGCAGACAGGGTGCTGAGAAGTAATGGAGAGAGAGCTGCAGACTGAGTGCTGAGAAGTAATGGAGAGAGAGCTGCAGACTGGGTGCTGAGAAGTGATGGAGAGAGAGCTGCAGACTGGGTGCTGAGAAGTAATGGAGAGAGAGCTGCAGACTGGGTGCTGAGAAGTAATGGAGAGAGAGCTGCAGACTGAGTGCTGAGAAGTAATGGAGAGAGAGCTGCAGACTGGGTGCTGAGAAGTAATGGAGAGAGAGAGCTACAGACTGAGTGCTGAGAAGTAATGGAGAGAGAGCTGCAGACTGGGTGCTGAGAAGAAATGGAGAGAGAGCTGCAGACTAAGTGCTAAGAAGTAATGGAGAGAGAGCTGCAGACTGGGTGCTAAGAAGAAATGGAGAGAGAGCTGCAGACTGAGTGCTGAGAAGTAATGGAGAGAGAGCTTCAGACTGAGTGCTGAGAAGTAATGGAGAGAGAGAGAGAGCTGCAGACTGGGTGCTGAGAAAAAATGGAGAGAGAGCTGCAGACTGAGTGCTGATAAGTAATGGAGAGAGTGCTGCAGACTGGGTACTGAGAAGTAATGGAGAGAGAGCTGCAGACTGAGTGCTGAGAAGTAATGGAGAGAGAGCTGCAGACTGAGTGCTGAGAAGTAATGGAGAGAGAGTTGCAGACTGGGTGCTGAGAAGAAATGGAGAGAGAGCTGCAGACTGAGTGCTGAGAAGTAATGGAGAGAGAGCTGCAGACTGGGTGCTGAGAAGTAATGGAGAGAGAGAGCTGCAGACTGAGTGCTGAAAAGAAATGGAGAGAGAGCTGCAGACTAAGTGCTGATAAGTAATGGAGAGAGAGCTGCAGACTGGGTGCTGAGAAGAAATGGAGAGAGAGCTGCAGACTGAGTGCTGAGAAGTAATAGAGAGAGAGCTGCAGACTGGGTGCTGAGAAGTAATGGAGAGAGAGAGAGCTGCAGACTGAGTGCTGAGAAGTAATGGAGAGAGAGAGAGCGAGAGCTGCAGACTGAGTGCTGAGAAGTGATGGAGAGAGAGCTGCAGACTGAGTGCTGAGAAGAAATGGAGAGAGAGCTGCAGACTGAGTGCTGAGAAGTAATGGAGAGAGAGATGCAGATTGTTTACTGAGAAGTAATGGAGAGAGAGCTGCAGACTGGGCGCTGAGAAGTAGTGGAGAGAGAGCTGCAGACTGGGTGCTGAGAAGTAATGGAGAGAGAGCTGCAGACTGAGTGCTGAGAAGTAATGGAGAGAGAGCTACAGACTGAGTGCTGAGAAGTAATGGAGAGAGAGCTTCAGACTGAGTGCTGAGAAGTAATGGAGAGATAGAGCTGCAGACTGAGTGCTGAGAAGTAATGGAGAGAGAGCTGCAGACTGAGTGCTGAGAAGTAATGGAGAGAGAGAGCTGCAGACTGGGTGCTGAGAAGTAATGGAGAGTGAGCTGCAGACTGAGTGCTGAGAAGTAATGGAGAGAGAGCTACAGACTGAGTGCTGAGAAGTAATGGAGAGAGAGCTGCAGACTGAGTGCTGAGAAGTAATGGAGAGAGAGAGCTGCAGACTGAGTGCTGAGAAGAAATGGAGAGAGAGCTGCAGACTGGGTGCTGAGAAGTAATGGAGAGAGAGCTGCAGACTGGGTGCTGAGAAGTGATGGAGAGAGAGCTGCAGACTGGGTGCTGAGAAGTAATGGAGAGAGAGCTGCAGACTGGGTGCTGAGAAGTAATGGAGAGAGAGCTGCAGACTGAGTGCTGAGAAGAAATGGAGAGAGAGCTGCAGACTGAGTGCTGAGAAGTAATGGAGAGAGAGAGAGAGAGAGAGCTGCAGACTGGGTGCTGAGAAGAAACGGAGAGAGAGCTGCAGACTGAGTGCTAATAAGTAATGGAGAGAGCTGCAGACTGAGTGCTGAGAAGTAATGGAGAGAGAGCTGCAGACTGAGTGCTGAGAAGTAATGGAGAGAGAGAGCTGCAGACTGGGTGCTGAGAAGAAATGGAGAGAGAGCTGCAGACTGAGTGCTGAGAAGTAATGGAGAGAGAGAGAGCTGCAGACTGGGTGCTGAGAAGAAATGGAGAGAGAGCTGCAGACTGAGTGCTGAGAAGTAATGGAGAGAGAGCTGCAGACTGAGTGCTGAGAAGTAATGGAGAGAGAGAGAGCTGCAGACTGGGTGCTGAGAAGTAATGGAGAGAGAGAGCTGCAGACTGGGTGCTGAGAAGAAATGGAGAGAGAGCAGCAGACTGAGTGCTGAGAAGTAATGGAGAGAGAGCTGCAGACAGGGTGCTGAGAAGTAATGGAGAGAGAGCTGCAGACTGAGTGCTGAGAAGTAATGGAGAGAGAGCTGCAGACTGGGTGCTGAGAAGTGATGGAGAGAGAGCTGCAGACTGGGTGCTGAGAAGTAATGGAGAGAGAGCTGCAGACTGGGTGCTGAGAAGTAATGGAGAGAGAGCTGCAGACTGAGTGCTGAGAAGTAATGGAGAGAGAGAGCTACAGACTGAGTGCTGAGAAGTAATGGAGAGAGAGCTGCAGACTGAGTGCTGAGAAGAAATGGAGAGAGAGCTGCAGACTAAGTGCTAAGAAGTAATGGAGAGAGAGCTGCAGACTGGGTGCTAAGAAGAAATGGAGAGAGAGCTGCAGACTGGGTGCTGAGAAGTAATGGAGAGAGAGCTGCAGACTGGGTGCTAAGAAGAAATGGAGAGAGAGCTGCAGACTGGGTGCTGAGAAGTAATGGAGAGAGAGCTGCAGACTGAGTGCTGAGAAGTAATGGAGAGAGAGCTGCAGACTGGGTGCTGAGAAGAAATAGAGAGAGAGCTGCAGACTAGGTGCTGAGAAGTAATGGAGAGAGAGCTGCAGACTGGGTGCTGAGAAGAAATGGAGAGAGAGAGAGAGAGAACTGCAGACTGAGTGCTGAGAAATATTGGAGAGAGAGAACTGCAGACTGAGTGCTGAGAAGAAATGGAGAGAGAGCTGCAGACTGGGTGCTGAGAAGTAATGGAGAGAGAGCTGCAGACTGGGTGCTGAGAAGAAATGGAGAGAGAGCTGCAGACTGGGTGCTGAGAAGTAATGGAGAGAGAGCTGCAGACTGGGTGCTGAGAAGAAATGGAGAGAGAGCTGCAGACTAAGTGCTAAGAAGTAATGGAGAGAGAGCTGCAGACTGGGTGCTAAGAAGAAATGGAGATAGAGCTGCAGACTGGGTGCTGAGAAGTAATGGAGAGAGAGCTGCAGACTGGGTGCTGAGAAGTAATGGAGAGAGAGCTGCAGACTGAGTTTTGAGAAGTAATGGAGAGAGAGAAAGCTGCAGACTGGGTGTTAAGAAGTAGTGGAGAAAGAGAGATCTACAGATTTTGTGCTAAGAAGTGATGGAGAGAGAGAGAGAGAGAGAGAGCTGCAGACTGGGTGCTGACTGCTGAGAAGTAGTGGGGAGAGAGAGATCTACAGATTTTGTGCTAAGAAGTGATGGAGAGAGAGAGAGAGAGAGAGAGCTGCAGACTGAGTACTGACTGCTGAGAAGTAATGGAGAGAGAGCTGCAGACTGAGTGCTAAGATATAATGGAGATAGAGCTGCAGACTGGGTGCTAAGATATAATGGAGAGAGAGCTGCAGACTGAGTGCTGAGAAGTAATGGAGAGAGAGCTGCAGACTGGGTGCTGAGAAGTAATGGAGAGAGAGCTGCAGACTGAGTGCTAAGATATAATGGAGAGAGAGCTGCAGACTGGGTGCTGAGAAGTAATGGAGAGAGAGAGCTGCAGACTGGGTGCTGAGAAGTAATGGAGAGAGAGAGCTGCAGACTGGGTGCTGAGAAGTAATGGAGAGAGAGAGAGCTGCAGACTAGGTGCTAAGATATAATGGAGAGAGAGCTGCAGACTGAGTGCTGAGAAGTAATGGAGAGAGAGCTGCAGACTGAGTGCTAAGATATAATGGAGATAGAGCTGCACACTGGGTGCTGAGAAGTAGTGGAGAGAGAGAGCTGCAGACTGGGTGCTGAGAAGTAACGGAGAGAGAGAGCTGCAGACTGGGTGCTGAGAAGTAATGGAGAGAGAGCTGCAGACTAGGTGCTAAGATATAATGGAGAGAGAGTTGCAGACTGAGTGCTGAGAAGTAATGTAGAGAGAGCTGCAGACTGGGTGCTAAGATATAATGGAGAGAGAGACCTGCAGACTGTGTGCTGAGAAGCAATGGAGAGAGAGCTGCAGACTGGGTGTTGTGAAGAAGTGGAGAGAGAGAGCTGCTGTCACCACCAGACATCTGAGAAGCTCTGACGGATGCCTTTCAGAACCTCCTCCTTGAGCTTCCTTTGTTTTGCTTTGTATCTAGTGTAGGGAGCCGCTGGTCGTGTCAGCTCACTATTATAGGGTGTTCAGGTGTTATACAGTCGAGGTACGAGGATATGCTATCATCTACCATTGGGATTTTCGCATAGGCTGAGCAGTCAGGGAGAGTGCCAGGTCTGATGCAGGGGTCTCCCTTTTTGTTCCTTAGTTTTGGATCCAGTAAGTTGTATATTCATTTTGTGTTGTCTTGTTTCCTGTACACCTTCCGTGACATTATAAACCGCCAAAACCGTCTCAAGCATGGATCCGGTTTCACTTTTGACTGAACGCCTTCAGGGTCTTTTATTGGAGGTAGCAGATCTCTTTCTCAGTTTCAAGTGACCAGTTCAGCTTGCGTTCATGGAGTTTGTTCTGAGCCTAAGATCTCACTCCCGGATACGTTCTCCGGGGGTAGTGAGAATTTTGTGCGTTTTAGAGAGGCTTGCAAACTCCATTTTCGCCTACTTCCCCATTCCTCTGGTGAGGAGGAGCGGAGAGTGGGGATCATTATATCGCTGCTCAGGGGTAACGCTCAGTCGTGGGCCTTTTCGCTGCCGGTGGGGGCACAGCCCCTCCGTTCAGTGGATGAATTCTTTTTAGCCCTTGGTCAGATATATGATGATCTAGATCGTATTGCTCTGGCTGAGTCTAGACTACGTCTTTTATGCCAGGGTAAACAATCCGCAGAGATATACTGCTCAGAATTTCGGAGATGGGCAGCTGATACTGGTTGGAATGATGCTGCACTCCGAAGTCAATTTTGCCATGGTCTTTCAGAGGGATTGAAAATTGCATTTGCCTTTCATGAGAGACCTACCTCCTTGGACTCTGCCATGTCTCGGGCCGTTCGTATTGACAGGCGTCTTAGAGAGAGAGGAGAGATCACTCCTTCCTGTCATACTCAATCCTAGGACAGTGCAGTGGTCTCATTCAGTGCGCAGGGGTCTCAGTCGCTGTCAACCCCTTCTAAGCAGGAGCCCATGCAGCTGGGGTTGATTGCCTCTGAGAATAGAAGATTCAGCCCGTATGAGAAGGTTTGTTTTTGTTGTGGAGGTATAAATCATTTGGCAAATGTTTGTCCCTTTAGGAGATTAAGACAGTCTTTTGAGAATAATAAAGAAATAAAAAGGAAAAAATCCTTTAAAAATGTTCCATCTGTTAACATTGTCAGGGTTGAGGCAGAAATTGAAGGTTTTCCGTTTGCTTGTAGTTCCCGTTTTGTCCTGCCTGCCAGGGTGGCGCTAGAGAGCAAGAACCTTTTTTGTGAGATATTTGTAGATAGTGGAGCAGCTGTCAATCTTATTGATAATCAATTTGCGATAACTCATGGTTTCCAGGTGCGCACTTTGGGAAAGGATATTCCTGTTTTTGCTATTGATTCCGCTCCACTTTCTCAGAAATCATTAAAAGACATAGTTCACAATATCCGTTTAATTGTGAGTGATGCTCATGTTGAGGATGTGTCATGTTTCGTCCTTAGCGGATTGCCTACTCCTCTAGTGTTGGGGCTACCCTGGCTCACTAAACATAACCCCACCATTGATTGGCAAGCGAGGCAAATAAATGGTTGGAGTGACTTTTGCAGAGAGAATTGCCTCACGACATCTGTTTCTGAGGTTGCTACTAAGACTGTACCATCTTTTCTCTCTGAATTTTCGGATGTCTTCTCTGAGAGTGGAGTTCAGGATTTGCCCCCGCACAGGGAGTATGATTGCCCTATTAATCTCATCCCAGGCGCCAAGCTGCCTAAATCTCGTTTATACAACCTCTCCCAACCTGAGAGGATCGCTATGCATACTTATATCTCTGAGAGTCTGAGAAAAGGACACATACGACCCTCGAAGTCACCTGTTGCCGCTGTTTTTTTCTTTGTTAAGAAAAAAGATGGTTCTTTAAGACCATGTCTGGATTTCAGGGAGCTGAAAAGTATCACAATTCATGACCCTTATCCGCTTCCTCTGATCCCGGACCTGTTTAACCAGGTTGTTGGGGCTAAAGTCTTTTCCAAATTAGATCTAAGAGGGGCATACAACCTGGTCAGGGTCAGAGAAGGAGACGAATGGAAGACGGCCTTCAATACCCCTGAGGGCCATTTTGAGAATTTGGTTATGCCTTTTGGTTTGATGAATGCTCCAGCCGTTTTTCAACATTTTGTGAACAGCATTTTTTATCATTTAATGGGGAAATTTGTATTAGTGTATTTGGATGACATTTAGATTTTTTCTCCTGATTTCAAAACTCATAAGGAACACTTACGTCAGGTCTTGCTCATCCTGCGGGAGAATAAATTATACGCGAAATTGGAAAAATGTGTGTTTGCGGTTCCAGAAATTCAATTTCTGGGGTTTCTTCGCTCCGCTTCTGGTTTTCGCATGGACCCCGAGAAGGTCCGCGCTGTGCTTGAGTGGGAGCTTCCTGAGAATCAGAAGGCGCTGATGCGTTTTTTGGGCTTTGCCAATTATTACAGGAAGTTTATTTTGAATTATTCCTCTGTTGTTAAACCACTCACTGATATGACTAGAAAGGGGGTAGATTTTTCTTCCTGGTCGGTAGAGGCGCGTAAGGCCTTTTCTGATATCAAGGAGAGTTTTGCTTCCGCTCCCATCTTGGTACAACCTGATGTTTCGTTACCCTTCATAGTTGAGGTTGATGCTTCTGAGGTGGGTGTGGGTGCGGTCTTGTCTCAAGGTTCCTCTCCTGCCAAATGGCGACCGTGTGCCTTTTTCTCGAAGAAACTCTCCTCCGCAGAGAGAAATGACGATGTGGGAGATAGGGAGTTGTTGGCCATCAAGTTGGCTTTTGAGGAATGGCGCCATTGGCTAGAGGGAGCCAGACACCCTATTACCGTGTTTACTGCCCATAAAAATCTGGCCTACTTGGAGTCAGCCAAGCGTCTGAACCCGAGACAGGCCAGATGGTCTTTGTTCTTTTCAAGGTTTAATTTTGTTGTCACGTTCCGCCCTGGGGTTAAGAATGTGAAGGCAGATGCCCTGTCATGTTGTTTTCCGGGAGGTGGGAATTTTGAAGACCCGGGTCCCATTTTGGCTGAAGGTGTGGTGGTCTCTGCTCTTTATCCTGAATTGGAGGCAGAGATGCAGGCAACCCAGTCAGAGGCTCCTGATCTTTGTCCTCCTGGGAGGTTGTTTGTGCCTCTCGCTGTAAGACACAAGATTTTTAAGGAACACCACGATACGGTCCTTGCTGGGCACCCGGGGGCAAGAGCCACAGTGGATCTCATCGCTCGGAGATTCTGGTGGCCGGCACTTTGTAAGTCGGTTGAGGGTTTTGTGGCAGCCGCAGTTTGGGACATTCTCGGGAGAGGGGTCTTCTGGTTTACCTGATGAGGACAGATTCTCCTCGTCTTTGTCATCTATTTGGCAAAAGATTCAGGATAATCTAAAGAGCATGAGTGAGAGATATAAGCGTGTGGCAGATAAGAGATGTGTGCCTGGTCCGGACCTGAATGTTGGTGATCTGGTGTGGTTGTCTACTAAGAATATCAAATTGAAGGTTCCCTCCTGGAAGTTGGGTCCTAAGTTTAATGGGCCTTACAAAATCTTGTCTGTCATCAATCCTGTTGCCTACCGTCTTGATCTTCCTCAGACTTGGAAGATCCATAATGTTTTTCATAAGTCCTTATTAAAACCTTATGTCCAACCCATTGTACCCTCGTCTTTGCCTCCTCCTCCGATTATGGTTGATGGTAATCTTGAATTTCAGGTCTCTAGGATTGTGGATTCTCGTGTTGTCTGCGGTTCTCTCCAGTACCTCGTTCATTGGGAGGGTTATGGTCCTGAGGAGAGGATGTGCGTCCCAGTGACGGACATTAAGGCCACTCGTCTCATCAGGGCTTTCCATAGGTCCCATCCTGAGAAGGTGGGCTCTGAGTGTCCGGAGTCCACTCGTAGAAAGAGGGGTACTGTCACCACCAGACATCTGAGAAGCTCTGACAGATGCCTTTCAGAACCTCCTCCTTGAGCTTCCTTTGTTTTGCTTTCAGTTCCTCATCTCGTTAGCCTCTCTCAGCTGTCATGTAGTTGTACTGATTGCATCCCTTTAAATTCCTCCCCAGAGTGCATCAGTTTGCGGTTTATATTACTTCCTGGAGTGTGTGTCCATGCTGATCCTACTTCCCAGTCTTCTACAAGATAAGTGTTGTGCATTCATTTCTGTTTTTCTGTTTGCTGGATCCCAGGTGACCCTGACTCCCTCCGTATCTAGTGTAGGGAGCCGGTGGTTGTGTCCCCTCACTATTATAGGGTGTTCAGGTGTTATACAGTCGAGGTACGAGGATATGCGATCATCTACCATTGGGATTTTCGCATAGGCTGAGCAGTCAGGGAGAGTGCCAGGTCTGATGCAGGGGTCTCCCTTTTTGTTCCTTAGTTTTGGATCCAGTGAGTCGTATATTCATTTTGTGTTGTCTTGTTTCCTGTACACCTTCTGTGACAGCTGCAGACTGAGTGCTGAGAAGTAGAGGAGAGAGAGAGCTGCAGACTGAGTGCTGAGATATAATGGAGAGAGAGCTGCAGACTGGGTGCTGAGAAGTAATGGAGAGAGAGCTGCAGACTGGGTGCTAAGATATAATGGAGAGAGAGCTGCAGACTGGGTGCTGAGAAGTAATGGAGAGAGAGCTGCAGACTGGGTGCAAAGAAGTAGTGGAGAGAGAGAGCTGCAGACTGGGTGCTGAGAAGTAGTGGAGAGAGAGAGCTGCAGACTGGGTGCTGAGAAGTAGCGGAGAGAGAGCTGCAGACTGGGTGCTGAGAAGTAGTGGAGAGAGAGCGCTGCAGACTGGGTGCTGAGAAGTAGTGGAGAGAGAGCTGCAGACTGGGTGCTAAGATATAATGGAGAGAGAGAGCTGCAGACAGGGTGCTGAGTAGTGGAGAGAGAGCTGCAGACTGGGTGCTGAGAAGTAATGGAGAGAGAGAGATGCAGACTGAGTGCTGAGATTGATAAGAGCGTGTTAGATAACAGGAGAAAGCTGGTAGAGATATAGCGGTGTAGAAATATAATATGTGGACAATGGCTATAAGAGGTGTTAAAAATTTATCAAGTTATGAGGTATATGGGGTAGTAGATAGCAGGGGTGGCGACTGGGTACAGTGGGGTACAGGATACAAGATATGGCGGTGGGGTGTGGCAGTGGACTAGAAAATATATATATTGGGGCACATGAAGATCCTGAGGTGAGATGGGGTGTTGACCCTGAGAACCCGGTACAATTAATGGGACCAGGAGTGAAGAGGTGAGACCTGGAAGGTTGAGGAGTATAAAATCTGTATGGCAAAAGAAAAAATGTTATGTTAAAAAAAAAAATAAAGCCAATCTGGTGGCGCCCCCTGCTGGATGCTGCCCTAGGTACCGGCCCTCTAGTGCCTTATTGAACATTCGGTCCTGATTGTAGAACCTGAAAACAGCTGCTCAGATCTCGGCTTCCCAGACCTTCTACATGTAATAGAGGAATATTGGGATTTCTGTACCATTGATGCCCCATAATAACAGCCTTACACATTTCAGTAATAACATCACTAGAGAGGAGGATCTAATAGATTTCTGACAGATGGGGAGGTTTCCATCAGAACAGGCATCTTTTCTCACTGACTGTTGCTACAAACCATGGCATTATATTTCTATATATTTAGGAGTAAGGAGGGAGATTTATCTTGGTAGATTTAGCATTTTCTAGTCTACATGATTGTAACCCAGTGTTCCCAGGATCCTGAGAGGTGAATCTCCCTAACTGTGGCACTGTTTAGGAGCGAAGAGAGGGATTATCCTGGTAGATTTATTAATCTGCAGTCAATTACACTTCCTCATGGTTGTAACTTAGTTTTCACATGATCCTGAAA
Source organism: Bufo gargarizans (assembly GCF_014858855.1). Lineage (NCBI taxonomy): Eukaryota > Metazoa > Chordata > Amphibia > Anura > Bufonidae > Bufo > Bufo gargarizans. The sequence goes on from NC_058085.1 coordinate 379,636,285, forward strand.
GGCAAATCTGCCTAGCTGTGACACTATTTAGGAGGGAGGAGGTGATTTTCTTGGTATATTTAGTATTCTGAAGTCTATTGCAGTTCCACATGGTCGTAACCCAGCTTTCCCAGTAACCTAAAAGGCATATCTACCTATGACACTATTTAGGAGCAAGGAGGAGGATTTACCTTAGTAAATTTAGTATTATGTAGTGTATTACAGTTGTACATGGTCGTACTGCCTACAGGACATCCTTAGGAGGAGGGGCGGAGAGTAGAGTTGAGCGAACACCTGGATGTTCGGGTTCGAGAAGTTCGGCCGAACATCCCGGAAATGTTCGGGTTCGGGATCCGAACCCGATCCGAACTTCGTCCCGAACCCGAACCCCATTGAAGTCAATGGGGACCCGAACTTTTCGGCACTAAAAAGGCTGTAAAACAGCCCAGGAAAGAGCTAGAGGGCTGCAAAAGGCAGCAACATGTAGGTAAATCCCCTGCAAACAAATGTGGATAGGGAAATGAATTAAATTAAAAATTAAATAAATAAAAATTAACCAAAATCAATTGGAGAGAGGTTCCATAGCAGAGAATCTGGCTTCCCGTCACCCACCACTGGAACAGTCCATTCTCAGATATTTAGGCCCCGGCACCCAGGCAGAGGAGAGAGGTCCCGTAACAGAGAATCTGTCTTCATGTCAGCAGAGAATTAGTCTGCATGTCATAGCAGAGAATGAGGCTTCACGTCAGCCACCACTGCAACAGTCCATTGGCATATATTTAGGCCCAGCACTCAGGCAGAGGAGGGAGGTCCCGTAACAGAGAATCTGTCTTCATGTCAGCAGAGAATTAGTCTGCATGTCATAGCAGAGAATGAGGCTTCACGTCAGCCACCACTGCAACAGTCCATTGGCATATATTTAGGCCCAGCACACACACAGGCAGAGGAGAGAGGTCCCGTAACAGAGGATCTGGCTTCATGTCAGCAGAGAATCAGTCTGCATGTCATAGCAGAGAATGAGGCTTCACGTCAGCCACCACTGCAACAGTCCATTGGCATATATTTAGGCCCAGCACACACACAGGCAGAGGAGAGAGGTCCCGTAACAGAGGATCTGGCTTCATGTCAGCAGAGAATCAGTCTGCATGTCATAGCAGAGAATCAGGCTTCACGTCAGCCACCACTGCAACAGTCCATTGTCATAAATTTAGGCCCAGCACCCAGGCAGAGGAGAGAGGTCCCGTAACAGACAATCTGGCTTCATGTCAGCAGAGAATTAGTCTGCATGTCATAGCAGAGAATGAGGCTTCACGTCAGCCACCACTGCAACAGTCCATTGGCATATATTTAGGCCTAGCACCCAGGCAGAGGAGAGAGGTCCCGTAACAGACAATCTGGCTTCATGTCAGCAGAGAATCAGTCTGCATGTCATAGCAGAGAATGAGGCTTCACGTCACCCACCACTGCAACAGTCCATTGGCATATATTTAGGCCTAGCACACAGGCAGAGCAGAGAGGTCCCGTAACAGACAATCTGGCTTCATGACAGCAGAGAATCAGTCTGCATGTCATAGCAGAGAATGAGGCTTCACGTCACCCACCACTGCAACAGTCCATTAGCATATATTTAGGCCTAGCACACAGGCAGAGCAGAGAGGTCCCGTAACAGACAATCTGGCTTCATGACAGCAGAGAATCAGTCTGCATGTCATAGCAGAGAATGAGGCTTCACGTCACCCACCACTGCAACAGTCCATTGGCATATATTTAGGCCTAGCACACAGGCAGAGCAGAGAGGTCCCGTAACAGACGATCTGGCTTCATGTCAGCAGAGAATCAGTCTGCATGTCATAGCAGAGAATCAGGCTTCACGTCAGCCACCACTGCAACAGTCCATTGTCATATATTTAGGCCCAGCACCCAGGCAGAGGAGGGAGGTCCCGTAACAGAGAATCTGTCTTCATGTCAGCAGAGAATTAGTCTGCATGTCATAGCAGAGAATGAGGCTTCACGTCACCCACCACTGCAACAGTCCATTGGCATATATTTAGGCCCAGCACACACAGGCAGAGGAGGGAGGTCCCGTAACAGAGAATCTGTCTTCATGTCAGCAGAGAATTAGTCTGCATGTCATAGCAGAGAATGAGGCTTCACGTCACCCACCACTGCAACAGTCCATTGGCATATATTTAGGCCCAGCACACAGGCAGAGGAGGGAGGTCCCGTAACAGAGAATCTGTCTTCATGTCAGCAGAGAATTAGTCTGCATGTCATAGCAGAGAATGAGGCTTCACGTCAGCCACCACTGCAACAGTCCATTGGCATATATTTAGGCCCAGCACACACACAGGCAGAGGAGAGAGGTCCCGTAACAGAGAATCTGTCTTCATGTCAGCAGAGAATTAGTCTGCATGTCATAGCAGAGAATCAGGCTTCACGTCAGCCACCACTGCAACAGTCCATTGGCATATATTTAGGCCCAGCACACACACAGGCAGAGGAGGGAGGTCCCGTAACAGAGAATCTGTCTTCATGTCAGCAGAGAATTAGTCTGCATGTCATAGCAGAGAATCAGGCTTCACGTCACCCACCACTGCAACAGTCCATTGGCATATATTTAGGCCCAGCACCCAGGCAGAGGAGGGAGGTCCCGTAACAGAGAATCTGTCTTCATGTCAGCAGAGAATTAGTCTGCATGTCATAGCAGAGAATGAGGCTTCACGTCAGCCACCACTGCAACAGTCCATTGGCATATATTTAGGCCCAGCACACACACAGGCAGAGGAGAGAGGTCCCGTAACAGAGAATCTGGCTTCATGTCAGCAGAGAATTAGTCTGCATGTCATAGCAGAGAATGAGGCTTCACGTCACCCACCACTGCAACAGTCCATTGGCATATATTTAGGCCCAGCACCCAGGCAGAGGAGGGAGGTCCCGTAACAGAGAATCTGTCTTCATGTCAGCAGAGAATTAGTCTGCATGTCATAGCAGAGAATGAGGCTTCACGTCAGCCACCACTGCAACAGTCCATTGGCATATATTTAGGCCCAGCACACACACAGGCAGAGGAGAGAGGTCCCGTAACAGAGAATCTGTCTTCATGTCAGCAGAGAATTAGTCTGCATATCATAGCAGAGAATGAGGCTTCACGTCAGCCACCACTGCAACAGTCCATTGGCATATATTTAGGCCCAGCACACACACAGGCAGAGGAGAGAGGTCCCGTAACAGACAATCTGGCTTCATGTCAGCAGAGAATTAGTCTGCATGTCATAGCAGAGAATGAGGCTTCACGTCACCCACCACTGCAACAGTCCATTGGCATATATTTAGGCCCAGCACCCAGGCAGAGGAGGGAGGTCCCGTAACAGAGAATCTGTCTTCATGTCAGCAGAGAATTAGTCTGCATGTCATAGCAGAGAATGAGGCTTCACGTCAGCCACCACTGCAACAGTCCATTGGCATATATTTAGGCCCAGCACACACACAGGCAGAGGAGAGAGGTCCCGTAACAGAGGATCTGGCTTCATGTCAGCAGAGAATCAGTCTGCATGTCATAGCAGAGAATCAGGCTTCACGTCAGCCACCACTGCAACAGTCCATTGGCATATATTTAGGCCTAGCACACAGGCAGAGGAGAGAGGTCCCGTAACAGACAATCTGGCTTCATGTCAGCAGAGAATCAGTCTGCATGTCATAGCAGAGAATGAGGCTTCACGTCAGCCACCACTGCAACAGTCCATTGGCATATATTTAGGCCTAGCACACAGGCAGAGGAGAGAGGTCCCGTAACAGACAATCTGGCTTCATGTCAGCAGAGAATCAGTCTGCATGTCATAGCAGAGAATGAGGCTTCACGTCAGCCACCACTGCAACAGTCCATTGGCATAAATTTAGGCCCAGCACCCAGGCAGAGGAGAGAGGTCCCGTAACAGACAATCTGGCTTCATGTCAGCAGAGAATTAGTCTGCATGTCATAGCAGAGAATCAGGCTTCATGTCAGCCACCACTGCAACAGTCCATTGGCATATATTTAGGCCTAGCACACAGGCAGAGGAGAGGTTCATTCAACTTTGGGTAGCATCGCAATATAATGGTAAAATGAAAATAAAAATAGGATTGAATGAGGAAGTGCCCTGGAGTCCAATAATATATGGTTATGGGGAGGTAGTTAATGTCTAATCTGGACAAGGGACGGACAGGTCCTGTGGGATCCATGCCTGGTTCATTTTTATGAACGTCAGCTTGTCCACATTGGCTGTAGACAGGCGGCTGCGTTTGTCTGTAATGACGCCCCCTGCCGTGCTGAATACACGTTCAGACAAAACGCTGGCTGCCGGGCAGGCCAGCACCTCCAAGGCATAAAAGGCTAGCTCTGGCCACGTGGACAATTTAGAGACCCAGAAGTTGAATGGGGCCGAACCATCAGTCAGTACGTGGAGGGGTGTGCACACGTACTGTTCCACCATGTTAGTGAAATGTTGCCTCCTGCTAACACGTTGCGTATCAGGTGGTGGTGCAGTTAGCTGTGGCGTGTTGACAAAAGTTTTCCACATCTCTGCCATGCTAACCCTGCCCTCAGAGGAGCTGGCCGTGACACAGCTGCCTTGGCGACCTCTTGCTCCTCCTCTGCCTTGGCCTTGGGCTTCCACTTGTTCCCCTGTGACATTTGGGAATGCTCTCAGTAGCGCGTCTACCAACGTGCGCTTGTACTCGCGCATCTTCCTATCACGCTCCAGTGCAGGAAGTAAGGTGGGCACATTGTCTTTGTAGCGTGGATCCAGCAGGGTGGCAACCCAGTAGTCCGCACAGGTTAAAATGTGGGCAACTCTGCTGTCGTTGCGCAGGCACTGCAGCATGTAGTCGCTCATGTGTGCCAGGCTGCCCAGGGATAAGGACAAGCTGTCCTCTGTGGGAGGCGTATCGTCATCGTCCTGCCTTTCCCCCCAGCCACGCACCAGTGATGGACCCGAGCTGCGTTGGGTGCCACCCCGCTGTGACCATGCTTCATCCTCATCCTCCTCCACCTCCTCCTCATCCTCGTCCTCCTCGTCCTCCAGTAGTGGGCCCTGGCTGGCCACATTTGTACCTGGCCTCTGCTGTTGCCAAAAACCTCCCTCTGAGTCACTTCGAAGAGACTGGCCTGAAAGTGCTAAAAATGACCCCTCTTCCTCCTCCTCCTCCTCCTCCTCCTGGGCCACCTCCTCTTCCATCATCGCCCTAAGTGTTTTCTCAAGGAGACATAGAAGTGGTATTGTAACGCTGATAACGGTGTCATTGCCACTGGCCATGTTGGTGGAGTACTCGAAACAGCGCAACAGGGCACACAGGTCTCGCATGGAGGCCCAGTCATTGGTGGTGAAGTGGTGCTGTTCTGTAGTGCGACTGACCCGTGTGTGCTGCAGCTGAAACTCCACTATGGCCTGCTGCTGCTCGCACAGTCTGTCCAGCATGTGCAAGGTGGAGTTCCACCTGGTGGGCACGTCGCATATGAGGCGGTGAGCGGGAAGGCCGAAGTTACGCTGTAGCGCAGACAGGCGAGCAGCAGCAGGATGTGAACGCCGGAAGCGCGAACAGACGGCCCGCACTTTATGCAGCAGCTCTGACATGTCGGGGTAGTTGTGAATGAACTTCTGCACCACCAAATTCAGCACATGCGCCAAGCAAGGGATGTGCGTCAAATTGGCTAGTCCCAGAGCTGCAACGAGATTTCGCCCATTATCGCACACCACCAGGCCGGGCTTGAGGCTCACCGGCAGCAACCACTCGTCGGTCTGTTGTTCTATACCCCGCCACAACTCCTGTGCGGTGTGGGGCCTGTCCCCCAAACATATGAGTTTCAGAATGGCCTGCTGACGTTTACCCCGGGCTGTGCTGAAGTTGGTGGTGAAGGTGTGTGGCTGACTGGATGAGCAGGTGGAAGAAGAGGAGGAGGAAGCCGAGAAGGAGGAGGTGGCAACAGGAGGCAAAGAATGTTGCCCTGCGATCCTTGGCGGCGGAAGGACGTGCGCCAAACAGCTCTCCGCCTGGGGCCCAGCTGCCACTACATTTACCCAGTGTGCAGTTAGGGAGATATAGCGTCCCTGGCCGTGCTTACTGGTCCACGTATCTGTGGTTAGGTGGACCTTGCCACAGATGGCGTTGCGCAGTGCACACTTGATTTTATCGGATACTTGGTTGTGCAGGGAAGGCACGGCTCTCTTGGAGAAGTAGTGCCGGCTGGGAACAACATACTGTGGGACAGCAAGCGACATGAGCTGTTTGAAGCTGTCTGTGTCCACCAGCCTAAATGACAGCATTTCATAGGCCAGTAGTTTAGAAATGCTGGCATTCAGGGCCAGGGATCGAGGGTGGCTAGGTGGGAATTTACGCTTTCTATCAAATGTTTGTGAGATGGAGAGCTGAACGCTGGCGTGTGACATGGTTGAGACGCTTGGTGACGGAGGTGGTGGTGGTGGTGTTGGTGGTACATCCCCTGTTTGCTGGGCGGCAGGTGCCAACGTTCCTCCAGAGGCGGAGGAAGAGGCCGAGGCGGCAGCAGCAGAATAGGCCGAGGCGGCAGCAGCAGAAGAGGTAGCAGGGGGAGCCTGAGTGACTTCCTTGGTTTTAAGGTGTTTACTCCACTGCAGTTCATGCTTTGCATGCAGGTGCCTGGTCATGCAGGTTGTGCTCAGGTTCAGAACGTTAATGCCTCGCTTCAGGCTCTGATGGCACAGCGTGCAAACCACTCGGGTCTTGTCGTCAGCACATTGTTTGAAGAAGTGCCATGCCAGGGAACTCCTTGAAGCTGCCTTTGGGGTGCTCGGTCCCAGATGGCGGCGGTCAGTAGCAGGCGGAGTCTCTTGGCGGCGGGTGTTCTGCTTTTGCCCACTGCTCCCTCTTTTGCTACGCTGTTGGCTCGGTCTCACCACTGCCTCTTCCTCCGAACTGTGAAAGTCAGTGGCACGACCTTCATTCCATGTGGGGTCTAGGACCTCATCGTCCCCTGCATCGTCTTCCACCCAGTCTTGATCCCTGACCTCCTGTTCAGTCTGCACACTGCAGAAAGACGCAGCAGTTGGCACCTGTGTTTCGTCATCATCAGAGACATGCTGAGGTGGTATTCCCATGTCCTCATCATCAGGAAACATAAGTGGTTGTGCGTCAGTGCATTCTATGTCTTTCACCGCTGGGGAAGGGCTAGGTGGATGCCCTTGGGAAACCCTGCCAGCGGAGTCTTCAAACAGCATAAGAGACTGCTGCATAACTTGAGGCTGAGACAGTTTCCCTGGTATGCATGGGGGTGATGTGACAGACTGATGGGGTTGGTTTTCAGGCGCCATCTGTGCGCTTTCTGCAGAAGACTGGGTGGGAGATAATGTGAACGTGCTGGATCCACTGTCGGCCACCCAATTGACTAATGCCTGTACCTGCTCAGGCCTTACCATCCTTAGAACGGCATTGGGCCCCACCATATATCGCTGTAAATTCTGGCGGCTACTGGGACCTGAGGTAGTTGGTACACTAGGACGTGTGGATGTGGCAGAACGGCCACGTCCTCTCCCAGCACCAGAGGGTCCACTAACACCACCACGACCATGTCCACGTCCGCGTCCCTTACTAGATGTTTTTCTCATTGTTATGGTTCACCACAACAACAAATATATTATTTGGCCCAATGTATTGTATTCAAATTCAGCGGGATATAAATTTGAGGCCTAGTATTTAGGCGCTGGGTGACCGGTATGGATTTAGTGACAGAATTAGACTTGGAAATGCACAGAAGCGTGTGTGTGAAGTTATTCTGAATGACCCTATGTGCACCTTCAATATGATCTACCCTTTTAGGGATAGATTTCAAATAGCTCTGATATAGCAGAAACCACTAAATTATGAAATTGCTAAATTGGGAATTGTATTTCAACCCAGAACAAAAAATGTGCTTTGACGGACACTAAATAACTTTCCCAGCCACAACAGGACAGCGGTAACGAGAGATTTAGCGGGATATAAATTTGAGGCCTAGTATTTAGGCGCTGGGTGACAGGTATGGGTTTAGTGACAGAATTAGATTTGGAAATGCACAGTAGCGGGTGTGTGAAGTTATTCTGAATGACCCTATGTGCACCTTGAATATTATATACCCTTTTAGGGATAGATTTCAAATAGCTCTGATATAGCAGAAACCACTAAATTATGAAATTGCTAAATTGGGAATTGTATTTCAACCCAGAACAAGAAATGTGCTTGAACGGACACTAAATAACTCGCCCAGCTACAGCACTAGGGACAGATTTAGCTGGATATAAATTTGAGGCCTAGTATTTAGGCGCTGGGTGACCGGTATGGATTTAGTGACAGAATTAGACTTGGAAATGCACAGAAGCGTGTGTGTGAAGTTATTCTGAATGACCCTATGTGCACCTTGAATATTATATACCCTTTTAGGGATAGATTTCAAATAGCTCTGATATAGCAGAAACCACTAAATTATGAAATTGCTAAATTGGGAATTGTATTTCAACCCAGAACAAGAAATGTGCTTGAACGGACACTAAATAACTCGCCCAGCTACAGCACTAAGGACAGATTTAGCGGGATATAAATTTGAGGCCTAGTATTTAGGCGCTGGGTGACAGGTATGGGTTTAGTGCCAGAATTAGACTTGGAAATACACAGTAGCGGGTGTGTGTGAAGTTATTCTGAATGACCCAATGTGCACCTTGAATATTATATACCCTTTTAGGGATAGATTTCAAATAGCTCTGATATAGCAGAAACCACTAAATTATGAAATTGCTAAATTGGGAATTGTATTTCAACCCAGAACAAGAAATGTGCTTGAACGGACACTAAATAACTCGCCCAGCTACAGCACTAAGGACAGATTTAGCGGGATATAAATTTGAGGCCTAGTATTTAGGCGCTGGGTGACAGGTATGGGTTTAGTGCCAGAATTAGACTTGGAAATACACAGTAGCGGGTGTGTGTGAAGTTATTCTGAATGACCCAATGTGCACCTTGAATATTATATACCCTTTTAGGGATAGATTTCAAATAGCTCTGATATAGCAGAAACCACTAAATTATGAAATTGCTAAATTGGGAATTGTATTTCAACCCAGAACAAGAAATGTGCTTGAACGGACACTAAATAACTCGCCCAGCTACAGCACTAGGGACAGATTTAGCTGGATATAAATTTGAGGCCTAGTATTTAGGCGCTGGGTGACCGGTATGGATTTAGTGACAGAATTAGACTTGGAAATGCACAGAAGCGTGTGTGTGAAGTTATTCTGAATGACCCTATGTGCACCTTGAATATTATATACCCTTTTAGGGATAGATTTCAAATAGCTCTGATATAGCAGAAACCACTAAATTATGAAATTGCTAAATTGGGAATTGTATTTCAACCCAGAACAAGAAATGTGCTTGAACGGACACTAAATAACTCGCCCAGCTACAGCACTAAGGACAGATTTAGCGGGATATAAATTTGAGGCCTAGTATTTAGGCGCTGGGTGACAGGTATGGGTTTAGTGCCAGAATTAGACTTGGAAATACACAGTAGCGGGTGTGTGTGAAGTTATTCTGAATGACCCAATGTGCACCTTGAATATTATATACCCTTTTAGGGATAGATTTCAAATAGCTCTGATATAGCAGAAACCACTAAATTATGAAATTGCTAAATTGGGAATTGTATTTCAACCCAGAACAAGAAATGTGCTTGAACGGACACTAAATAACTCGCCCAGCTACAGCACTAAGGACAGATTTAGCGGGATATAAATTTGAGACCTAGTATTTAGGCGCTGGGTGACAGGTATGGGTTTAGTGCCAGAATTAGACTTGGAAATACACAGTAGCGGGTGTGTGTGAAGTTATTCTGAATGACCCAATGTGCACCTTGAATATTATATACCCTTTTAGGGATAGATTTCAAATAGCTCTGATATAGCAGAAACCACTAAATTATGAAATTGCTAAATTGGGAATTGTATTTCAACCCAGAACAAGAAATGTGCTTGAACGGACACTAAATAACTCGCCCAGCTACAGCACTAGGGACAGATTTAGCGGGATATAAATTTGAGGCCTAGTATTTAGGCGCTGGGTGACAGGTATGGGTTTAGTGCCAGAATTAGACTTGGAAATACACAGTAGCGGGTGTGTGTGAAGTTATTCTGAATGACCCAATGTGCACCTTGAATATTATATACCCTTTTAGGGATAGATTTCAAATAGCTCTGATATAGCAGAAACCACTAAATTATGAAATTGCTAAATTGGGAATTGTATTTCAACCCAGAACAAGAAATGTGCTTGAACGGACACTAAATAACTCGCCCAGCTACAGCACTAAGGACAGATTTAGCGGGATATAAATTTGAGGCCTAGTATTTAGGCGCTGGGTGACAGGTATGGGTTTAGTGCCAGAATTAGACTTGGAAATACACAGTAGCGGGTGTGTGTGAAGTTATTCTGAATGACCCAATGTGCACCTTGAATATTATATACCCTTTTAGGGATAGATTTCAAATAGCTCTGATATAGCAGAAACCACTAAATTATGAAATTGCTAAATTGGGAATTGTATTTCAACCCAGAACAAGAAATGTGCTTGAACGGACACTAAATAACTCGCCCAGCTACAGCACTAAGGACAGATTTAGCGGGATATAAATTTGAGGCCTAGTATTTAGGCGCTGGGTGACAGGTATGGGTTTAGTGCCAGAATTAGACTTGGAAATACACAGTAGCGGGTGTGTGTGAAGTTATTCTGAATGACCCAATGTGCACCTTGAATATTATATACCCTTTTAGGGATAGATTTCAAATAGCTCTGATATAGCAGAAACCACTAAATTATGAAATTGCTAAATTGGGAATTGTATTTCAACCCAGAACAAGAAATGTGCTTGAACGGACACTAAATAACTCGCCCAGCTACAGCACTAAGGACAGATTTAGCGGGATATAAATTTGAGGCCTAGTATTTAGGCGCTGGGTGACAGGTATGGGTTTAGTGCCAGAATTAGACTTGGAAATACACAGTAGCGGGTGTGTGTGAAGTTATTCTGAATGACCCAATGTGCACCTTGAATATTATATACCCTTTTAGGGATAGATTTCAAATAGCTCTGATATAGCAGAAACCACTAAATTATGAAATTGCTAAATTGGGAATTGTATTTCAACCCAGAACAAGAAATGTGCTTGAACGGACACTAAATAACTCGCCCAGCTACAGCACTAAGGACAGATTTAGCGGGATATAAATTTGAGGCCTAGTATTTAGGCGCTGGGTGACAGGTATGGGTTTAGTGCCAGAATTAGACTTGGAAATACACAGTAGCGGGTGTGTGTGAAGTTATTCTGAATGACCCAATGTGCACCTTGAATATTATATACCCTTTTAGGGATAGATTTCAAATAGCTCTGATATAGCAGAAACCACTAAATTATGAAATTGCTAAATTGGGAATTGTATTTCAACCCAGAACAAGAAATGTGCTTGAACGGACACTAAATAACTCGCCCAGCTACAGCACTAAGGACAGATTTAGCGGGATATAAATTTGAGGCCTAGTATTTAGGCGCTGGGTGACAGGTATGGGTTTAGTGCCAGAATTAGACTTGGAAATACACAGTAGCGGGTGTGTGTGAAGTTATTCTGAATGACCCAATGTGCACCTTGAATATTATATACCCTTTTAGGGATAGATTTCAAATAGCTCTGATATAGCAGAAACCACTAAATTATGAAATTGCTAAATTGGGAATTGTATTTCAACTCAGAACAAGAAATGTGCTTGAACGGACACTAAATAACTCGCCCAGCTACAGCACTAGGGACAGATTTAGCTGGATATAAATTTGAGGCCTAGTATTTAGGCGCTGCGTGACAGGTATGGGTTTAGTGCCAGAATTAGACTTGGAAATACACAGTAGCGGGTGTGTGTGAAGTTATTCTGAATGACCCAATGTGCACCTTGAATATTATATACCCTTTTAGGGATAGATTTCAAATAGCTCTGATATAGCAGAAACCACTAAATTATGAAATTGCTAAATTGGGAATTGTATTTCAACCCAGAACAAGAAATGTGCTTGAACGGACACTAAATAACTCGCCCAGCTACAGCACTAGGGACAGATTTAGCTGGATATAAATTTGAGGCCTAGTATTTAGGCGCTGGGTGACCGGTATGGATTTAGTGACAGAATTAGACTGGGATATGGCCAAAAAATAAACAGACTATTGCTGGTTAAATGCACTTGGTGTGACAGCTTCACCCTGATGTAGGCTTTAGCCAAAAAACAACCACACCATTGAGGGTTAAATGCACTTGGTGACAGGCGCAGCTTGCCCCTGATTTAGTATATGGCCAAAAAATGAACAGACTATTGCTGGTTAAATGCACTTGGTGTGACAGCTTCACCCTGATGTAGGCTTTAGCCAAAAAACAACCACACCATTGAGGGTTAAATGCACTTGGTGACAGGCGCAGCTTGCCCCTGATTTTGTATATGGCCAAAAAATGAACAGACTATTGCTGGTTAAATGCACTTGGTGTGACAGCTTCACCCTGATGTAGGCTTTAGCCAAAAAACAACCACACCATTGAGGGTTAAATGCACTTGGTCGCAGCTTGTGCTGGCGCACCACAAGACACAAAATGGCCGCCGATCACCCCAGAAAAATGAGACTGACAAACGGTCTGTGCAGCCTAAAAACAGTGAGCAATTGAGGATCAGCAGCTCAATGATCCACAGCTGCAGATCGATCAGTTAATCAAGTCCTTTGGAGGAGTTAATCTGCCTAATCTCGCCCTACTGTCGCAGCCGCAACCTCTCCCTACGCTAATCAGAGCAGAGTGACGGGCGGCGCTATGTGACTCCAGCTTAAATAGAGGCTGGGTCACATGGTGCTCTGGCCAATCACAGCCATGCCAATAGTAGGCATGGCTGTGATGGCCTCTTGGGGCAAGTAGTATGACGCTTGTTGATTGGCTGCTTTGCAGCCTTTCAAAAAGCGCCAAGAAAGCGTCACAAAAGCGCGAAGAAAGCGACGAACACCGAACCCGAACCCGGACTTTTACGAAAATGTCCGGGTTCGGGTCCGTGTCACGGACACCCCAAAATTCGGTACGAACCCGAACTATACAGTTCGAGTTCGCTCATCCCTAGCGGAGAGGTACAAACCTTTGGGCACTAAGACAAGGAACTCAGCTCCAATGAGAACATTATCCAGGCAGGATGTTGTAGGTCACTATCTCTATCTTGTATACCATGGGGCATCAGCCATATTCTATGTGGGTAGCGTGTCAAAGGGAGTTCACCCATTGTGTTGCAAGGCCAAGAGATTGATTATTATGTACCTTTTTTACTGTTTATTATACAGTATATCTGTATCTATATCTGTTTTATATATGTAATAACACTTAGTAAATATTTTTATCCCTTAGCCTGTGTAAGCCTATTTATTATTAAATCTTCGAATCCAAGTTAAAATACTTGGTGTCAGAAGTGGGATTTGAGTAGATAAATATGCTACTTGTCGATAGGGTATTAAAGCTACCGCCACTACGAACGGGATCCCAGGCATTCACAGGTAGGTAATAATCTATGAGCAGATTATTGATTGTTGCATTGCTTATGCAAATCTGTTACAAGCTGTGAGTGGGGCTGTAGTAGATGGTCTGGAGAACCTGTCATGGTTCCTTTGAGTTGTAGAACCAAGTAAAGGATCTGTGAGCAAAAAAGGAATTGTTAGTGACATTCTGTGAGAGCCTGCAGATTGTAGATATCAGAGCTCCAGATGCTGAGGGGGTTCTGATAAGTCTGTAACAGTTGAGTGTCAAAGTAGGAAAGGATGTATGGCCATAACATTAGAGATTGGAACAAATATATGTAGTAAAGTGACAGTAAGTCTGATACATCAGGGAGTTTGTCAGTTAATAGCGAATCAGCATTGTACCTAGTGTGTGCCAATAGATAAGAACATGAAGATGTTGGAAATGGTAAGGTAGAAATATCTTTCTTGAAACAGTTATGGTTCTGAAACTATCAGGAATTGTTGATTAATCAGAACATGAACCTATTTGACACACACATAAGACTAAAGTCTGTGAGAAGGTTGATTGATGTGAAACATTAGTGCAAGTATTGTGCGGTGTATGTATGAACCTAAAGGGTTAAAGATAAATGTGTATGGAATGATTCCCCAGAAAAAAGCCGGGACTCAGCCACACCTAGACAAGGTTATGGTAGGGCCCCTGTCATGGTCTTACCTCCTTGCTGTTCCCTTCGTTTGACATGTGCTGGCGGCCATCTTGGTTTCTGGGTTTTCTTGTAGCCTCCCACCCTGCGGCTCCTCCTTCCCACTGGGAGGAGCTGGATGCCTAGCTCATATATATAGGAGGTCTGTGGCTTCAGTTCCTTGCTTGGTCCTCCTGTGTTCACATGCTTCCAAGACTGCTGCTGCTTCTGGTTCCTGATCCTGGCCTCGTCTGACTACCCCGTTGGTTCCTGATTCCGGCTTCGTCTGACTACCCCGTTGGTTCCTGATCCTGGCTTCGTCTGACTACCCTTCTGGTTCCTGACCTCTGTCTCCGCAAGACCCTGCTTCGGTTTAGCCATCCGTTTGGACTTTGCTTACGGCTTGCTCTTCAATAAAACCTTCTTATTTTCCACTTATCTCTTGTTGTACGTCTGGTTCATGGTTCCATGACATTAGGACCAAGCCATGAATTCTGACGGTACAGGGCCAGCCTCGCTACCTACGCTGGTTGCCAGACTTGATCAGCAGGATCACCTGTTGGGTCGGTTCGCTGTGGCGTTGCAAACCCTGCTTGAACGCACGGCTCATTTAGCTTCCGTTGCCGATGGGTCGGTTGTTGCTCCTGGGCCCGCTCCTACTGCCGCTCCGGTTGTTGCGCCAGAGTCTACCCTGACACCTGTTGCTGCGCCTGTGGTGTTTCAGGGTATGACCGGTTCTGCCCCCCTTCCACAGCGCTTTGGGGGAGAGCCAACTCAGTGCCGTGGTTTCCTTAACCAGGTGGGCATTTACTTCGAGTTGCTGCCACATGCCTTTCCTACTGAGAGATCAAAGGTGGGCTTCTTGATCTCGCTGCTCTCGGACAAGGCCTTGGCCTGGGCCAGCCCTTTATGGGAGAACAACAATCCGGTGGTTGCCGAGTTTTCCGGTTTTGTTGCTTCTCTTCGGAAGGTATTCGATGTGCCGGCTCGTGCTGCCTCTGCTGCGAAGCTCCTTATGTCCATCAGACAGGGTTCACGATCCGTAGCTGAATACACCATTGAGTTTCGTACCCTGGCAGCAGAGGTGGGCTGGAATAATGAGGCTCTGGTCGCTGCTTTCTCTCATGGTCTCTCGGATGCCTTGAAGGATGAGGTTGCAGCTAAGGACCTACCAGTGGAGCTCGAGTCTCTTATTTCTTTCCTGATTTTGATTGACACCAGACTCAGGGAGAGACCTTCCTTTAAGGAGAGCCTGCGGAGGCCTTCTAACAGATTGGCGCCTACGTTTGCTGTCCCACCCGTGCCTCCCTCTCCTCCCACGCCTCCTGGGGATGACTTGTCTGGGGGTGAACCCATGCAGCTGGGGTTTGCTCGCCTGTCCGAGGGGGAGAGGGTACTCCGGAGACGCGAGGGCCGATGCATGTACTGTGGTCTCGGTGGGCATTTTCGGTTGGCATGCCCGAACCGTCCGGGAAACGCTCGCACCTGAGATCCTGTCAGGGGCAGATCTTGGGTGGAGTCTCCTCGTCCCCATTTTCCCGTGTTGACAAACCACTGATTACTGTTGTCCTCTCCTGGGTCGGGGGCTCGGTGACGACCCAGGCGTTGGTGGACTCTGGTGCTGGTGGTTTGTTCATTGATAGTGTGTTCGCTGCCGCCAATTCCATTCCTCTGCAGCCTCGAGGTTCCCCACTGGCTCTTGAGGCGATAGACGGCAGACCCCTTCTGCCGCCACACGTGACTCATGAGACCCTTCCAGTGGGGATGGCCATTGGTGCCGTTCACAGAGAGTCGGTCTGTCTTCAGGTTATTTCGTCTCCACACTACTCGGTGGTCTTGGGGTACCCCTGGCTCCAGAAGCATAATCCGACTTTCGATTGGAAATCGGCCGAGATCCTCTCGTGGTCACCGCAGTGTGGGGCTAGTTGCATCCATGGGCCTGTCAAGTTGCTGAGTACTTCCTCGGACTCTCTGTTGCCTCCTGAATACGAGGAGTACCGGGATGTATTCGATAAGGTGCGTGCGGTTGCCCTACCTCCGCACCGCCCATACGATTGTGCCATAGAGTTACAATCTGGTGCCGTTCCTCCTCGTGGCAAAGTCTATCCACTGTCGGTAGCGGAGAATGAGGCCGTGGAGGAGTACGTGAGGGAGGCGCTTTCACGCGGACACATTCGCAAATCCTCGTCCCCGGCAGGGGCTGGATTTTTCTTTGTGAAAAAGAAGGGCGGTGAATTGAGGCCTTGCATCGATTACAGGGGTCTCAATCGCATCACGATAAAGAACGCTTACCCGATACCCTTGATTTCCGAGCTGTTCGATCGCCTCAAAGGGGCCACGGTCTTTACCAAACTCGACCTGAGGGCGGCATATAACCTGGTAAGGATCAAGGCGGGCGATGAGTGGAAGACCGCGTTTAACACCAGGACCGGTCATTATGAATCCTTGGTTATGCCCTTTGGGTTGTGCAATGCGCCCGCAGTCTTCCAGGAATTCATCAACGATGTTTTCCGTGACCTGTTGCAGCAGTGTGTGGTGGTCTATTTGGATGACATCTTGGTATATTCTGAATCCATGGAGGCCCACGTTCTGGATGTCAGACGAGTGTTGCAACGGTTACGAGAGAACAAGCTGTTCGGTAAGCTTGAGAAATGCGAATTTCACCGATCCCAGGTAACCTTCTTAGGTTACATCATTTCCGCTGAGGGGTTCTCCATGGATCCTGAGAAGGTTTCGGCTGTCTTACAGTGGCCCCAGCCCAGTGGTCTTCGTGCCCTGCAGCGCTTTTTGGGCTTCGCCAATTATTATCGGAAGTTCATCAGGGACTTTTCCATGCTAGCCAAGCCTCTCACGGATCTGACCAGGAAGGGCAGCAATCCCCAGGTCTGGCCGCCCGAGGCCATCTGAGCTTTTGAGGCTCTAAAGTCCGCCTTTGTGTCGGCTCCGATTCTGTCGCATCCCAACCCTGGGTTGCCGTTTGTCCTTGAGGTGGATGCGTCTGAGACGGGAGTAGGCGCCCTCCTGTCTCAGCGTAGAACACCGGAGGGTCCTCTGCTTCCTTGTGGGTTTTACTCCCGGAAACTGTCTTCCGCGGAGTGCAACTATCAGATTGGTGACAGGGAGTTATTGGCCATCGTGCAGGCCCTTAAAGAATGGAGGCACTTGCTCGAGGGCTCGGTGGTTCCGGTTCTCATCCTGACGGACCACAAGAATCTGACCTACCTCTCTGAGGCCAAGAGATTGACACCACGTCAGGCCAGATGGGCTCTGTTCTTGTCACGTTTTAATTACGTGGTCTCCTACCTACCCGGTTCCAAGAACATCAGAGCGGATGCCTTATCACGGCAGTACTCCGAGCTGTCCGGGGAGGAGTCGATTCCGACTTCGGTCATACCTCCGAATCAGATCCTGGCCGCCATTCGCACCAGCCTGACCTCTCCCCTGGGTGAGCAGATTTTGGCGGCTCAATCTGGTGCTCCCTCTGGGAGACCCAACGGCAGGTGTTTTGTGCCTGAGGAGTTGCGCACTCGGTTGTTGCGAACCTACCATAACTCCAAGGCCGCGGGGCATCCTGGAAAGAATCAGCTGTCCTGGGCTGTTTCACGTCTGTTCTGGTGGCCTTCCCTACGTTCCGACATCGCCGCATATGTAGCGGCATGCTCCGTTTGTGCCCAGAGTAAGTCCCCTCGGCACCTTCCGTTGGGCCTTTTGCAACCCATAGCCACCGGGGAGCGTCCATGGTCACACCTGGGGATGGATTTCATTGTGGACCTCCCTGCATCCCGAGGCCATACGGTCATTCTCATGATAGTGGATCGGTTTTCCAAAATGTGCCACTGTGTTCCTCTCAAGAAGTTACCCTCTGCACAAGAGTTGGCCTCGATTTTTGCCAGGGAGGTCTTCCGGTTGCACGGTTTGCCCAAGGAGATTGTGTCGGATCGGGGGAGTCAGTTTGTGTCCAGGTTCTGGCGCGCCTTTTGCTCCCAGTTGGGGATTCATCTCTCTTTCTCCTCGGCCTACCACCCTCAGTCCAATGGGGCCGCAGAACGATCCAATCAGGCCTTGGAGCAATTCCTTCGTTGCTATGTCTCCGATCACCAAGACAATTGGGTTGACCTCCTGCCTTGGGCTGAGTTTGCCAGGAACACGGCGGTGAACTCTTCCTCTGGGACGTCTCCCTTCATGGCCAATTATGGGTTCCAACCTGCCGTGTTACCGGAGGTATTCTCTCCCCAGGATATTCCGGCTGTGGAGGATCACCTTTCCGTCCTACGTGCTTCTTGGGTACAGATCCAGAGGTCCCTTGAGGTCTCTGCGCAGCGCCAGAAACTCCAGGCTGATCGCAGACGAGCGCCCGCTCCTTCCTACCAGGTCGGAGACCGCGTATGGTTGTCCACCCGCAACCTCAACCTTCGAGTGCCCACTCCCAAGCTGGCGCCTCGCTTTGTTGGTCCCTTCCGAGTACTTCGCAGGGTAAACCCGGTAGCCTATGCCCTTGCGCTTCCTCCTGGCATGCGGATCTCCAACGTGTTTCATGTCTCCCTGTTGAAGCCACTGGTGTGTAATCGTTTCACTTCCTCGATTCCTCGGCCTCGTCCGGTCCAAGTGGGCAATCGTGAGGAGTATGAGGTGAGCAATATCCTGGACTCACGCCTGGTCCGCGGCCGGGTGCAGTTTTTGGTCCATTGGCGTGGTTATGGTCCAGAGGAGCGTTCCTGGGTTCCCTCCGCAGATGTCCATGCTCCTGTCTTGCTCCGAGCCTTCCACGCACGCTTCCCTCAGAAACCGTTCCTTACTCCGCGGAGGAGGGGCCTTGAGGGGGAGGTACTGTCATGGTCTTACCTCCTTGCTGTTCCCTTCGTTTGACATGTGCTGGCGGCCATCTTGGTTTCTGGGTTTCTTGTAGCCTCCCACCCTGCTGCTCCTCCTTCCCACTGGGAGGAGCTGGATGCCTAGCTCATATATATAGGAGGTCTGTGGCTTCAGTTCCTTGCTTGGTCCTCCTGTGTTCACATGCTTCCAAGACTGCTGCTGCTTCTGGTTCCTGATCCTGGCCTCGTCTGACTACCCCGTTGGTTCCTGATTCCGGCTTCGTCTGACTACCCCGTTGGTTCCTGATCCAGGCTTCGTCTGACTACCCTTCTGGTTCCTGACCTCTGTCTCCGCAAGACCCTGCTTCGGTTTAGCCATCCGTTTGGACTTTGCTTACGGCTTGCTCTTCAATAAAACCTTCTTATTTTCCACTTATCTCTTGTTGTACGTCTGGTTCATGGTTCCATGACAGCCCCCTCCTCCCAGTCTCTACATACCTCATTGTTCCCCATTTTCTAAAGTCTGTGGATAAGAAGGGGGGATCGCAGACAAAAAGGAAAAATATATCACTTTAAAGTTGTTGAAAAGTTTGCTATATGTTTACTATGTGACTTCAAATAAAGAAATATTGTTTTCCCTCTTGATTACAGGAAAAGATGGCAGACAGTGAAGCCTGATAATCCTTCTCTCTCAGAATTATCTAAGATATGATTGTTCAGAATGTGTAATGTGTGAGAGTAAAAGAAAAAAATGAAATATTGTTCTTGTATCTGCCAATCAATTGACTAACACCACGTGGCATTGTATTGATTGTGTTACTTGTGTGATTTAGTCCTGTTTTGAATGTTATAATTGTTCTATATAATGTGATCTTTTATAGGTGTGAAGATGTCATTATTACTTGCCAACAATTGATTTAATTAGTAAATGTTTTTAGTACCAGGACTAGGTCTGGTGTATGTGTCATTCCAGGAAAGCTGGGTGGCTGTATAAGCACTTCAGGGATCTCACACGGAGGGCTGTGTAGTGCTGCAGCCCGAAATCATTCATTGGCAGGACAAGAGGAATAGTTTGGTTTGAGTGGCTGTTTGTGGACGTGTGACATAGTAGCCAAGAAGAATCTTTGGGATGTTGTGTGTGACATCTGTAGCCATAGAATAAGGCGGACTATGAGCTGTGACTCTGCAGCAGGGAATGAAAGCGTTAATGTGTTGGAGAATAAGAAGGTGAAGTAAAACATTAACAATCTTATAATGTTTCATATCATGTGTTTTATGTTTTTATTATAATGTGAATTTATATTATTCATATCGGTGCCAACATTTTTTTTTATTGGGTTCAAAGAAACTAATGTGATGGAAACGTGTCCTCGGGGCCCTTCATGTGTTCAGGCCTGTGATGTCAGATTTGTTTGTTTCTATGTTTATATTGTTACATGTTGATTGTTCAGCTGACACCAGGATTCTGCCCACGGTCCGGCTGGAAGGGTGGTCTCAGATTACCTAGAGGGAGAGAAAAGGGAGGACGTTACATCCCTTAAT
This sequence comes from Bufo gargarizans, assembly GCF_014858855.1. Classification (NCBI taxonomy): domain Eukaryota; kingdom Metazoa; phylum Chordata; class Amphibia; order Anura; family Bufonidae; genus Bufo; species Bufo gargarizans. The sequence continues at coordinate 379,656,864 of NC_058085.1, forward strand.
TACATGACACATGAAAAAAAGAGAAGTCGTTTGTCAATTAATTGAAAAGAGAAGAGTTTTGTATGTGTTTTTTGTGTATTTCCTATATTGAAAAAGACCATTCAACATCAAGGAAAGCTGGGTACATCTGCAAATCAAAATATCAAAGGGTATAAGGCGCATTGGAAACTAAAATATATCATTAGATAGGGCATATTAAATAGATTCCTAAGTAAATGTGATATTATTGTGTTGAGTTTTATTACTGACAACCAAAGGCTTATGAATAAACTGATATTATGGGTTAAGACGTTTACATTGAAGAAGATACCAATAAATGAAGACATATTACAACAAATGGATGTTTTTTGGTTTCACTCCACAACGTGCTATGACTATAAGAGTGTAATAGAACGAAGAGAACTGTGATGTTGGTGCAGTGTTGTCTGGTGCTGAGAGCCGTGGAAAGATACTGACACATTGATTCCCATTCAGTGTCTCAAGAATGAAGTCGAGGCACCATGAAGTGTAAATTGCTAAATCTATAAGTTTGTTTATACCAATAATACCAGTATTATTACCAACTGAACGAATAATTAAGTTTTAAAACAGTGATAATTAGTTTACTTTCACACTTGCGTTGTTGGATTCCGGCAGGCAGTTCCGTCGCCAGAACTGCCTGTCGGATCCAGAAATCTGTATGCAAACGGATACCATTTGTAGATGGATCCGGATGCGAATCCGTCTGACAAATGCATTGCAATACCGGTTCCGTCTCTCTGGTGTCATCCAGAAAGACGGATCCGGTATTTATTTTTTTCACATTTTTAAAGGTCTGCGCATGCTGGATCCGGCATTCCAACAAGTGTTCCGGAATTTTGGATGGAGAAAATACTGGAGCATGCTGCGGCATTTTCTCCGGCCAAATACCGTAAGAGGGACTGAACTGAAGACATCCTGATCAGACTTCTCTCCATTCAGAATGCATCAGGATAAAACTGATCAGTTCTTTTCCGGTATTGAGCCCCTAAGATGGAACTCAATACCGGAAAAGAATAACGCTAGTGTGAAAGTACCCTTAGATGAGGTTTAGGGTTTAGCAAAGTGTTTTTTGCTTTGGCAGAGGACCCCTATGGTTCCATTGGGAAATGTTATTTAAATGCAGTGTTCGACTGACAAAAGGACTTTTGTTTGTTTTCATGCAGGTGTGGAAGGAAGTAAAGGAAGTTTTAAAGAGGCTCTGTCACCAGGATCAACCCTATTTAACCAGAAATACTGCCTGGTAGGGCTCATCATGCTGGTTAAAATGATGCCTTTCTTTTGTCTGTACAATAAACTGCTGCAGATAAATCAGTGTTTTTATTCATATGTAAATGAGAAGTTGTAGCACCAGGAGGTGGGCCTGAATCCTTTGAGCACTGCTCTGTAACACCCCCTGTGCTCTGTACACTCCCCCTCCCCTTGATTGACAGGATTAGACATGCTGAGGGCAGAGCTGTGTCCTAGTGTGTACATATCATGAACACTATGTACTATAGCTTCACCACACTGAGATCTGCTCAGAAAGATATTCTACATATCACTGCTTTATTCACAGACATAATATATGATTATAGACACCAGTAATATGTGTTATGTTATAAGGATAGAGAAGACACATTTCTCTATGTGATAAAGCTATAGTTCAGTGGTCAAGTGATTGGTTTTGTATGAAGAGATCCCAGGTGTTACGCTTCGGTGTGGGGGGAAAACCCACACCAAACGTAGGAGGGAAAGGGGTGAGGGGAAAAGGTCTGTAAACTAGGGAAAGGAGAAGTGACCTCCTAGAGAAACCCTAATCAAATGTCCTGACTGACTGCAAGTATGAACTGACCCCAGCGGTAGGTGAGTTCATACACAGGAACCTAAAGTCCTAACTCACCCTGTAGGACCCTGGTACTAATGTCAGGACATGAGACAACCTGTTTCTCCAAACAGCAAATGGCAGGGAAAGAGCAACACAAGAAAACCCCAACAATAAACAACAGGGGAAGAACACACTAAACTTCAAATGGCTATGGAAGCACAGGAACTCCGCTGAGATCCAAACACCAGCAATTCGCAATAAGACTGAAGCTATAAACTGCACAGCATGGTGGGAGAAGCCACAATAAATAGGGTTGGTTAAATGACCACATAAGCAACACCTGAGGCCATCACCAGAAACAACACAGACACAAATTGATCCACAAGGAACCTGTCAGATCGAACCACGTGTTGCCAGTCTCACTGATCTCCTGTTTTTTTCTTCAGATATTTTTTTTTCCACATGTATCTCATAAGAAAAGTTTATGTCCTTAACATATTGAGAATAGAAAAAAAATCCCGCTATTTTCAATACAGTAAGGCCTTATTATTATTAATATTATTATATGATTATATATTATTAATAACAGTATAGCCTTTTAATATGGTTTTGAATAAAAAAAAGAGAAAAAAAAACATAACAGGAAGAAAACTTATGTTTTGCCTGGTATCTCTATATGTATGGCAGACCACTATATCACTATAACATTACTACATAAAGATGTGTTTTCTATGCTTATAACACATATTACTGGTGAATACAGCAGCGATATGTAGATGAGCTTTCTGAGCAGATCTGAGTGTGGTGAAGCTATAGTACATAGTGTATATGATATGTAGATTATCTTTCTGAGCAGATCTCAGTGTGGTGAAGCTATAGTACATAGTGTATATGATATGTAGATTATCTTTCTGAGCAGATCTCAGTGTGGTGAAGCTATAGTGCATAGTGTATATGATATGTAGATTATCTTTCTGAGCAGATCTCAGTGTGGTGAAGCTATAGTACATAGTGTATATGATATGTAGATTATCTATCTGTGCAGAGCTCAGTGTGGTGAAGCTATAGTGCATAGTGTATATGATATGTACACACTAGGACACAGCTCTGCCCTCAGTGTGTCCAGCCCTGTCAATCAAGGGGGGGGGGGGATCACAGAGCAGTGCTCCAAGGATTTAGCCCCTCCTCCTGGTGCTTAAACTTCTCATTTGCATGTGAATAAAAACACAGATTTCTCTGCAGCTGTTTATTGTACAGACAAAAGAAAGGTGTCATTTTAATCAGGCAGTACATCTGGTTTAATAGGGTTGATCCTGGTGACAGAGTCTCTTTAAATCCAAATCCACCCCATCAACGTCTGATCATACAATAGAGTTATCCTGGACTGAGCTCACCGAACAGAATTTATTTTGCAGTTTCCTCTTCCCTATGTGCAGGCTGTATCAGCTGTTCAGCAGAGCCAGGACAAATACAAAAGTGCCAGGTGCTGCCCAAGTTACCTGTCACAGTGTTCACCGGGACGCCGTGTTCCCAGCGCTATTGTGTTCTGGCTGCGATTGGTGTGCATGTGTCGGTGCGGCAGTACATGTCCTCTTTCCGTGTATGCCGCGGTCTTCTGCAGCTGTGTGTAAACTGCTCCGTGTTTGTCTGCCACTGATCTCCGTGTCCCTTGTATGCCGTGTGTCGGTGTGGCACTGTACATTCTCCACTGTTGTGCGTACTGGCCACGGATACTTGTGGGTTTACCATTGCTGCTCTGTTGACTGGTTGCCAGAGACGTGTGTGTCTAGGATTGTGTGTCGGTATGGCAGTGCATCTTCTCCGTGGTCCACATACCACATACTGACAGCGGTGGCTTGTAGGGATAAATGAATTGAGCTTCAGATACAAGTTCCAAACGAAAGTCGAACTTTTTGGGGGCTTTTTGTTTGCTGTTTTTTGCTACCCACTTCCCCATTGAATACATTTTATACATTTATAGGTACCCCAAAATTGTGCAATTCCAAAAATACAATTTCTTATCATTTTTAAAGTATTTGAAAAGGAGGAATGAAGACCTGTCCATAGCTAGTCCTGCTGGCAGCTGAGGGTTTGCTGCCGTTGTATCCAGTCTAGACAATGCTCTGTGAGCTTAGCACATCAGCAGCAGCTGCGCAAATCGCTCTGCTACAATGTATCAGTCTGGAATCAGGTCACAGAGCATTGTGCAGACTGGATACAATTGTATCCATAAGGACCCTTGCACACGACCGTATGCCCTCTGAGACATACGGTCCGTGAGCGGGCTATACGTCCCGGAGCGGCATTGATCGTGCACACGGGAGCACACAGCATTATAGATTACAATGATGCCGTGCACATCGGGCCGCCCACGGGGCTATTGTCCTGCACTGATTAGATCATATGAGTGCTGGACAGTAACTATCACAGTAACCTACGAAGCTGTGCGCTCCCCTGCACGCGATCAATGCCGCTCCGGGACATATGGCTCGGAGGGCATACGGTCGTGTGCAAGGGCCCTAACTCGGAGAGCAGGACCAGCTACATGCAGGGTTACTGATTCTGAATATAAATAGGAGTGCTCTCATTAACTGACAGCAAGCAGAGATATGGAAATGTTGAAGAATGAAAGCACAAAATCCCTGTAGAAGATATAATTTAAATAAAACAGAGAACAGCGTCCCTTTGCTCCGCAGTCTCGCGGCAGGTGCACGCGTCTGGTTGGCAGAGATGATGGTTATGGGGAAATGTGCTGTTCCAGCAATGAGTGAAGGTCCCAGAGGTCGGACCCCCACCCATCAGAAAGTGGCAGCGTTTTCTATTACTGAGTAGAAAATTCCGCAATTGAAAATCAGTTCCATTCATTTGAGGCAGCAAGCACGTGGATTTCTGCGAGCAACGTTCAGGTGAATGGAACTGATTTTCAGTCGTGGAAAATGATGCCACAAAATCTGCCACTTGTGAAAGTGCCCCAACCCTTTACATAGGCGGTGGGGGTAGGATGGCAGCTGCTCCACCTGACCCCTGGATATCATGTGTGACAGAGGTCTATTGGTTTTGTAATTTGATAGACAGGAGAGACACTTGTGCTGCTGGTGGATTTAGCTTACAGAGGGTTGCCTAGGCTGATCCATTGTAACAAACCCTCATCTGTGAGAAATATTAATTCAGGACAAGCATTATGAGTATCTGGATAGAAAAAAAAATGCTCTGATCCACTGACTGCAAGCAGAGATCTTGATATGGTGAAATGTAACTGCACTGCTTCTCCGATTATTTTTGCTGAACCCCCTCAATCTTGGGTGTTTTTAGGGTGATGAGTTCCATAGGAAACATAGAAAGCAAAAATGAATTTTATTATTATGAACACATTTTTAAAGGGACAGTAACCCCCATAGCATGGCCCTATATCAGCACAGTGGCTGCTATAGACTCAGGACATTACCATGGGGCCCCCGGACACATGATCTATCGGCACAGGAGGGCCCGACCCCGGGGCGGGGAATAGGACTTTCCCCTGTAACGCTCACATTGGCGGATGTCTGACGTCTTCGGTGACTTCCATGCTATAACTGCTACATTTGACCTACAGCAGCCGATGGCGGTGGCCTCATTGGACTCAGCCGGACACTCCTGTAATGCAGTGCAGCGGGATCCCTATGGACGTATATATGGCGATATAAGGCGCTGTTGCCAGTGGCCCCAGTGAGGAGAACGCTCGGTGATGCTGAAACTATAGCAGGTCAGGAGCAGGGGCACAGCAATAACAAACGGCCATGTAGAAAACAAAGAAAGAAATACCGCATACAAGGCCGCACCTCTACCTTTAAAAATATAAAATGTATTCAATTCAAAAGCACAAAAACTCAAAAAGATAAAAACATTGTATACAATGAAGCCTGTGTCCAACACACTCCCTATAAGCACAAGTTTCTAAATGGAAACAATAGATAATGACATTGCAGATATTATCATAGTATACAGATTAGCGAGCGTAGTGTGTAGGGAGGACACGCCCCACGCGTATCGCCAGGTCCTCAGACATCCAGCGCCCAGATATCATTGTCACATCTGGGGACAATGTTATTGTAAAACACATAAATAATACTTCTATAATGCGGTGCCAGATACTACCGCCACAGGCACGAATCATTTCCTCCAGTAGAAGTGATAATGCAGCTGCCATTCAATGCATGACATATTACCGCCTAATGGATAGACGCATGACTACTGCGAGATGTGCGCATCCAGAGAAACATCTCAGCGCTAATAAGGGAGGGGGAGACACACGACCCACGTTGCACAATATTCTCATCCCGCTATTAATATGCCGTGACCGGCTGCGTGTAATGGTTAACATGTTAATTAGCATTTTATGATCCTGACCCTTGGAGAATGTTCTTGTGAGAAGGAGGAACGGATGAACCATTAACTCCTAGCCAGGATTTCATTAGACCAGTGGTCGTCTAATGTTCTGGGCACTTTCCGCTCTGGGATATATAAAGGCATGTTCACACAGCAGAAGACAGATAGATCCAGTGACGGACTGGGGAGCCTAGGGCCCACCAGTAAAATTCATTCTTGGGGCCCACTATAAAGCTACATGCATATACTACCTGCCACACTACCCAGTTTTTATATGGACTTATATGGACATACGCAATGTACTGTATAGCATCTCAGCCAACCATTCTATATGTCAGTCTGCTGTGCCATGTGCCACTTAAAGCAGGGGGTAGGGGACTAGGGGACCGCCGGGGGATTCACCTGTACCCCTGTGGGCCAGTCCGAGCCTGGATAGATAGATATGAGATAGATAGATAGATAATGCAAAAAATAAAGTTGGACCAGCACCTCCAAATGTAAAAAAGGGGGTTCAGGTGCAAGCTACCATGGCTGCAATATAAAAGCAAACAAGAACTACAAGTAGCAGCACACTGATCCAATGGCCAAAAACACATGCAAACGCTAGAAACATGAATAAATGTTAATTGCATCACTGCTATACTTACTATTTGAAAAAAAAATTCACAATTCATTATTATACTTCAGAGCTGCACTCACTATTCTGCTGGTGCAGTCACTGTGTACATACATTACTTATCCTGTACTGATCCTGAGTTACATCCTGTATTATACTCCAGAGCTGCACTCACTATTCTGCTGGTGCAGTCACTGTGTACATACATTACTTATCCTGTACTGATCCTGAGTTACATCCTGTATTATACTCCAGAGCTGCACTCACTGTTCTGCTGGTGCAGTCACTGTGTACATACATTACTTATCCTGTACTGATCCTGAGTTACATCCTGTATTATACTCCAGAGCAGCACTCACTATTCTGCTGGTGCAGTCACTGTGTACATACATTACTTATCCTGTACTGATCCTGAGTTACATCCTGTATTATACTCCAGAGCTGCACTCACTATTCTGCTGGTGGAGTCACTGGGTACATACATTACTTATCCTGTACTGATCCTGAGTTACATCCTGTATTATACTCCAGAGCTGCACTCACTATTCTGCTGGTGCAGTCACTGTGTACATACATTACTTATCCTGTACTGATCCTGAGTTACATCCTGTATTATACTCCAGAGCTGCACTCACTATTCTGCTGGTGCAGTCACTGTGTACATACATTACTTATCCTGTACTGATCCTGAGTTACATCCTGTATTATACTCCAGAGCTGCACTCACTATTCTGCTGGTGCAGTCACCGTGTACATACATTACTTATCCTGTACTGATCCTGAGTTACATCCTGTATTATACTCCAGAGCTGCACTCACTATTCTGCTGGTGCAGTCACTGTTTACATACATTACTTATCCTGTACTGATCCTGAGTTACATCCTGTATTATACTCCAGAGCTGCACTCGCTATTCTGCTGGTGCAGTCACTGTGTACATACATTACTTATCCTGTACTGATCCTGAGTTACATCCTGTATTATACTCCAGAGCTGCACTCACTATTCTGCTGGTGCAGTCACTGTGTACATACATTACTTATCCTGTACTGATCCTGAGTTACATCCTGTATTATACTCCAGAGCTGCACTCACTATTCTGCTGGTGCAGTCACTGTGTACATACATTACTTATCCTGTACTGATCCTGAGTTACATCCTGTATTATACTCCAGAGCTGCACTCACTATTCTGCTGGTGCAGTCACTGTGTACATACATTACTTATCCTGTACTGATCCTGAGTTTTACAGCCAGACACGGAGGCTCATGTTGCTTTCTCCTTCTTTACTTTCCACCAATAGCAGCAAAGAAGAAATTTACATAATCATAACAAAAAAAGGCCCCTCCCCTGACAGATCCTATAATAAGCAGTGTCCTCTTCAGTGTCTGCTTCTTTCTTTGCTGCTCCACCAAAAGATAAGTAACATCTGTGCATTGTTTATTGCTGTGATTGAGGGGTTAATCTCCGAGCTTTAGTTCGCCCTGCGTTCGTGCCGGTTTTTCTTCCGGCTGCGGGTGACGTCCGGCGACTCGCCCTTGTCACTGGCCTGCTTGCTGCGGCCTGCTCCTGCGTCCGGTGGTGCTCCCTCCCCCTCTTACCTCTCCCCCTGCGTTCCACGGTATCGCGTCGCTCCGGCGCTGGTCTCTGCTTGTTTTCCCGCGGCCGCGAGATCTCGGCGGCCATTTTGGGATTCCTCCCGCGCATGCGCTCGCGGGATTTCGGATCGGCATCTACACCGGACGGCAACGTTTCTCTCCCTGCAGTTCCTGGGGTGATTAACCCCTCTCTAGGTAGTTTTAGGTTCAGGGAAGCTTTCCTTTGCCCCTATTAGGCTCCCTCTAGGCCCATAGTGTGCCCTAGTGTGATCTGCATTTATATCAAAATATGTCTTCTGACCGATCCCCATCTGGGCCTACCCCACCCCCATCTGGGGACCCCGAAAGGGCTGATGTGAACTTACAGGCCCTAGAATTGCAGCGCTCTGTGTCCAGCGTAATCATTGAGGCCATGGGATCCATGTCATCCATGATATCCCAAACAATATCTCAGGCCTTATCTGCCCATGCTCCTGGCCCCTCTAGTCTGACGCCTATAACTCATCCGCAGCCTGCCGCTGGTGATACTCCTAATGTACAGGAGAAACGGACCGGTGTGATCTCAGCCACCATTGATAGCGCGCATAGATCGCGCAAAAGAGCCTTGCCGCGCCAGGCAAAAAAGGCGCGTACATGGAAATGTGCTAGAGCACAAAACAGTGATGTAGAATCAGAGTTGGATTCTGATGCGGAGGCTAACGCGGAGGCGAGCGGCCGTTCTGAGGAGGAAATGGATTATGACATCCCTGGCACTGATGACCCTGTGCCTTCCACCTCTGGGTCTGTGGGTCCTGCCACCACCGCCCCTAGTGCGGCACCTTCCCTGGTGGATCCCTCTGGCAACCCCTTATTTGACCCTGATGCCCTTCACCACCCTAGGTCATCAGAATGGCTGCCAACAGCTCACGTGAGCACCTATCTGGAGCACTGGGTGCGCCGTCCTCTCAGTAAAGAGGCGCGCAGTAAGCTTAGGTCCGAATGTCCCAGACCGTTGGTGCCAAGCAAGGTCTGTGAGACGCCTTCGGTGGATCCGAAGATGACCCAGTTCCTGGCCAAAACTGGCTGGAATCCCCGTAAGGGGTTATATTCGGCGCTGAGGAGTTGCCAGGACAAGCTCCTAGACATCTTTGGTCCTCTGGCCAAAATTTTTGAGATGGCCGAATCGGCCAGAATTGACGGCTCTCCAATAGACCCGGAGGAGCTTTCTGGGTGGATACAGAGAGCCATCTGTATCGCGGGCAGCTCTAACTCATCCCTGGCCATTGAACGGCGTAAAGCCATACTTTTTAAGATTGACCCAAAACTGGCTAATCTGGCTCTTACCGAGGCAGGAAAGGACGCTAATGGTCTACTTTTTGGGGACTCCTTTATCAAGGACCTCGGTAGATATGTGGTGGCATTTACGGCGCTAGACAAGGCCCAATCCTCCATGCGTAGGGTGTTCCGGGGTCGGGTCTCCACCAGGGCCGGCAGTGGTAGGGGCCGACTGTCCGGCCGCTCCGCATTCCAAGCCCGCAGTTCGGGCAGAGGCTCCTATTCACAAGGACGACCCTTCCAGGAGCAGAGAAGCCCTCCTCCATTTTTCCCGGCCAGAGGCGGCCAATGGCGATCGAGGTCGTTTCGAGGAAACCAGAACCCTCGCAAATCCTTTGGTAAGTCTATCCCCAGTGGGGACTTCTTTGGATCCTTGTGTCGGGGGCTGACTCCGTCATTATTTCCATCTTTGGTCCACGGTTACGTCAGACCCATGGGTGCTGACTACGGTGAGGGGGTTTCACATAGAGCTCACAGAATCTCCAGAGCTCATCCTTCCTCCCCCGCCACTGGGTCTGGCCCAACCACACAGGGAACTCGTAGACATCGAGCTCCGGTCCCTTTTCCAAAAGAGGGCAATAGAAAAGGCTCCCCCTACCTCCGGGGGTGTCCTCAGCAGCATTTTTCTAGTCCAGAAAAAGGGCGGCCAGATGCGTCCAGTGATAAATCTCCGCGCCCTGAACTCTGTGGTGCGATATCGCCATTTCAAAATGGAGGGGATCCACCTCCTTCGGGACTTATTAGTTCCAGGGGACTGGATGGTAAAATTGGACCTCAAGGATGCGTACCTGACGGTCCCGATTGCCGCGGCATCCAGGGATCTTCTGCGTTTCCGTTGGGGGGACGAAGTGTGGCGTTTCACGTGCCTCCTGTTCGGCCTGTCGTCAGCACCTTGGTGCTTTACCGAGCTGTTACGTCCGGTCATGGCCTGGCTGCGGTGTCGGGGTGTGCGTCTAATCATCTATCTGGACGACATCCTCGTTATGCATCAATGTCGGTCGACGCTGCTGCAACACCTCCAGTGGACCTCACAACTCTTGACGGATCTCGGTTTCCTGCTGAACCCCGAGAAGTCGGTCCTCACGCCATCTCGTCGGATGGAGTTCCTGGGCTTTACAGTGGACTCGGTCTCGGAGTCCCTCAGCCTCCCGATGGAGAAATTGCAGGCGATCAGCAAGGAGTTGAGGCACGCTCTCGCGGCTACCTCTCTGTCGCTGCACCATCTGGCCCGCATCATTGGCCTGTTGGCGTCTTCGATTCAAGCGGTATTCCCAGCGCCTCTCTACTATTGGGCTCTACAACGACTGAAGATCGCCCATCTTCGAGCCGGTGCCACCTTTGCGGATCTGGTGGTTATGGATCAGGAGGCTCGGGAGGAGCTCCGTTGGTGGATAGACAACTTGGAGGCGTGGAACGGCAGAGCGATCTTCGGTTTTCAACCGGATTTCGTGGTGGAATCGGACGCGAGTCTCAAGGGCTGGGGTGCCCACTGCCAAGGCATTTCCACGGGTGGTCGATGGTCAGAGGAAGAGAGCCGTTTTCACATCAACGCGTTGGAACTTCTGGCGGGTTCGTTCGCAATCCGGAGTTTCTCCAATGGCATGGCCCATGCGTGTATCCGCTTGCGCATGGACAATGTGTCGGCGGTCCGCTACGTCAATCACCTGGGCGGCACTCAGTCGGCTACTTTGGCTCGCCTCGCGAAGGAGTTCTGGTCCTACTGTCTTTCCAGGGACATCATGGTGCAGGCGGAGTACCTCCCGGGTCTTCACAACTACCGAGCGGATTGGAACTCCCGGTACTTCACGGACGGCAGCGACTGGAGGCTCGCTCCGGAGACGTTCTTCTCGATTTCGGCCATCTGGGGCCCTTGCGCCATAGACCTCTTTGCATCACGGCTCAATACTCACCTTCCCAGGTTCTTCAGCTGGCGCCCGGATCCGGAGGCGGAGGTGGTGGATGCGTTTCTCCAGGACTGGACTTCGGCTCTACATTATGCGTTTCCGCCCTTTGCCATGATTCCGAGGATGCTGCTTCAGACTCGTCGTCAGATGGCGGAGTTGGTGGTGGTGGTCCCCCTCCGGGGGACTCAGGCCTGGTACCCGATCCTCCTGGAACTCCTGGTGGATGTACCTCTCCTCCTCCCGGATCGGACGGATCTCCTCCAGGGCCCTCTGGGTGTCCCCCACCCCCTGCTGGTCGACGGCTCCCTTCAGCTTCTGGCGTGCCGGATCGCGGGACTCCCGGAGAGGTCGAGGGAGTTTCGGAGGCAACTAGACGCCTCCTGGATAACGCTTGGGCTCCCGGCACCCGAAAATCTTACCGGGCAGCTTGGAGATCTTGGGTTAGCTGGTGCGTGGAACGGAACCTTGATCCCGTTTCGGCGCCTGTGACCCATTTATTGCAGTTCCTTACGTCTCTTTTTGAGGCGGGAAAAGCGTATCGGACCATTAATTTGTTCCGTTCTTCAACCCACCAGGGTTTTGATGGTGTTCCGGCGGGTCAGCACCCTTTGGTCTCGCGCTTGCTGCTTGGGTCTCGCTTGGTCCGGCCTCCTCGGCCGTGCTTCACTACCACTTGGGACGTTTCTCTGGTCCTTTCTTTCCTCACTGCGTGGCCTGAGAACGCGGCTCTTTCCCTCCGTCAGCTTTCGGCCAAGTTGCTGACCCTCTTTTGCCTTATTTCCTGTAAGAGGGTTTCTGACGTCAGGGCTCTGGACCATGATGCTCGGTCTTTTTCTCCTGAGGGCGTTACCTTTAACATTACGCGGCGCACTAAGACTAATATTCGGTCTGTCTCTTATCCCTGTTTCCCGTCTTCCCCGGCGCTATGTCCTGTGGCCTGCTTGCGTGAATATGAGTTGCGCACTCGAGCTCACCGCTCTGCGGACGTTCCACAGTTGTTCCTCTCTATTCGCCATCCTTTTGGCCCGGTGTCTAGCCCCACTTTGACGCGCTGGATAAAGTGGGTCATGTCCCTTGCTGGGATTGATACGACGGTCTTTACCGCTCATTCAGCCAGGGGCGCGGCTGCCACTGCCCTGGCGGTTTCGGGGGCTCGTTTGGAGGACATTTTGCGTTTGGCGGATTGGTCTAGGGCCGCCACATTTAGGGAATTTTATTTCCGACCGCCTCCTCATGTGTTCTCCTCCATTATTGGTCAACTTTGAACTTGCAATACGAGCCTCCGTGACTTGATGTAAAACTAAATGATTTTCCTATTTCATGACGTAAAGTCATAGTTTTATTAAAGACACGGAGGCGAGTATTGCCCGCCCTGGATTTATTTCCTGCCCGCCCTTTTTTGTGGGGTGTTTATTGTTGGACTGTTTACATTGTCTTTATTTGATATTTATATATTTAATGTATATCATGTTATTATTTATTGTCCTATGTTTTTCACCGTCCTGGCTGTGTGCTTCTGTTTCCAGGGTCGTTTTCGTTCATTACCTGTCCCGACTCTTACACTGGCTATATTGTTTGCTCTGTTTCAGGCTGAATTTTCCACGGTGTTTGGACGGTTCCATGGTTCCAGGTTTCCTGAAGTGATAGCCAGGTTGGCTTGATTCTGCTGTTCGTGGGTCCCGTTGGTTGCAGTTCTCGGGTCCAGTTCCGGTTCCAGTTTCCGGTTCCAGTTCCAGTTTTGCAGTTGGTGTCGCGGATGTAAAGAAAGAGGAAGACACTGAAGAGGACACTGCTTATTATAGGATCTGTCAGGGGAGGGGCCTTTTTTTGTTATGATTATGTAAATTTCTTCTTTGCTGCTATTGGTGGACAGTAAAGAAGGAGAAAGCAATATGAGCCTCCGTGTCTTTAATAAAACTATGACTTTACGTCATGAAATAGGAAAATCATTTAGTTACATCCTGTATTATACTCCAGAGTTGCACTCACTATTCTGCTGGTGCAGTCACTGTGTACATACATTACTTATCCTGTACTGATCCTGAGTTACATCCTGTATTATACCCCAGAGCTGTACTCACTATTCTGCTGGTGCAGTCACTGTGTACATACATTACTTATCCTGTACTGATCCCGAGTTACATCCTGTATTATCCTCCAGAGCTGCACTCACTATTCTGCTGGTGCAGTCACTGTGTACATACATTACTTATCCTGTACTGATCCTGAGTTACATCCTGTATTATACTCCAGAGCTGCACTCACTATTCTGCTGGTGGAGTCACTGTGTACATACATTACTTATCCTGTACTGATCCTGAGTTACATCCTGTATTATACTCCAGAGCTGCACTCACTATTCTGCTGGTGCAGTCACTGTGTACATACATTACTTATCCTGTACTGATCCTGGGTTACATTCTGTATTATACTCCAGAGCTGCACTCACTATTCTGCTGGTGCAGTCACTGTGTACAGACATTACTTATCCTGTACTGGATTGTGGACATACACAGCTGAGCTCCTGACATGTCGGTACCATGGAGAGCTCAGTGTATGGAGAAGGATGAGCAGTTGTCTGTACTAGTGTCCAATAGTCTAGCATCACAAACCTGATAAATCCCTGTTTTTGGTAAAGATTATATTTCTATTAGTGATAGGAAGAAAACAGACCCAACAATCAGGACCTGCTTCCCGCTCATCCTGAGTATCTGAATCATTAATGGAAAGGGCTGAATATAATAGCAGTGAGGTGTTCATTCTGTGGAATAACAGGTGGTAATTTTGACCCTTAATTAAGGAGGGGGTGAAGGGTTAAACAGAATTAGCTGTGTGATCTGTATGAAGGACAAGAGGTTGGGTGACATCATATTGAAGGGCGACTATGTATACAATTACCTTCTGTCTTTATAAGTTTCTAGTCAGCATTTATTATAATGAGAGATGCCTTTCTTTCTGTATAAGGAACTGCTATTATTGTAATAAGAGCTGCAGCTATTCTTGTATGTATGTTTGAAAGTATATAAGGCCCTGTACGACAACAATAAATAGAACTGTTTCTGACATAATTCTGCATCTGTCATTGACACGTTCTCCAGACGTCTGTCTTCGGGGACACAGAAAGGAATCACGGTGCATAGAGAGAAGGATGATATTCTTTCAGTTGGGAGCTCGTCCGTGGAATAGAAATGCAGGAATTCGGTAAGTAACGGAACATTCCTGTCTAAAAGACTGGGGACATTCCGATGCTTTTCGTAAAATTTTCTGTTACTTCTATTTTTAATCCGCTTTAGACACTCTGAAAGGTAGAATATTGTCAGCTACCTTTAGGGAAGGTAGAATCTACTTTGGGGAAGGTAGAATATTGCAAGCTGCCTTTAGGGAAGATAGAATAAAAAGAAATGGTGTCTGTCTTTAGGGAAGATAGACTGTAAATAGACTCCTGGCCAGGTCACACAGATACTTTAGGGAAGTATTTTATAGCTATATCTTTTAGGGAAGGATATACCAGAGGTAGTCTTTTGGGAAGACTTCATATAGTGTCTGCACCTTGATTTCTTTTGTCACCCCTTGTCTGTTGCTTCTTTTCTGTCGCTTTCTTATGCTTTCTGTTATGTTCTGATGTTATAAAGCATTAAGTAATTTTTTATGCTGAAGGTAAGCAGCGATTGATACTGTGACGCATGTACTAACTTTATTGTGTGTGTCCTGGATGACCTTTTAACCCACTAACTGGTGAACGCAAGTAACTATTTTAAGGGATTATACTACCTGACGATTGTGAAGGACGTTGTGCATAGATTCTGTACAGACAGTCCTGGGGTCAATTTTGCTCTGCCTCCATCTCAATTAAGTTATATGACATGGGTGCACAGCAAGGAAAGGTCTCTCCACCCCCTCCGAATGTAGGTGAAAAGTGTAAGGATTATGTAGCCCGGGTCTGTGGGACTGATTATTGTTTAGTTACTCCCTGGGTTGATACTCTGACAGTATGGACAGAGTGAATAAAGAGTATGAATTTGTTCCCTCAGGAAGGGGCTAATGACATCTTCCATATGGATATGGTGATAAGGATTATGTTTGAGTGACACTGAAGCTTACCCATATTATGGTCCAGACCTCCAGTGGGACCTGCAGTGTATGCAGTCAAGTAGGGAAAATTGCCTTACTTAAGCACCGTAATGGTATGATAGACCAAATAAAGGTTCACAAGCAGAAGGCAGGGAAACAGGAGGGATATATATAATGAAACATGAGTTAGATAAAGAATTGACAAGGAGTTCACTCTAGAAGCCCTTCCTCCCAATTTAGGAAATATCCCACAGATATATCCGTCCCTTCTAACAGGTGACTTAGATTTAAAAGTACTTTGAGGCCCAGGCATTATTAAATTGGCTCAAAAGGGAATAAGATAGGAGGAGAAGAGCTGACACTCTAGAGTCCTTTTACAGTGCACACTTCTTCTTCACAGCATCTGTTGGGAGATAGTTCGGACGCTGCCCGCAGCTCCCTGCCCCCCTTCTCCTCATGTCCATTACATACACAAGGCTTCGAGTGACAGCAGTGAAGGGGGGGGGGGGGGCTCCTGAGCTAAAAATGCAGTTTCTGACGGTTTGGGATGGACCAGTTGTTGTTCTGGAAATACGAGAACATGTAGAATACAATTCACACATTTCTAACACTAGAGATGTCATTTCTCTCATGCGCCTTAGATCACAAAAGAAATGTTTTCCCAAACCTGAACATATACCTCCTCAGGATGAGGACAGTGACCTTGAGGAACAGTTCACTTTTATGACTATAGGGGTCATCTTGTTAAAGGGACCTATTGACGTAGTTGATATTAATAAAGTTGTTATTATACCCATAGCCCCTGTGGTTCCAGACACACCATCTCTGCTATCAGCTATTCCTGCCATGCAGAGGTTTTCTCTGTTATTGATTTGATGAATGCATTTTTTTCTGTCCCAGTTGACAAGGAGACACGGCCACTTTTTGCTTTCACATTTAAATTTTGCCAGTATACTTGGTGTAGAATGCCTCAGGGTTATGTAGGCTCCCCAATAGTCTACTCCATTGTCCTCCACATTACACTGCGCCCTTGGACTGCCCCTCATGGTTCTGTCCTTCTACAGTATGTGGACGATCTCCTCATATGTAGTTCTACTCGGGGGGCCTGCCAGGCAGACTGTGTTAGTTTACTACTGTGGCTATGTGACAGTGGTCACAAAGTTTCTAGGAAGAAATTACAATGGTGTATGGACAGTGTTGAGTATTTGGACTTTGTTCTCATTGAAGGTGAGAGGAGAATCAGCCATGCCAGAATTGCCGCCATACTGGGTCTGCCCCGCCCACGAACCTAGAAAGACATGTTGACCTTTCTTGGTATGATTGGTTACTGCCGCCAATGGATTGCTGATTGTTCCTACTATGATAATATTCTGAGACAAGCCACTAATACTCAGATGCCTGACTCCATTAAATGGTCTGATGACATGTTACAAGCTTTTAGTCATTTGAAATGTGCAATGGTTTCCAGTCCTGGTTTGGGCCTACCCGACTATGGCGTGATGTTTCACTTATTTGCCAGGGACAATTGTAAAACCATGGCAGGAGTCCTGGCGCAGGATCATGGAGGTAAATTCCACCCTGTTGCTTTTTTCTCAAAAGTGGTTCCCGTACAGGTTTAGGGCATGCCTGCGTGTCTCAGGAGTTTGGCAGCCTGTGCGATGGTCGCTGAGATGGTCACGCCTTTCACCCTAGGTCATCCCACCACTCTACATACCTCACACAATGTTCAGGCCCTGTTGAAGAACATACATACAGAACATATGTCAGCACAAAGACTGAGTGGATATGAAGTTTTGTTGCTATCTAATCCTCAACTTCATATCAAATACTCAGTGCCCACTTTCGATCCAATGGCTAAACTAAATGCTCTACTTGGCTACAAGGGAGAGCAGGATGATTTGCCTCCTCCCCATGCATGTACTGAACTCATACATGAACATACCTCACCTAGGCCTGACTTACAGTCCACACCCATTGAAGGGGCTCCTGATGTATTTATGGATGGATCCTGTTCCCGCCCTAATGTTGAGGGGAACGATGTGGCTGTATACACTGACTCCAAGTATGCCTTTGGGGTTGTCCATGATCATGGGGTAATCTGGCAGAGGAGAGGCTTCATAGCTGCAGATGGGAAACGAATCTCACATTCCACCCTAGTACATGATCTCCTGGCCGCCATCCAATTACCAAGCAAAGTTGCTATTATCCATTGTAGGGCACATACTGGTCTACAGACGCACATAGCTAGAGGGAATGCCCTGGCTGATCAGGCAGCAAAGGAGGCTGCTGTTAGGACGGCAGCAACAGTTCAAATGCCTTCACTGGTTCCAGACATTACCCTTCCTGACGATCTATTTCTCACCCTCCAGGATTTGGCTACTACTAGCGACAAACTGGCATGGCAGTCGGTTGGTGCAGTACAAGACCCCAAAACGGGTCTTCTCTGCAAAGAGGGGAAGCCATGTATCCTAGTTGCAAGCGCCCCGATTTTAATTGAACAGTATCATGGTCTTAGCCATAGGGGAGCACAGGCAACCACTGACCTCATTCAGAGAGATTCTTTATACCAGGTCTTAGATCAAAGGTACAATCTTATGTTTAGCGGAATATTATATGTCTCAGAAATTAGGATGCAGCCTAACAAGGATACTGGTTACTCACCATTTGAGGTCCTAATGGAAAGACCTTCCCCACCACTTGGGGTCAAAGGCCCCTGTGATAGAAAAAGGGGATCTAGAAGTAGTACAAACAGAGTATGTGAGGAAACTTATAGAAACTGTAGATCAAATTGAACAAGATATTGCTCGTACCTCTCCTTTCTCTCCACAGAAACCTACGCATCCTTTCCAACCAGGAGACGTGGCAAAAGGACGAAAACAGACTGAGTTCCCGTTTGGACCACCCACCCGAGTGGTAGCGGTCACCAGAACACCGATTCTCGCAGAAGAGGCTCCAATCTGGATTCACGCTAGCAGAGTGAAAAGGGTTCCTGAGGCTTCTTCTCCGGTGACGGACAAAGACAAAGAGGGTGAAGCAGGTGTGAAATCCCTAAACAAAGAGGGGAGCTCAGAAGAAGTTTCCCTGAAAAGTGCCTTGCCACAGGCTGAAGATGATGACCCCACAATATTCTGGGAGATTTGTTTGTCTGCTGATAATTATTAATCTTTGTATTTTCTTGCCAGTCTGGCTTATTATGCATGTATTTATCACCCAGAGGAGATGAGTTTCTTCTGCGGTGCACCAAATAATCAGCCAGTATATAAAAGAGCTCTGGAGCAAGATCCCTTGGCTCCCGTCCCCTTTTATTCTGAACAGAACAGTATAGTCAGGATGGCAAATGCCCTAAATGTTAGTTCATTGTGCCTTAAAGACTTACAGAGCCCACGGGATCTTATACAAACATGTGTTATTGCTGAGCCTACACCCGAGGATCCCTCCTTGAAGTCTGGTCGAAGGCTAACAATACACAATCTTTTATTCCCTTGTATGACTTCTGTGGGGAGTGTCAGAAATTAGGAAATAGCAGGGATAATATTAGAATAACAACTATTAATATGACTACAGCAGAAACTTGCTTTACTTTTTCCCAGGATATGACTTTATATTGTGATAATAGAGACATAAAAAGTGGACTACCTAGGAATAGTGTATATGATTATATTGACGACACCTGTAAAAAGAATGGAAGACTTGCTAGCTCCCTGGATAATTCCATGAGTTGTAATAAGACCATTGTGACTCCTAGTTTTATGTATAATATAATGCTCCCTAAAGGATGGTTTTTGTCTTGTGGTAACAGCGCCTACAATTACATTCCTGCTAATGTTATTGGAGGTCCCTGTGCGTTATCCAGGCTGACTTTGGCTCTTCCCAGTCAACCCCCTATCAGGAGAGCTTACAGATCAGTTACCAAGACTTTATTAGAAGACTGTGACTCTACCCCTTCTCAGCCATACAGAATATATAAGTTTGGGCGCCTCTATATTAGGAGTGCCTGGACAGGCTATATATAATACTCGTACTATAAATTCTATTGCATGTGACTTAGCAAAATCCCTGAATCATACCTCTATCGCCTTATCAGACATGCTTTTAGATATACAAGGTATAAGAGGAGCAGTGCTAGAAACTAGATTTGCTGTAGATTATCTGTTACTGAAGCATAATATAGGATGTCAGGATTTTAAAGGAATGTGTTGTTTTAATTTATCTGATCATTCCAGATCAATCCAGTCCCATATTCAAGGGTTACATGTAATTGCTAATGATATCAGGAAAGATGTTGAGTCATCCTCTTGGTGGGACTGGTTATTGAGCTGGCTGCCGGATTTGAGTTGGTTTAGAACATCATTTATCAGTATTGCAATTATAATTGCTTCCTTGATTGTTATATGATGTTGCATCCAATGTATCCCTTCCCTCATACAGATGTTTTGTGCAATGTGTCCAAAACCCACAGACCCTGGTCAAGCATATGCTACTTACCTCTTGTTGAGAGAGAAAAGATAAGTCATATTTATGACTTAAGAGGGGATTGAAGGGTTAAACAGAATTAGCTGTGTGATCTGTATGAAGGACAAGAGGTTGGGTGACATCATATTGAAGGGTGACTATGTATACAATTACCTTCTGTCTTTATAAGTTTCTAGTCAGCATTTATTATAATGAGAGATGCCTTTCTTTCTGTATAAGGAACTGCTATTATTGTAATAAGAGCTGCCGCTATTCTTGTATGTATGTTTGAAAGTATATAAGGCCCTGTACGACAACAATAAATAGAACTGTTTCTGACATAATTCTGCATCTGTCATTGACACGTTCTCCAGACGTCTGTCTTCGGGGACACAGAAAGGAATCACGGTGCATAGAGAGAAGGATGATATTCTTTCAGGGGGGGGGGGCATAAATGTTGCACATGTTAGTTATAGCGCATTTCCTTCTGAAATACTGGGGAAATGGGTCATTCCAGAAATTGTTCTGATGAAGAACGCACTTTGATTGAAAAAGTCGATTGGAGGTAAAAACACTTAGAGAAGTCAGCAAATTCCAGGCTGCTCCCCTAAAACTGTCTCAACTGCCTTGAAGTGGGAACCAAAACCTTAAAATACGCAGAAGGAAACAGGGGTCTACAGATCGAATGGATGGAAGAAGAGCCAGAATGGCCAAGGCTCAGCCGGTGACCCCTCCAGAAAGATGAAGGAACATCTGAAGTCACCAGTGAGACCGGATGGAATCAGAAGACGATGAAGTGAAGCCAAATTACCAACAAAAACTCCCCGCAAAGTCAGAAATGTCCTGAATGGGTTCAAATCTGCCAAGGACCACACTGAGCGGCCCAAAGAGAAATGAAGCCACATTCTGTGGACGGAAGCACCGAGCACTGACTTCAAGGGCCGGTCCACGGTGAAGACAGCAGAGACATGGGCGGTGTCTCACACCGGGGTGCCGGGCCTGTTTATCCCATACCAGGGATCAGAGTGAAGAGATCAGAATACTGGAGGAGACCATGTTACCCTCTGACGAAGAAAAAATACCAGAAATACCCCAAAACGCTGTCGAAAGAGAACGGCATCTGGGATACAGGCAAACAGGACGGAGTTAATGGAGCAGCCGCCCAACCCCCGACCTCAATCCCATAGAGAACTTGTGGGGGGGGCATCAAAAATGCAGACGAACTGGGGAATGTAGTCCAGCCGCCCTGGACTGGATGACGTGTTCAGAGGGGCCAGAAGCAGGTCGACTCCATGAAACACAGACGGCTAAACATCCGTCCAGTCATTGAAAGGGAAACCGTTTCTTCAGCTTATACATTAAATATTAGAGTTTTTAGCAATAAATGTTGGAGCTGCTGTTTTTTTGAACAAACATTAGGCTGTTCAAAAAAACAGCAGCTCCAACATTTATTGCTAAAAACTCTAATATTTAATGTAAAGCTGAAGAAACGGTGTGTTTTCTTTACTATCTGTAAAGGGTTAACAGCGGTTGGAGACATTGTTGCGCTATTGATGTCATTTGTAGGATTTCCAGTGCATTTATGGAAAGAAAAGTTATTATTATGCTTTTTTTCCTTTTTTAGGCTCCCATGTTGTTGAGCAGAGCCGTACGTTATGTCTGGTGTGTTGGGCTGTCGCTCTCGTCGCCGGCGCCTCTGCCTGCGCCGTCAGACTGATGTACCGTCATTAGGCGTCAACATGCTGCACTAGAGGCGGTAATACATGGTTGGACCCGGTGCCACCAGCAATAACCGGGCACTGGGAACTTTTCTCTGGGAACTTTCGGTGACTTGTGGAGTACGGGCACCAGAAGGCCAGGATCTCCTCGCCCAAGACCCAGAAATGGCGCAGGGACATTAGGGTTCGGGCCAGGCTCCGCCATTAACCTTTCTTTATGTCACAGCAACAAGGAAGAAAAACAGAAATAAATCTCGGCAAACACTTCTGCTTTGGTGTTTGCCCTCGTCAGTGCCAAGTGAACACGCCCTGGGTCCACTGCCTGAGCCGCGCACCGGGATTAGGAGGTCAGTCTTGGATTAGTTATCAGTAACCATGACCTCCGCACCTCATACTCTTTGGAAAAGATCTATGTAGAAAAGATCTATGAACAGAATGCCAGTACTGCAGTGAAGACTGACATTCTGCATCTAAGTCCCTTACCCAACTCATGTATTCTCCTCTGTACTTCCGGATCCATCTGCTGTAATGTAATTAACCCAATTTACCCTTTCAGCGTTTCGTTATCAGCCTCTAGAGGCCGTGTGAAATGTTAATTACTGAGTGTAATCAGCAGCGACACCACAGCTCAGCATTGGGTGTATTAATCATCCCGCCTGGGCCGGAGCCATAGGTCAGGTCTTCCTAAACTCCCCAGTTTATTAATACAATGCAAGAACAACAGTAAATACTGACACACTGCAGCCAAGAGCACCCTCACAATTTACTGTAACTAGGCACCTTAAAACTGTGCCAATATCTCATTTCTAGCTATGAATAAAATGCTTCAACTGCTGTAAAGACTGACACTTCAGAAGATAAGGAGCAGGACTCTGTATATCTTTAGGTAAATCAGGGTCTGCAGAAAGCTGGGGGGGCCCTGGAATCTGGGAAGGGGGGGTAATATTCTAGAAGGAAAAGGCTACTGAGCAGTGTAAGACGCCAGGTATTGTGTCAGACACTGGGCCGCCTTTACTAGGACGCCATAATCACCGGCTGCTGACAACTTTACTGACAACGTCCAGAACTGTAATCAAGACCAAAGGATCGTTCTCTATAAATGGAAAAGGAAAAAGCAAGACCCCCCCCCCCCCCCCGAATATATAACCAAAACATACACATTGTTCTGCCATAGGGACACTCTGGTGTATTATCAGACGCCCCCTAGTGGCAAAAGGTCAAGAAAGAAGACACAGTCCCCAATAGCCCACCACCAGCCCAGACGTGCCAAACCAGCCACCACCAGCCCAGATGTGCCAACCGGCCAACACCAGCTGAGATGTGCCAAGCCGGCCACCAGCCCAGAGGTGCCAAACCAGCCACCACCAGCCCAGAGGTGCCAAACCGGCCACCACCAGCCCAGAGGTGCCAAACTGGCCAACACCAGCCCAGAGGTGCCAAACCGGCCAACACCAGCTCAGATGTGCCAAACCAGCCACCACCAGCCCAGAGGTGCCAAACCGGCCACCACCAGCCCAGATGTGCCAAACTGGCCAACACCAGCCCAGAGGTGTCAAACCGGCCAACACCAGCTCAGATGTGCCAAACTGGCCAACACCAGCCCAGAGGTGCCAAACCGGCCAACACCAGCCCAGATGTGCCAAACCGGCCAACACCAGCCCAGACGTGCCAAACCGGCCACCACCAGCCCAGACGTGCCAAACCGGCCACCACCAGCCCAGATGTGCCAAACCGGCCACCAGCCCAGATGTGCCAAACCGGCCAACACCAGCCCTGGCTTATACAGTGCAACATAAACTGAAGACATCTGTGGGACTGATGACCGGTCTAACATGGTCATGCGAATCAGCCCTGAAGACCTCAGGATTTTTTTTACTTGTGGAGATCACCAAGGTGCCTGAGGAGTCTTCTAGAGGAGTATAAATAAGCAGGACACAAGCGGGTGCCACTGATGTAGCTATGGGGGTTGCAGCGGTCACAACCACTGATTATGTATTGTCATCCTGAAAACGGCAATACAATTAGGTACTGCGGCAGAGGCACGGGTACCATGTCTCTCTGCCCCGCTGTCACCTCTCATAGGCTCCAGGCCCAGTCAGAGGGCGGCAAATGAGGCGTGATGACGTAATCATCATCGTGTCGCCTGAACCAGGCAGCGCGCGGCTCAGGAAACAGACCGGAAGGTCCGCTGACAGCGGAGGTATGTATCTGCGTTTATTGTTTTTTATTTTACACCATGATGTGGGGGCATCTACTGGGGGCACTATGGAGATATTGGGGGTAAGGAGAGCACTATGGGGGCATCTACTGGGGCCACTATGGTGACATTGGGAGTGGAGAGAGCACTATGGGGACATCTACTGGGGGCACTATGGAGATATTGGGGGTAAGGAGAGCACTATGGGGGCATCTACTGGGGCCACTATGGTGACATTGGGAGTGGAGAGAGCACTATGGGGGTATCTACTGTGGGCACTGTGGAGACATTGGGGGTGGGGAGAGCACTATGGGGACATCTACTGGGGGCACTATGGAGACATTGGGGGTGGGGAGAGCACTATGGGGACATCTACTGGGGGCACTATGGTGACATTGGGGGTGGGGAGAGCACTATGGGGGCATCTACTGGGGCCACTATGGAGACATTGGAGGTGGGGAGAGCCAGTGGCGTCGCCAGGGGGGGGGCCAGAGGGGGCCACGGCCCCCCCTACATCATGCTCGGCCCCCCCATGTACCCCCCCAACTAAAATGCGCCGCCCCCCCCCCCCCCCCAAAGTGAGCTGCCGCCGCCGGGCACAGGGAGATGAGCGCTTCCATTGCGCTCATCTCCTTACCACTGCCTGTGCCAGCGGCGGTGCAGGGGAGGGAGAGGCGTGTCCCTTCCCCTTGCTCTGATAGGCTGCAGGCACTAGGCCGGCACAGGCATCGCAATGACGTCATCGCGCTGCCTGAGCCATACAGCGTGGGACACAGGCCTGAAGAGGCCTGCATCGCATCGCTGCCACTGAGGTAAGTATGTGTTCTTTTTTTTTTTTTTTTTTTACAATAGTGATACTGAATACTGAATACTGAAGGGGGGGACTTAATAATGGCACATGATGGGGGGGGGGGGACATAATAATGGCACATGATGGGGGGGGGACTTAATAATGGCACATGATGGGGGGGGACTTAATAATGGCACATGATGGGGGGGGGGACATAATAATGGCACATGATGGGGGGGGGACTTAATAATGGCACATGATGGGGGGGACTTAATAATGGCACATGATGGGGGGGACTTAATAATGGCACATGATGGGGGGGGACTTAATAATGGCACATGATGGGGGGGGGACATAATAATGGCACATGATGGGGGGGGGACTTAATAATGGCACATGATGGGGGGGGACTTAATAATGGCACATGATGGGGGGGGACTTAATAATGGCACATGATGGGGGGGACTTAATAATGGCACATGACGGGGGGGACTTAATAATGGCACATGACAGGGGGGGGACTTAATAATGGCACATGACGGGGGGGGGGACTTAATAATGGCACATGACGGGGGGGGGACTTAATAATGGCACATGACGGGGGGGGACTTAATAATGGCACATGACAGGGGGGGGACTTAATAATGGCACATGACGGGGGGGGACTTAATAATGGCACATGACGGGGGGGGGGACTTAATAATGGCACATGACGGGGGGGGGACTTAATAATGGCACATGACGGGGGGGGACTTAATAATGGCACATGACGGGGGGGGACTTAATAATGGCACATGACGGGGGGGGGACTTAATAATGGCACATGACGGGGGGGACTTAATAATGGCACATGACGGGGGGGACTTAATAATGGCACATGACGGGGGGGACTTAATAATGGCACATGACGGGGGGGACTTAATAATGGCACATGATGGGGGGGACTTAATAATGGCACATGATGGGGGGGACTTAATAATGGCACATGATGGGGGGGACTTAATAATGGCACATGATGGGGGGGACTTAATAATGGCACATGATGGGGGGGACTTAATAATGGCACATGATGGGGGGGACTTAATAATGGCACATGACGGGGGGGGACTACTTAATAATGGCACATGATGGGGGGGACTTAATACTGGCACATGATGGGGGGGGACTTAATAATGGCACATGATAGGGGGGACTTAATAATGGCACATGATAGGGGGGACTTAATAATGGCACATGATAGGGGGGACTTAATAATGGCACATGATAGGGGGGACTTAATACTGGCACATGATGGGGGGGACTTAATAATGGCACATGATAGGGGGGACTTAATAATGGCACATGATGGGGGGGACTTAATAATGGCACATGATTACTGGCACGTAATGGGGTCTTATTACTGGCACATGATGGGGGGGCTTATTACTGGCACGTAATGGGGGGCTTATTACTGGCACATTATTGGTGGGCACTATAGGGGCATCTACTGAGGCCACAAAGAAGGGGTGTTTTATATGGGGGGCTCTGTACAGTAGCATTTTATACTGGGACACATTATGGTGGGTACTATGGGGAAGGGGGGAGAGGAGTACTATGGAGTCATCTACGGGGGCACTAAGAAGGGGTAATTTATACTTGCAAAATTATGGGGGACACTGAGGGCATCTACTGGGGCATTTTATACTGGTACATTATGGGGGGCACTAGGAGGAAGGGGGAGAGGAGCACTATGGGGGCATTTACTGGGGGCACTATATAGGGGTATTTTATACTGGCACATTTTGGGGGACATTAGCTCAACTGGGGGCATAAGGGGGTATTTTTTGCATTGTCACATTATAAGGAGAATTATTTCTACTGGGGGGCATTATGGTGGGCTTTATTACCCCCCCCCCCCATGGTATGACCCCCTAGTAGCAGCACTGGCCTCTCCCTGCTCTGCTATCCCTCTGCCCCTTCTCCAAATCCTTATTATGAAATCTTTCTCATTAGGATAAAACACAACATCAGCTCCGCCGAGCCCCCGGCCAAAGTGTGGAAGTGGCGTCCGAGACCCCCAAGGGCCAAGTAACTGTAAGTGTTCATGTGAAATATGTTTATGTTATAGACATATAGCCTACACCGTGCCACACGATATACAGTATACTGCTACACTGTGCCCCACAATATACAGTATACTGCTACACTGTGCCACACAATATACAGTATACCTCTGCACCGTGCCACACAATATACAGTATACCTCTGCACTGTGCCCCATAATATACAGTATACCTCTGCACTGTGCCCCATAATATACAGTATACCTCTGCACTGTGCCCCACAATATACAGTATACCTCTACACTGTGCCACACAGTATACCTCTACACTGTGCCACACGATATACAGTATACTGCTACACTGTGCCCCACAATATACAGTATACCTCTACACTGTGCCCCACAATATACAGTATACCTCTGCACCGTGCCACACAATATACAGTATACCTCTGCACTGTGCCCCACAATATACAGTATACCTCTACACTGTGCCACACAGTATACCTCTACACTGTGCCACACAGTATACCTCTACACTGTGCCACACAGTATACCTCTACACTGTGCCACACGATATACAGTATACCGCTACACTGTGCCCCACGATATACAGTATACCGCTACACTGTGCCACACAGTATACAGTATACCTCTACACTGTGCCACACAGTATACCTCTACACTGTGCCCCACGATATACAGTATACCGCTACACTGTGCCACACAGTATACCTCTACACTGTGCCCCACGATATACAGTATACCGCTACACTGTGCCACACAGTATACCTCTACACTGTGCCCCACGATATACAGTATACCGCTACACTGTGCCACACAGTATACAGTATACCTCTACACTGTGCCACACAATATACAGTATACCGCTACACTGTGGAGTCTGTTCTATAAGCACCCTTGTTCTGTGGCGGCGGACAGAAAATAATCTGGAAGTGCCCCTCCCGAGACCAGGCTCTGGATCCGCCACTGGTCTGGACCGCTCACAGGAGTGTACATTTCTTCTAAACTGTAATCCGTATCCTCTGACCTGCAGAAATCAGCGCTTGCTCGATAACAACTAACAGGCAGTACCTGTAGGCTGTAGCCTGGCCCTGTTACCGAAGCTAGCCGAGTGGTGTAAGGTTAAGGTACTAGTAGAGATGAGCGGCTGCTGAATCCTGATTTAAAGTTAAAGTTACTGCAGGATATGGATTACGGTTTAGAAATGTCAAATGTACACTCCTGTGAGAGGCGGGGAGGGGCATCTGTGGATGACACTGTTATAGGGAGGGGCATCTGTGGGTGACACTGTTATAGGGAGGGGGATCTGTGGGTGACACTGTTATAGGGAGGGGGATCTGTGGATGACACTGTTATGGGGAGGGGGATCTGTGGATGACACTGTTATAGGGAGGGGCATCTGTGGGTGACACTGTTATAGGGAGGGGGATCTGTGGGTGACACTGTTATAGGGAGGGGGATCTGTGGATGACACTGTTATGGGGAGGGGGATCTGTGGATGACACTGTCATGGGGAGGGGGATCTGTGGGTGACACTGTTATGGAGGGGGATCTGTGGGTGACACTGTCATGGGGTGGATCTGTAGATGACACATATAGCATAAGATGCTATACCCGGTATGTGTCATCCACAGATCCCCCCCATAGCAGTGTCATCCACAGATCCCCCCCTCTCTATAAAAGTGTCATCCACAGACAGCTGGACTTTTCTTCCCTGTTGCGGTTTTAGGTATTGGGTAAAGTATCGCAGCATTTCGAAGCGTACTTGTGTAAATGTATCGTTGTTATAGCTGCCCCCCCTACTTTTGTCCTGGCCCCCAGTGTGCCCCCCCAAATTTTGAAAGCTAGAGACGCCACTGGGGAGAGCACTATGGGAACATCTACTGGGGCCACTGTGGAGACATTGGGGGTGGGGAGAGCACTATGGGGACATCTACTGGGGCCACTATGGAGACATTGGGGATGGGGAGAGCACTATGGGGACATCTACTGGGGCCACTATGGAGACATTGGGGGTGGAGAGAGCACTATGGGGACATCTACTGGGGGCACTATGGAGACATTGGAGGTGGAGAGAGCACTATGGGGGCATCTACTGGGGGCACTATGGAGACATTGGGGGTGGGGAGAGCACTATGGGGGCATCTATTGGAAAAATGATTGTGGGTAAAAAAGACAGAAAAAACGATTTCTAAGTGCAGGGAAAAAATAGGGAGGAATCATTTCACAGCATCTTAGTGCAGGGAGAGACGTCTGAAGGCGCTAGGGACAGTGATAGGAAAGCGATTTACAAGTGCAGGGAATGATTATTCTGGGATCCAAATAGCCATTAGACAACTCTGTCATTCCATCTATTTTTTCTTGGGGTACACGTGCTATGTTGGAAAGCCTTTAGTGGCTTATATCTTAGTATCTTATTCAGTACGTATTCAGGTCACTTCTGCAGTTATTTCTGTTGAAAGCGTATAGGGGCGTATTTCAGTAAAAAAATAAAAATATATACACACTTCACTCTCTAATTTTTTTCTGGTCAAAGCATATAGTGGCGTATTTTAGTACAACAAGAAAAATATATTCTCAGCAACCCAGCGGTTCTTAATTGGTCATCCACGTCATCCCAAGTAACATCAGATACCCCAGCCAAGAGTCAGTGGGTTCCTCAGACACAACCCTTAGTTGGCATAGCCCGGGAGCAGGTCCTGTGCCCTCACCTGTCCTCACCCTGCCTCTGTCCTTTTCTGTTCCCTCAGCCAGAGAAGTATTATATGCTGTGGGCTCAGCCCCACTATACAGCGAGGACGAGCTACTAGAGGACAATGAGCAGCTACTGGCCAGCCAAAATGTGGAGGAGAAATCCACCGCTTCCTCTGGTAGGCGGGCAAGTAGCGATGAGGAGAGTGGCGTGGGAGCTGGTGTTGTGAGCGGTCAGGCAGCGGCTGAGCCAGCAAGTCGCTAGCGTGGCCGGGAGACAGCAGGGTGGCAGGAGTCGGAGGTCATGAGCCAAATGTGCCCGGGGTAGACCACCTGCTTCACAGCAGCCTTCCTGCCCGGAAAGTAGTGCAGGGGTTCACGGAGGCAGCGGCGGTAGCAGTCAGTCAGTGCGGAGTGTTGGGGGGAAAATCACCTACTCGGCGGTGTGGCAGTTTTTTTTTCAAATTGCCAGAGGGGGTAAACGTGGCCATATGTCGCATCTGTGGGCAGAAGGTGAAGTGTAGCCAGGCTGCCAAGCGCCCTGCATCAACATCTGCAGAGTCACCATAATGTGGCCTGGGAGAACCGTGGCTCTGGTGTGGTGGTCCAGCCTACCGCAGCAACCGCTACATCACCCAGTGGCACGCAGCTGATTTCCGGCAGTCAAAGCTCCACCACCTCAGCCGAAGGGAGCTGTCTGTCCTTCTCATCATCTGCTGGTCCTGATGCTCCTGCTCCTCCTCCTCGTCAGTCATTCCGTCAGCAATCGATCACAGAAGCGATTGCCAAGAGACAGCAGTATGCGTGCACTCATCCAATGGCGCAGAAGCTGAACGTGCTCCTGTCCAAGTTGCTGGTGCTGCAGTCCCTCCCTTTCCAAGTGGTGGACTCTGCACCTTTCAGAGAACTGATGGCTTGTGCCGAGCCAAGGTGGAGAGTCCCAAGCTGTCATTTCTTTGCCAAAAAGGCAGTATCAGCCCTGCACACACATGCAGAACCGAAGGTGGGCCAGTCCTTGAGCCTGGCGGTGTCTGCCAAAGTACACGGCAGCACCGACGTGTGAAGCTGTAACTACGGTCAGGGACAATACATGTCCTTTGCGGCCCACTGGGTGAATGTGGCTCCTGTACAGCCACACCAGCAACTTGGCCAGGTGACGCGGCTTCCGCCTCCACGTTCTCACGCCGTTGGTCCAGCGACAATGTCCGCCTCTGTCTCCTCATCCTCCACCGTGTCCTCAGCCTCCACTGCAGGGAGAATTCACAGTGCCCCCCCAGCATACCACATGTGCAGGGCACGGCGGTGTCACGCTATTCTGCACCTCGTTTGCCTGGGTGAACGGAGTCACACAGGGGAGGAACTGCTCCGTGTCCTTCATCAAGAAATCGAATCCTGGCTTTCTCAACGACAACTGAAAATCGGAACCATGGTGACCGACAACGGGAAGAACATGGTGTCGGCACTGCGTCAAGGAGGGCTAAGCCATGCGCCCTGCATGGCACACATGTTCAATCTAGTGGTCAAGCGGTTTCTGAAATCTTCCACCCATCTGCAAGACATCTTAAAAATGGCCAGGAAACTTTGCATGCACTTCAGCCACTGGTACACTGCAAAGCACCCCCTCCTTGAGCTGCAGCGGCAGAATGGCATCTCCCCCAACATAGGCTGATATACGACGTTTCCACCTGTTGGAATTCCACCCTCCATATGTTGGACCGACTATACGAACAGAGAAAGGCCATAAACGATTTCTTGATGATCCAAGCGGACAGGAGTACTCCCCTGTGTAACTTCCATGTCAGCTCATGCTTGACACCTGCTGTTTGCTCAGGTTCTTTGAGAAAGCCACATTATTAGTCAGTCACCAGGACTACGGGATGAACAACGTCATGCCACTGCTTCATGTCCTGGAACAGATTCTGGTAACAATGGCTGGTTAGGGAACAGGAGACGTGGCGTCTAGATCTCATGGCCACATGAGCCCTGTGGGGGCTGAACTGGAGGAGGGGGAGGACTTGGAGCACAGGCAATGTGTAGCGAAATGGGTGTTTTTTTCTAGAGAGGTGACAGAAGAGGAAGAGCAGGAGCAGCCAGAGGAGCTACAGGGCGATGAGGAAGACAAGGCAGAGGACCCAGACACACCGTGGCAGTATGCACTGGAGATGGAGGCAGGGAGTCCCTCCGAGTCACTTGCACAAATGGCCCGATGCTCACTTGCTGGCGTAGTGACAGCCAAATTGTCAGCATTCAGCAGAGGGATGAATTCTGGCTATCCACCTTGTTGGACCAGAATGGGGGTCTTTTTTTTTTTTACACCTGCTGAGAGGGAGAACAAACTGAACTACTATAGCAGGTCTGACCTGGGGGCCATCTGCACTCACGTTCCACTGCCATGGCTGCTAGGGAGGGGTGGGGTGGTAGGAGCAGTTCCAGCTCCATCAGCAGCAGCCTTAGTCTAGAGTCGCTGATGAGCAGCTTTCTTCACCCGCCCAGTGAAAAAAACTACTTACCAGCAGCAGCAGCTAGACCTGGAGCAGAACCTGAACCAGCAGGTGGGGGCATACTTGGACAACACCCTGCCAACCCACATTGAAGATCCCCTGGACTGCTGGGCAGCCAAACTGGATTTGTGGCCACAACTGGCAGAGTTTGCCCTGGAGCGGGTGTTTAGTGCGCCGGGGGCCATAGTTATCCCAAGGAGAACTCGCCTGTCCACCCAAAATGTGGAGAGACTGACCTTTGTCAAGATGAATCAGGCGTGGATCAGCCAGGATTTCCACCCACCAATGCCTGATGCATCAGACTAGATCATCCATGGTGCCACACCAACATTTTGATAAAAGAGACTGGTTTCTTCTGACTAGCTGCCTCAGCTACTATTCTGATGATGCCACACCTCTGATGCCAAGTGCTCCTTCTTACACCCACCATCTTCAGCTGCTACTGGTATTGCCACCCAATGCCCCACTCTGTCACCTTGTCACTCTGTGGTCTCCTCATGCTGCTTCCACCCTCGCGATCATGACTGGTCCACTATTTTGCCTTTCAGCCTGGTGGACATAATCATTTATTTGACCCTTCTTCTGATCTGTTAGAAAGAAGGAAACATGAGACGCACAGCGGATCCTGTCTGTAGCAGCTGTAAGGCCTGTGTGGTCCCATCAGAATTGGCTTGTGATTTGGTAGCCAAAAGCAGGAGTGGGTACAAAACACAGAAGACATGCAAATATTCCATTCACGTGTCATCTCTGTTTTGGATCCACTCCTGTTTGTTTTTTTTGCTTTAGCAATACTGATGGATTACTGACCAAATGCTGACCGAGTGAAGGCGGATGCTCCACAGACCGGATCCGTTTTTTGGGGGTTATTGTTCTGACAGATCAGAGAATGGGGAAAATTAATCAGTGACGTCAACACAACCTTACTGCTGACCCCCTCTCCACTCTGTCGGAAGCTCTACTTGTATCAGCGTTTTCTAGAACAGGTTCTGTAGACATCTATGTGGAATCAGCTGACGACGGTGTAAAAGGTTCACACTTGAGTTATTTGGTCAGTTTTGGCACCGTGACTGCCCAAATAAGTGACGTGTGCAGTGATTCTAAGAGCGACGCCTGTCATCTGCATGTCATACGGAATGACAGTATTATTTCACTACCACAGCAGACTCCCTATGCGTGTTACTGCAAGGCACAGTGCTCCACACCGCCATACAGGCACAGTGCTCCACACCGCCATACAGGCTCTCAGCAGCCAGGAAATAGCCCTTTTTTAACGCGATTCGCCGCAAATAGCCACAGAAGCAAATTGTTCTGAAAAATTTAGTGAACCGGCCAAATCGAATTTTGGAAAAATTTGCTCATCTCTAATCATTATGTTTACACTATTAGTGTCAGGGACACTATTTACCGGGTGCAGTTATTTTTTTGTGGAACTTTGCACAAATAATCTGTGTAGTACCAGTATTTTCAGGGGGACTGTTACTGCAGGATAGTATTTGGGGGCACAGCAGACACAGTATTACGGGGGCAGGATGGAGTGTTGAGAAGGTGAGGAGGATGGAAAAGTAGGAAAGAAAGATGTCTGTTTGTCAAACTCTGCAGAGACGAGAGATAGCTGAAAGAAAATCATGGTGGTCCGGACTGAATGGAGAAGATGAGGAAAGAGAACATCTGCACCAGAGGAGACAGCACTGGCTGCATGGCCGTCTTTAATATTGATTGGACCCTGGGCAAAAATTTACTTGGGCCCCCTGGATCCCGCCTTCCCACACCTTAGCAGGCAATCACGCCTCCACCACAACACACAAAAAATCCACACATCTGGTAGAGTCCAGTGAATGACTGTAAATACTTCCAGTTCTGAAGACTCCAGCGGCTCAGGATCAGTGCTCTGGGCTGGAAGTGGGCACCGCTCTGCAGGAAGGGGACCAGGGCTTGGCTCACCCTAGTGTTACAGTGCATACCAGCACCCCACAGTATGCAGTATAGCACCCTATAGTATACAGCACCCCACAGTATGCAGTATAGCACCCACACTATACAGTACCCCACAGTATATAGTAGAGCAGTATAGCAGCTCACAGTATACAGCACCCCACAGTATACAGTAGAGCAGTATAGCACCTCACTGTATACAGCACTCCAAACTATACACTATACAGCACCCCACACTATACAGTACAGCAGTATAGCACTCCACACTATACAGGCCCCCCCCCCCCAGTATACAGGCCCCCACACAGTACACAGCCCCCCCCCCCCCACAGTATACAGCACCCCACTATACAGTAGTTTTCAGTATATTAGCATAACAGCCCCTGTCACCTTTTTCTGATGTAATCTTCACACAAAAAAGCTCCAAGCTTCTCCTGCAGCACTCCTGTTAGGACCTGTGATGACCTCATAGCCATGTGACCAGTAATATTGCTAGGCTACTGGTCACATGGTGATGATGTCATCTAAGGTCCTAGATCACATTATAGGATGCCTGGACTCAGTGCCGGTGTTCTATGAATAAACCTTAAGTTATAACTAGTGATGAGCGAACTTCTGTTTTAAGTTCGGCGTCTAAAGTTCGGCTTCCGGTTAGCGGAGAATCCCGATATCGATTCAGAATTCCGTTGTGGTCCGTGGTAGCGGAATCAATAATCGGCCATTATTGATTCCGCTACCACGGACCACAACGGTATTCTGAATCGATATCGGGATTCTCCGCTAACCGGAAGCCGAACTTTAGACGCCGAACTTAAAACAGAAGTTCGCTCATCACTAGTTATAACCAAACCACTTGTCTGAGCAGCCAATTGTTAGCAGGGCTGTCAATGTATAAAGTAGAACGCTCCTCCCGGGGTGGTGAGAGCATAACATTGAAAGTAAAAAGAACAACATTCACAATAAGATAAAAAGGTTTATTAAACTCATTTTTATAAAATCTTTTCACCATTATTGCTGTAATTCTCCGGGATATGAAAATCCTCATTTTTTTTTCTAGATAGTTTCTTTTTTTTTCTATATCCTGAGTCTTATAGGTTCGCGGTGGAGAGGAGGAGCTACACAGAAAGGAGGAGGAGTGTATTACTGAAGGGGGAGGAGACAGCTATCAAAGAGAAATATATACACATTATATCTCGGGTGCAACTAAAAGACTATTCCGTCTGGATCACAAATACTGACCATGTTGAGGTATTCAGAGACGCACCCCAAATATACTGATTGTGGAGAACACCCTCCCCATTTCCCAGTAAATCTAAGTCCCTGAGTTGTTTTTAGTTCTACCTGTTTCTGGGAAAGCTGGATGACAACCGATATAATGGTCATCAAGTCGTCATGCAGAGCTACGAATAGAAAATCTGCACAATTATACAGCAAATCCCCCCTCCCTGGTTCCAGGAGTGCCCTTCGGGATTGTGGGAAAGCTGGGTAGCCATCCCTCTAATCCTCTTATGTCATAAGTAATATCTGTCTCTGGGAAAGCTGGGTAATAGCCAATATGGCCAACTTTCTATGAAGTTTTGAATGCAAAATCTGGGCATTTAGGGGGCAGTAAATCCCGCTGCACCATGTATGCCCTTCAGGAGTCTAAGAAAGCTGCGCGACAAGCCCTGTGGACGCAGTCATGGCGGTCACCAGTAGTCACCCAGCTTTCCTAGGCACAGATATGGCTGAAATGAAGACATGACAAGAACAGGAGAGCTCAGTACTGGGGGTGTACTGGAAATGTAGTTATTGTCACTGGGATTTGCGCGTCATCTGCGCGGTGGAGAGACTTTTCTACATTCCCTTTAACGGCAGTGGATTCCACCGAACTGAGATGAGATCTTCACGATGACATCAGACGGACATAAAGAAATGTGAGATTTCTGCAGAGATCTTGGGATCTGTTCTGTGACCCAGTTTTCTATATTGACCATTGCCTGCGGGTTCCTTGACTGTATGTGACCCCCTGAGGGTCTGGAACATCATCGTCTAGAAGTACAGTTCCTTGGTGAGCATGGACACCACGCACGGTATCTGCTTCTTCTCGCTGTAGCGCGGGTCGTCGGACCAGGACTCGAAGCTGGTCGCCACCATGTGGTTGACTCTGGTGAGGATCTGCATGATCTCCAGCTGCTTCCCGTGCTCATTGAGAACGCTGCAGAGCGCCTGAACGAACCAGGAGCCCCGGCCCGGATTTCTCCAGGAATAGTAACCTGCGGGGACACAGAGGTGAAGGAGGACATACTGGTGGTAATACAAAGGAGGGGGACATAACGATAGGAGGCATCGTATAAAGTTACTATGGCTGATGATATACTTTTATACTAGCTGATTTTTTTTCTTATAAAAAATCTTAAAGGGGTTGGCTCATCTGGCACATTGATGGCATATTGCTATGGCATGCCATCAATGTCCGATAGCTGCAGTTCCCTCCTCTGGGACACCAAAATCAAGAAGAGTACACTGCGCATGCACAGTGTGCCCTCCATTGTCATGGGGGTGAGTGCGCTTGGCTATTTTCAGAAGTCCCATAGGGGTGAATGTAGAGCGCACAATTCCGGTGCAGCCGCTGCTCCATTCATCGCCATGGGACTGCCGGAAATAGCTGAACCTGAGGCCGTAGCAGTGAGCGGTGCCCACACATGCGCGGCTGCTCCCTGTTCACTTCCAAAGTCCTGTTCTGGAGACTTTGATGGCATATCGGGCATTAATCTAGCGGCATGCCATCAATGTCCCAGATGGGAATACCCCTTTAAAGCACCTTGTAAATGAGAAGCTTTGCAAATTCCTAATAGACTTTGTTTCTTCTTCTAACCATTTTCAAGATCTCTGCTTGCTGTACAGGGCGTAAACCTAGTCTTGACATCTTCTCAGTTGAGAAGGGGATACAATTGTATCCAGTCTAGACAATGCTCTGCCCCAGAATGATACATTGTAGCAAACTAGCAAGAGAGATTTGTGCTGCTGATGATGGGTTTAGCTCATGGAGCATTGTTTAGAATGAGTACAAATGTAGCAAACCCTCAGCCGAGAGCAGGATTAGGCTACTTTCACACCTGCGTTCTTGTCTTCCGGCATAGAGTTCCGTCGTCGGGGCTCTATGCCGGAAGAATCCTGATCAGTTTTATCCTAATGCATTCTGAATGGAGAGAAATCCGTTCAGGATGCATCAGGATGTCTTCAGTTCCGGACCGGAACGTTTTTTGGCCGGAGAAAATACTGCAGCATGCTGCGCTTTTTGCTCCGGCCAAAAATCCTGAACACTTGCCGCAAGGCCGGATCCGGAATTGATGCCCATTGAAAGGCATTGATCTGGATCCGGCCTTAAGCTAAACGTCGTTTCGGCGCATTGCCGGATCCGACGTTTAGCTTTTTCTGCATGGTTACCATGGCTGCCGGGACGCTAAAGTCCTGGCAGCCATGGTAAAGTGTAGCGGGGAGTGGGGGAGTAGTATACTTACCGTCCGTGCGGCTCCCGGGGCGCTTCAGAGTGACGTCAGGGCACCCCAAGCGCATGGATGACGTGATCGCATGGATCACATGATTCATGTGCATGGGGCACTCTGACGTCACTCTGGAGCGCCCCGGGAGCCGCGTGGACTGTAAGTATACCGCTCCCCACTACTACTATGGCAACCAGGACTTTAATAGCGTCCTGGGTGCCATAGTAACACTGAACGCATTTTGAAGACGGATCCGTCTTCAAATGCTTTCAGATCACTTGCGTTTTTCCGGCAAATGGAGTACACGCCGGATCCGGACAACGCAAGTGTGAAAGAGCCCTTAGCTTTGTACACGTTTACTGCCTCTGAATGGAAACATGAGTGTTCTCGTTCACTGACAGCAAGCATTTTGAATTTGAAAGCTGCAGAACTTCTCATTCATACACCAATTAAAGCTACATAAAATCACGGAAGTATAAATTAAAGGGGTTCTCCCACGAAAAATATTCTACAGTTTTCAAACCAGCACCTGGATCTGAATACTTTTTCTAATTGCATTTAATTAACAATTTTGTATAACTAAAAAATAAATAAAATGTCTCTGTACAGCGCCAACTGCTGTATTTTTTTTCTTATTTCTTTGACCTGCTCACGCGCATCCCGAGCTGCAGCAGAAAGGACGCGTCCCCCGAGCTGCAGCAGAAAGGACGCGCCCCCCGAGCTGCAGCAGAAAGGACGCGCCCCCCCGAGCTGCAGCAGAAAGGACGCGCCCCCCGAGCTGCAGCAGAAAGGACGCGCCCCCCGAGCTGCAGCAGAAAGGACACTCTCCTTGAGCTGCCAGCTTGATATAAAGGTAGTAATGAATGGGGAGATCTCTGGATCCATGTGAGGTACAGGGCTGGTTCTAGCTTTGTTAGAAAGAGGTCGTAATGTTCTATATAAAGTCTGATTTTCATTTTTTACATTAGTCATGGGATAACCCCTTTATTTTTAAAGGGGTTTCCAGCCCCATGACATTGCAGACCTGTCCTCAGGATAGGTCTGATCTGTGAGGGTCCGACACCTAACACCCCCTCTGATTAGCGGTTCCCTGCAGCCTCCAGAACCAGCACTGGATCCGTTCATAGGGGTCATGTCGGGTCACTGCCATTCACTTCAGTGAAGGCTGAACTGCAGTAACCCAGGATGGCCACTACACTTTGAGCGGCGCTGTGCTTCCTGGAGGCTGCAGGGAACACCCGCTTGGTGGGGTGCAGAGTGTAACCACTCACCGATCCCACGGAAAGGTCATCAATATCGTGAGCCTGGAAACCCCCTTTAAGAACACTACAGTAATACTCTAATACTACAAGGGATCATACACCATTACTAGAACATGAATTATTCTATATATAGAGATTACATAGTAAGCATACATGTATGGGACTGAAGACTATACAGATACATAGATCTGAGTGCAGTATATATTGCATGTAATATAATGGATTACACACTATGTACTATATAGATATATACGTGGGGGCCCCGTGCCCTTGTGGAAACCATCGCCGACCTCTCTGCGAGCCCTAAGATCATCACAGGCCAGAAAAGGGTCATTGGCAGGAGAGGCCGGAACCTGATCCTTGACTGCTCCGTCCATAGCGGAGCGTGGCCCTCAGCAGAAATACACCGGCCCCTACTGATGCTCGTTTGCTTAGAGGTGAGAAGCGAGGGTGCGAGTCCTGGGTTGGTTCCCCCCTCACTGGTTTGGTGATATGGAGCAGTGGGGGATGGAGGGGGTCCTGCACTGGGACATGCCATTAAGGTGGGTGGATGATGGGGGATCCGCTCCCCTATACAGTCCCTGCGCAGGCGCTAGCTCCATGGGGTGTCGGTGGTCACCATTCACTGCTCATCTTTACCTGGTACCGTTGAATAGGCAAAGAGAAAGTCGGCCTCCACCGGGATCTTGTATCTGGGACTGGCATCTGTCTCCATGGAGTCGTTGGCGGGTCCCGAGTCGGTCTGAATCCCCTCATCGAACTCTGAGCCCCGGCAGGCCTGAAATGGGACAAGGCAGCGTCACTGACTGTTTGTTCTGGAATAGGCTGTTGGTTTTGGCAGAAGTAAAATGTCAGGTAAACGGGCAGGAAAAAACCCAGGGGATCAGACGAAACCAGCTCCAAGGTATGTGACGAACAATCACCCACTGTACCCATTATCCAGCGACTGGAACACCGCCAACTCCCTTACTGGTGATGTATGGTTTACAAGGCATTGCTATAGAGGTAGCACACGGGCCCTGGT
This sequence comes from Bufo gargarizans, assembly GCF_014858855.1. Classification (NCBI taxonomy): domain Eukaryota; kingdom Metazoa; phylum Chordata; class Amphibia; order Anura; family Bufonidae; genus Bufo; species Bufo gargarizans. The sequence continues at coordinate 379,696,674 of NC_058085.1, forward strand.
GCCTGAGGGGCCCACACACCTGTCTGCCACATAGGAGGACGTCAGGATTATAAAGGACACATGATCAGTGGGGCCCCATTACAGTTTTTACATTGGGGCCCAGGAGCTGCACGTTACATCCTAATGGATCATGGACCAGAAAGATGGATAATGAGGTTATTATCTGGATAAAACTGGCCATAATCCTTCTATACAAAACGCACCCAGTCTGCCCGGCCTCCGATCCAAAACGCACCCAGTCTGCCCAGCCTCCGATCCAAAACGCACCCAGTCTGCCCAGCCTCCGATCCAAAACGCACCCAGTCTGCCCAGCCTCCGATCCAAAACGCACCCAGTCTGCCCAGCCTCCGATCCAAAACGCACCCAGTCTGCCCAGCCTCCGATCCAAAACGCACCCAGTCTGCCCAGCCTCCGATCCAAAACGCACCCAGTCTGCCCAGCCTCCGATCCAAAACGCACCCAGTCTGCCCAGCCTCCGATCCAAAACGCACCCAGTCTGCCCAGCCTCCGATCCAAAACGCACCCAGTCTGCCCAGCCTCCGATCCCAAACGCACCCAGTCTGCCCAGCCTCCGATCCAAAACGCACCCAGTCTGCCCAGCCTCCGATCCAAAACGCACCCAGTCTGCCCAGCCTCCGATCCAAAACGCACCCAGTCTGCCCAGCCTCCGATCCAAAACGCACCCAGTCTGCCCAGCCTCCGATCCAAAACGCACCCAGTCTGCCCAGCCTCCGATCCAAAACGCACCCAGTCTGCCCAGCCTCCGATCCAAAACGCACCCAGTCTGCCCAGCCTCCGATCCAAAACGCACCCAGTCTGCCCAGCCTCCGATCCAAAACGCACCCAGTCTGCCCAGCCTCCGATCCAAACGCACCCAGTCTGCCCAGCCTCCGATCCAAAACGCACCCAGTCTGCCCAGCCTCCGATCCAAAACGCACCCAGTCTGCCCAGCCTCCGATCCAAAACGCACCCAGTCTGCCCAGCCTCCGATCCAAAACGCACCCAGTCTGCCCAGCCTCCGATCCAAAACGCACCCAGTCTGCCCAGCCTCCGATCCAAAACGCACCCAGTCTGCCCAGCCTCCGATCCAAAACGCACCCAGTCTGCCCAGCCTCCGATCCAAAACGCACCCAGTCTGCCCAGCCTCCGATCCAAAACGCACCCAGTCTGCCCAGCCTCCGATCCAAAACGCACCCAGTCTGCCCAGCCTCCGATCCAAAACGCACCCAGTCTGCCCAGCCTCCGATCCAAAACGCACCCAGTCTGCCCAGCCTCCGATCCAAAACGCACCCAGTCTGCCCAGCCTCCGATCCAAAACGCACCCAGTCTGCCCAGCCTCCGATCCAAAACGCACCCAGTCTGCCCAGCCTCCGATCCAAAACGCACCCAGTCTGCCCAGCCTCCGATCCAAAACGCACCCAGTCTGCCCAGCCTCCGATCCAAAACGCACCCAGTCTGCCCAGCCTCCGATCCAAAACGCACCCAGTCTGCCCAGCCTCCGATCCAAAACGCACCCAGTCTGCCCAGCCTCCGATCCAAAACGCACCCAGTCTGCCCAGCCTCCGATCCAAAACGCACCCAGTCTGCCCAGCCTCCGATCCAAAACGCACCCAGTCTGCCCAGCCTCCGATCCAAAACGCACCCAGTCTGCCCAGCCTCCGATCCAAAACGCACCCAGTCTGCCCAGCCTCCGATCCAAAACGCACCCAGTCTGCCCAGCCTCCGATCCAAAACGCACCCAGTCTGCCCAGCCTCCGATCCAAAACGCACCCAGTCTGCCCAGCCTCCGATCCAAAACGCACCCAGTCTGCCCAGCCTCCGATCCAAAACGCACCCAGTCTGCCCAGCCTCCGATCCAAAACGCACCCAGTCTGCCCAGCCTCCGATCCAAAACGCACCCAGTCTGCCCAGCCTCCGATCCAAAACGCACCCAGTCTGCCCAGCCTCCGATCCAAAACGCACCCAGTCTGCCCAGCCTCCGATCCAAAACGCACCCAGTCTGCCCAGCCTCCGATCCAAAACGCACCCAGTCTGCCCCAGCCTCCGATCCAAACGCACCCAGTCTGCCCAGCCTCCGATCCAAAACGCACCCAGTCTGCCCAGCCTCCGATCCAAAACGCACCCAGTCTGCCCAGCCTCCGATCCAAAACGCACCCAGTCTGCCCAGCCTCCGATCCAAAACGCACCCAGTCTGCCAGCCTCCGATCCAAAACGCACCCAGTCTGCCCAGCCTCCGATCCAAACGCACCCAGTCTGCCCAGCCTCCGATCCAAAACGCACCCAGTCTGCCCAGCCTCCGATCCAAAACGCACCCAGTCTGCCCAGCCTCCGATCCAAAACGCACCCAGTCTGCCCAGCCTCCGATCCAAAACGCACCCAGTCTGCCCAGCCTCCGATCCAAAACGCACCCAGTCTGCCCAGCCTCCGATCCAAAACGCGTCATTTATAAAGACCAGCATGTTACGCTGTTCTTTGTTTCCCTCTGTGCTGACTAGGATTAGGCTCATTTATGGCGAGGCTGGCAGCTCCGGCAGTCCGTGCACCTGACTGATAGACACTGACTGGAGTAGTTTTTATTCCCCTTTTACGCCCGTTTCCAGTCATAAAAGAGGATAAATTAGCTGGGCCCTGGCTCCCACCACTTCCATGTGGCAAGTATGGCGTAAAAATATCCGTGCAACAAAGTATTGTCACATGGCCGCTAAAAAAAGTCACAAAAATGAGTTTTATGACTTTTTACACTGAAAATTGGCGTGGTGCACTTAGTAAATGACCCCCAATGTATCCAGTCTGTACGATCTCTGATACATTGTAACAAACTATGAGCACAGGAGAGGGATGTGGTGCTCATTTGTGTAGCTCATAGAGCATTGTCTAGATTGGGTACAACTGTTACAAACCCACAGATGTGAGTAGTCTTTCCATTCACTGCAGCAAGCAGAGATCTCGACCATATTGAACTAAAGGCATTGTTTATTAGAAAGTTTTTACTACACAATGATTAAGCTTCGAAGATTGGAAATCCACAGAGCCCGACACCTGGGAGACATATGGCTTATACACTAGTCACACCCAGTGCTGCACTCAACTCAGCAGCCTACGGAGTGAACATATCCATTACACACCAGGGGCGGACTGGGAACTTAAAAAAAAAATACTAAGAGTGGCCCCATTTTGTAGTTGGGTCCAAATTGATGGAAGGCAGGGCGAGCAATACCATATTGTGCACATTATAGCACCACAACAGAGCCAAATACATCCCCAAAAACTTCCGCTGGCCGGCAGTGAGGAGGGCCCAGGTGGCCCCCGGGAAATTTCCCTGTAAGGTCTATGGCCAATCCGCCCCTGAACCTCACTGAGAATGCAGTGCAGCAGAGACCACTTCATTATAGAAACTTCAGTAGCAGCTTGGAGAGATGCGACTGCAGCTCTGGATGTGACTGGAGTATACAATGCCTCCCTTCAGGATCCACACAAGAATGGGATTGTCTGCCAGTCCCATCCCTTTAACTGGTGTCTGTGGCGGCTGGATGCAATCCACTGCCTTATCCGAAATCACAGAAAGTCCCCTCATTATTACTAAATATTAAGTACCCAGAAGACGCTGGGCAGACGGGATTCCGAGGGGGGGGGGGGGGCAGGATTCCGGGATAGTAAGTGGCAGGTGCAGGACGGGCACTGAGTCCCTATTGTTCCCGGTGAAGTCACAGATTATTTATAACTGGGACTTCTGGTTTTAATGTCAATAAACCTTAATCCTAATATAATGGAAAGTTCTGTAACTTACTAATAGACTTTGTGTTTCCTTATTTCTGGGATCTCTGCTTGCGGTCGGTGAATGTGAACATTATTGGTTATATCTAGAGACTGAAGCCTATATTAAACGGAGCGAATATCATTCGAATGTCATTAATGCAAACAAAATTGAACATAAAGCTGAAACAATTACTCAAATCAATAGTAACACCACAAAAAAACCTCGATTAACAAGCAAAAGTTTGAACGGCCGTCGCTCTCTATGTCATCAGCGCGTTTCTGGCCGCTAACAAGTCACAAAACCTTCGATCTATAATCGTTATCAGCAAGACATCTGCTGCTCTAATTCGGACCTCCTAGTATTCGCAGCTGAAGATTTGTGACAATGAGCCCAGTTCTGAAAATCCTCCCTGTGGACATGGATTGCGCCCACAGGGATTCTAGACTTTATGGAGCAGCCGTGTACCAGTGAAATGCAGGGTATAGAGCCGGGTACCAGTGAAATGCAGGGTATAGAGCCGGGTACCAGTGAAATGCAGGGTATGGAGCCGTGTACCAGTGAAATGCAGGGTATGGAGCCGTGTACCAGTGAAATGCAGGGTATGGAGCCGTGTACCAGTGAAATGCAGGGTATGGAGCCGTGTACCAGTGAAATGCAGGGTATGGAGCCGTGTACCAGTGAAATGCAGGGTATGGAGCCGTGTACCAGTGAAATGCAGGGTATGGAGCCGTGTACCAGTGAAATGCAGGGTATGGAGCCGTGTACCAGTGAAATGCAGGGTATGGAGCCGTGTACCAGTGAAATGCAGGGTATGGAGCCGTGTACCAGTGAAATGCAGGGTATGGAGCCGTGTACCAGTGAAATGCAGGGTATGGAGCCGTGTACCAGTGAAATGCAGGGTATGGAGCAGTGTACCAGTGAAATGCAGGGTATGGAGCAGTGTACCAGTGAAATGCAGGGTATGGAGCAGTGTACCAGTGAAATGCAGGGTATGGAGCAGTGTACCAGTGAAATGCAGGGTATGGAGCAGTGTACCAGTGAAATGCAGGGTATGGAGCAGTGTACCAGTGAAATGCAGGGTATGGAGCAGTGTACCAGTGAAATGCAGGGTATGGAGCAGTGTACCAGTGAAATGCAGGGTATGGAGCAGTGTACCAGTGAAATGCAGGGTATGGAGCAGTGTACCAGTGAAATGCAGGGTATGGAGCAGTGTACCAGTGAAATGCAGGGTATGAAGCCGTGTACCAGTGAAATGCAGGGTATGGAGCAGTGTACCAGTGAAATGCAGGGTATGGAGCAGTGTACCAGTGAAATGCAGGGTATGAAGCCGTGTACCAGTGAAATGCAGGGGTGTGGAGCCGTGTGCCAGTGAAATGTTGTGGTATGGAGCCGTGTGCCAGTGAAATGTTGCGGTATGGAGCCGTGTGCCAGTGAAATGTTGCGGTATGGAGCAGTGTGCCAGTGAAATGTGGGGTTTCAGTGCACCAGTCCGGTTTGGAGCTGACTTACCTGGATAAAGAAGAGTTTCGGCTTCCCGACGAGACTTTTACACTTATCTCCCCGAAACAGGGTGGTCAGAGTTTTTATCGCCATCGCCCCGTCAGTGCCGTAGATTTGTCCTTCTTCTCCATGGCTCAGCAGGATGCAGGCAAAGCAAGCGCTGTCGCTGTGATTCTGCTGCGCCACTGACGAGAGAAGAAGAAAGCGCTCAGGGTCACGTGTGTAGGAAAGCTGGGTGACGTCCACCGGTGCTTATTACACTCCTGTCATTTTATAAGGCAGCTGTCTGTTAACGTTCATTAACCACACTCACCCCCGCTCGCTCCCTCACCGCACTCACCCCCGCTCGCTCCCTCACCGCACTCACCCCCGCTCGCTCCCTCACCGCACTCACCCCCGCTCGCTCCCTCACCGCACTCACCCCCGCTCGCTCCCTCACCGCACTCACCCCCGCTCGCTCCCTCACCGCACTCACCCCCGCTCGCTCCCTCACCGCACTCACCGTTCTGCAGCAGTCTCTCCATTTCTTCGCAGTTTCTGTCGTTATAAACAGTTACATCAAATCCCAGTTTCTTGAAGCAAAAAAGGAGATCACCGGCGTCTTTATCTGTGCCGTTACGTATACACATCCCTGAGTAGCGGAAGAGAGGAACAGAGATCAGCGGTGACATCATTGAGAATGCCGCCTATCCATTCACTAGGGATCAGCGGTGACATCACTGAGAATGCCGCCTATCCATTCACTAGGGATCAGCGGTGACATCACTGAGAATGCCGCCTATCTATACCCTGACCCACAGGCTACTGCACAGATAGTTCTTCTCAGAGTGTCTTTTCCGTTTGCCCCGCCTCCCCCACACTAGGCCCCACCTCCCCGGTCACCTGTTGTCTCGTGGAAGTTCTTGTTGTTGATGATGACACACTTGCCGACCCTCCCGTAGTTCATGGTGTACTGGTGCTCGGGGCTGACCAGGCGCTGGTTCAGTCGCGGCATCTTCTCCGATTTATCGGGGTCATTTTTCTTTTTTCTGTCAGGAGATGATGAAGATGGTGATAAGGCACTGTTCACACGAGACGCAGGATGCATCCAGGTCGCCGGCCACACGGGGCGCTCCTCATCTGACCCCATGTGCCTGTATGAGCCCATCCCCCGCATGGCTTTGGGCTTCCTGCAATCTGCTCTATGGTAGCAAAGCAATGACTAATCTCCCGACAACTACCTCCCCAGATCGCCAAGTGGTTGTCAGACTCCACCCCGTCAATGTCACACACCTTACGAGGGATTTAATAGGGAACTTTCCAAAAAGAGGTTGTGACCCTCCATGTAAAGAGAAACAAGTGCGCTGCAAACATGTACCTGATCTGCAGGGGGCGCTCATCACCCCAACCAGAGGCTCTGGTTATAGGGGTATATCTGTACAAGTAATACCAGCCAGAGGAGGAGATAGAGACCACGGCTCATCAGAGTGCCCCCCATAACAGCGACCTCCACAGTGCCCCCCATAACAGCGACCTCCACAGTGCCCCCCATAACAGCGACCTCTACAGCACCTCCATAACAGTGACATCTACAGTGCCCCCATAACAGTGACATCCACATTCCCCCCATAACAGCGACCTCCACAGTGCCCCCATAACAGCGACCTCCACAGTGCCCCCATAACAGCGACCTCCACAGTGCCCCCCATAACAGCGACCTCCACAGTGCCCCCCATAACAGCGACCTCCACAGTGCCCCCATAACAGCGACCTCCACAGTGCCCCCATAACAGCGACCTCCACAGTGCCCCCATAACAGCGACCTCCACAGTGCCCCCATAACAGCGACCTCCACAGTGCCCCCATAACAGCGACCTCCACAGTGCCCCCCATAACAGCGACCTCCACAGTGCCCCCATAACAGCGACCTCCACAGTGCCCCATAACAGCGACCTCCACAGTGCCCCCATAACAGCGACCTCCACAGTGCCCCCTATAACAGTGACCTCCACAGTGCCCCCATAACAGTGACATCCACAGTGCCCCCTATAACAGTGACATCCACAGTGCCCCCCATAACAGCGACCTCCACAGTGCCCCCATAACAGTGACCTCCACAGTGCCCCCTATAACAGCGACCTCCACTGTGCCCCCATAACAGTGACATCCACAGTGCCCCCTATAACAGCGACCTCCACAGTGCCCCCATAACAGCGCCCCTACAGCAGGTGCAGTGAGCGACACTTGTTCCCAGTTTTCTATGACAGATATTCAGGTTTATCCGGATGTAAAAGGAAACGACAGAAACAGAGGAAGAAACATGGAGATTCCTCTGCAGGATCAGTTTTCAGGAATGAGACAAAGGCGCAGAACACCAAGAAGGTATCCGAATGTATCCGAGCCCTGCGGCCTTATAGGCAATGTGCACTTAAAGGGCAGCTCCACCCCAGGTGCAGAACTCCCCGTTATCAGGAGATTCATCTTCATAGGTCAGTTATACTGCTAATGGGGACAAACAGTTGTCAGAGCCCCGCCCCCATAACTGACAGGCCCCTCCCTCTGTTACTGACACACCTCGCCCCCTACTACTACTCCTACTAATATATCTAGTTATGCATGGGGGTGGTATTACTGCAGGACTATAGAGCAGACGGCTGGTGCCCCCATATTGGTCCTGCATGAACAAGTCTAAGGGGCGGAGCTTGGGATTTGTCCATTGAGGAGGACGACCAATCACATACAGAATGAGTGGTCATGGGGGGTCTGGAGGGGTGTGTATGACATATCCACAGGTCGGGGGCCCGGGGACTTCCCTTTACAGATTCTCACCCGTCGAGCCCTAAAGCGATACTCCCTGGATCCGTCAGCAGCAGCTCGCCTGCCTGGTCTCCAGAACACAATATAAATGCAAATCAAAAAAGAGGAAAAAAGGGGAAATTAAAAAACAACAGATATTTTCCAATAGTCGTCATGGAGGGGCCGGGTGGTCCCCAGGAGCATCATAATACTGAGGCTCCAACCCCCGACAATACCCTGAGGATGGTCCATTCCCCGAGTAACAGGCACAGGATGGGGATTACCTGAGAACACCCCCTCCCCCCCAGTTTCAGAGGATGGGGATTACCTGAGACTCCCCAGTGTCAGAGGATGGGGATTACCTGAGGCCCCCCATTGTCAGAGGATGGGGATTACCCGAGACCCCCCCACAGTGTCAGAGGATGGAGATTACCTGAGGCCCCCCATTGTCAGAGGATGGGGATTACCCGAGACCCCCCCCCAGTGTCAGAGGATGGGGATTACCTGAGACCCCCCCCCCCCCAGTGTCAGAGGATGGGGATTACCTGAGACACCCCCCCCCCAGTGTCAGAGGATGGGGATTACCTGAGACACCCCCCCCCCCCCAGTGTCAGAGGATGGGGATTACCTGAGACACCCCCCCCCCCCAGTGTCAGAGGATGGGGATTACCTGAGACCCCCCCCCCCCCCCAGTGTCAGAGGATGGGGATTACCTGAGACCCCCCCCCCCCCCCCAGTGTCAGAGGATGGGGATTACCTGAGACCCCTCCCCCAGTGTCAGAGGATGGGGATTACCTGAGACCCCTCCCCCAGTGTCAGAAGATGGGGATTACCTGAGACCCCCTCCCCAGTGTCAGAGGATGGGGATTACCTGAGACACCCCCCCCCCCCCCCAGTGTCAGAGGATGGGGATTACCTGAGACCCCCCCCCCCCAGTGTCAGAGGATGGGGATTACCTGAGACCCCTCCCCCAGTGTCAGAGGATGGGGATTACCTGAGACCCCTCCCCCAGTGTCAGAAGATGGGGATTACCTGAGACCCCTCCCCCAGTGTCAGAAGATGGGATTACCTGAGACCCCCCCCCCCCCCCAGTGTCAGAGGATGGGGATTACCTGAGACCCCCCCCCAGTGTCAGAGGATGGGGATTACCTGAGACACCCCCCCCCCCCAGTGTCAGAGGATGGGGATTACCTGAGACCCCCCCCCCCCCAGTGTCAGAGGATGGGGATTACCTGAGACCCCTCCCCCAGTGTCAGAGGATGGGGATTACCTGAGACCCCTCCCCCAGTGTCAGAAGATGGGGATTACCTGAGACCCCCTCCCCAGTGTCAGAGGATGGGGATTACCTGAGACCCCCCCCCCCCCCAGTGTCAGAGGATGGGGATTACCTGAGACCCCTCCCCCAGTGTCAGAAGATGGGGATTACCTGAGACCCCCTCCCCAGTGTCAGAGGATGGGGATTACCTGAGACCCCCCCCCCCCCAGTGTCAGAGAGGATGGGGATTACCTGAGACACCCCCCCCCCCCCAGTGTCAGAGGATGGGGATTACCTGAGACCCCCTCCCCAGGGTCAGAGGATGGGGATTACCTGAGACCCCCCCCCCCCCCCAGTGTCAGAGGATGGGGTATAACTGAGACCCCCTCCCCAGGGTCAGAGGATGGGGATTACCTGAGACCCCCCCCCATTGTCAGAGGATGGGGATTACCCGAGACCCCCCCCATTGTCAGAGGATGGGGATTACCCGAGACCCCCCACAGTTACCTGGGCTCCTCATTAAGTGGCACTCCACTCTGCATCTGAAAACACGCCGGATCTGCCGCTTTCTGCCGAGGCCCACTCCCCAGTAGCCCACCATGACCAGGCTGCTCTGCAGTTCAGCAGCTTCACCTGACTCAGCAGAGTCCGACCAGAGTTTTCTATGGGCCATTGAGCCCCACCCCACCCCCGCCCCGCCGGGTGTATTCATCAATGACCCCTCACTGCTGAGCAGAGCAAAACCCTGACCGTAAAACACGTGTGCCCCCCACTCACCTGTATACTGCTGCCCCCCCCACTCACCTGTATACTGCTGCCCCCCCCCACACTCACCTGTATACTGCTGCCCCCCCCCACACTCACCTGTATACTGCTGCCCCCCCCCACACTCACCTGTATACTGCTGCTTTCCCCAAGGTGTCTGAGTGTATGGTGTCTATACATAGTATCAGTGCACGGCGTGTCTATACATAGTATCAGTGCACGGCGTGTCTATACATAGTATCAGTGCACGGCGTGTCTATACATAGTATCAGTGCACGGCGTGTCTATACATAGTATCAGTGCACGGCGTGTCTATACATAGTATCAGTGCACGGCGTGTCTATACATAGTATCAGTGCACGGCGTGTCTATACATAGTATCAGTGCACGGCGTGTCTATACATAGTATCAGTGCACGGCGTGTCTATACATAGTATCAGTGCACGGCGTGTCTATACATAGTATCAGTGCACGGCGTGTCTATACATAGTATCAGTGCACGGCGTGTCTATACATAGTATCAGTGCACGGCGTGTCTATACATAGTATCAGTGCACGGCGTGTCTATACATAGTATCAGTGCACGGCGTGTCTATACATAGTATCAGTGCACGGCGTGTCTATACATAGTATCAGTGCACGGCGTGTCCTATACATAGTATCAGTGCACGGCGTGTCTATACATAGTATCAGTGCACGGCGTGTATATACATAGTATCAGTGCACGGCGTGTATATACATAGTATCAGTGCACGGCGTGTATATACATAGTATCAGTGCACAGTGTATATACATAGTATCAGTGCACGGCGTGTATATACATAGTATCAGTGCACAGTGTGTATATACATAGTATCAGTGCACAGTGTATATACATAGTATCAGTGCACAGTGTGTATATACATAGTATCAGTGCACAGTGTATATACATAGTATCAGTGCACAGTGTATATACATAGTATCAGTGCACAGTGTGTATATACATAGTATCAGTGCACAGTGTGTATACATAGTATCAGTGCACAGTGTGTATATACATAGTATCAGTGCACAGTGTGTATATACATAGTATCAGTGCACAGTGTATATACATAGTATCAGTGCACAGTGTGTATATACATAGTATCAGTGCACGGCGTGTATATACATAGTATCAGTGCACAGTGTATATACATAGTATCAGTGCACAGTGTGTATATACATAGTATCAGTGCACAGTGTATATACATAGTATCAGTGCACAGTGTATATACATAGTATCAGTGCACAGTGTATATACATAGTATCAGTGCACGGCGTGTATATACATAGTATCAGTGCACAGTGTGTATATACATAGTATCAGTGCACAGTGTGTATATACATAGTATCAGTGCACAGTGTGTATATACATAGTATCAGTGCACAGTGTGTATATACATAGTATCAGTGCACAGTGTGTATATACATAGTATCAGTGCACAGTGTGTATATACATAGTATCAGTGCACAGTGTATATACATAGCATCAGTGCACAGTGTATATATACATAGTATCAGTGCACAGTGTATATACATAGTATCAGTGCACAGCGTGTATATACATAGTATCAGTGCACAGTGTTGCATTCAAAGAAATCAATGGAAACTGCACACAACAGACATGTACCCAATGTGCATCACATGACCTTAATGATGTGACCAGGGCTGTAAAGACAGCAAATGTGACTTCACCACTGAAAACCAACAGAACTGGGCCAGGAGACATGACATGAGGAGGAGCGGGGACCCTAAAGTGATTCTTCTGTGCTGTAAGTCACCAAACATGTCACATTACATAACAAGACTTGTGTGAAGTGTGGCTTTAGATGTGACTGGAGTTTAAGACAATACAGGAGAATTGTGAATGCAGCTCTGGATGTGACTGGAGTGTAACGCATGATGTAACCTGACAATTATGAATGCAGCTCTGGATATCTGCTCCTGGGAAAGCTGAGCAACAACTTCTATGGGTGTTACTGTTCTAACAGGGGTTGACACCCAGCTTCCTGAACAGCAGAAATAGGATTCAGAGCCTGGGAAAGCTGGGTGACAATGGCCAGTAATGGATGCGTTTTCACCAGCTTTCCCAGAAATTGATCAACCCCTTTTAACAAGGTATATAATGGATGATCCACAGATAAGACTTTCCTTGCAGACAGCTAAGGGTTAATTTACTTTTAACACAACTAATCCTGGAGACCCGAGACACTGATCAGTGATTGACTGGTCCTCAGAGCTTTCCTGCCATCCAGTGGCCACTCTGGGTAGTGCACACAGATTTACATACAGGCTCAGATCTCACAAGCGATGAAGTCATTGTGAATAAAGACCAGATCCCCCTAATAAAGATACAGACCCCAGACCAGATCCCCCTAATAAAGATACAGACCCCAGACCAGATCCCGCTAATAAAGATACAGACCCCGGACCAGATCCCCCTAATAAAGATACAGACCCCAGACCAGATCCCCCTAATAAAGATACAGACCCCGGACCAGATCCCCCTAATAAAAAGATACAGACCCCAGACCAGATCCCCCTAATAAAGATACCGACCCCAGACCAGACATACAGACACTCACAGCTCTGCATTTCTACTCTCCTCTTCACTGAAGCATCTGCACAGATGTGCGGTATTGGGGGGGGGCAGTGTACTCCTGCAGACTAAACCGCTGCCTGCTCTGAAGGGTGCATGTCAGACACGGGCTAAGCTGGAATTGCACCAAGTTTTGAGTTATTCCTTTTGAATCCACTCCTGACGTTACAAAAAAATGAAAAATGGTCCAGAAACTACAGGTGTGGATCCGACCTTTAAAGAGGACCTTTCACCTCTCCTGACCGGCCTGTTTTAATAACTTCATGCATTCCCCATGTAATAACAATTCTGCAGCATCTATTCTTATGACGCTATATTGTGGCATTACATTATTATTCCTTCTAGAACTTATGAATGAATTAATAGCAGTCTGGGGGGGGTGTCCGTTTCAGTTTTCACCTCAGGCAGCAGAAAGGCTAGGTGCTGGCTGATAACAGGGAGCAATAGCCTGTATTCTCCTGTCCTACAGTCATCCTCTCCCCTGAAATGGCTGATAACAGGGGGCAATAGACTGTATTCTCCTGCGCTACAGTCATCCTCCCCCCTGAAATGGCTGATAACAGGGGGCAATAGACTGTATTCTCCTGTCCTACAGTCATCCTCTCCCCTGAAATGGCTGATAACAGGGGGCAATAGACTGTATTCTCCTATCCTACAGTCATCCTCTCCCTGAAATGGCTGATAACAGGGAGCAATAGACTGTATTCTCCTGTCCTACAGTCATCCTCTCCCCTGAAATGGCTGATAACAGGGAGCAATAGACTGTATTCTCCTGTCCTACAGTCATCCTCTCCCTGAAATGGCTGATAACAGGGGGCAATAGACTGTATTCTCCTGTCCTACAGTCATCCTCTCCCCTGAAATGGCTGATAACAGGGGGCAATAGACTGTATTCTCCTGTCCTACAGTCATCCTCTCCCTGAAATGGCTGATAACAGGGGCAATAGACTGTATTCTCCTGTCCTACAGTCATCTCCCCTGAAATGGCTGATAACAGGGGCAATAGACTGTATTCTCCTGTCCTACAGTCATCCTCTCCCCTGAAATGGCTGATAACAGGGGGCAATAGACTGTATTCTCCTGTCCTACAGTCATCCTCTCCCTGAAATGGCTGATAACAGGGGGCAATAGACTGTATTCTCCTGTCCTACAGTCATCCTCTCCCCTGAAATGGCTGATAACAGGGGCAATAGACTGTATTCTCCTGTCCTACAGTCATCCTCTCCCCTGAAATGGCTGATAACAGGGGCAATAGACTGTATTCTCCTGTCCTACAGTCATCCTCTCCCCTGAAATGGCTGATAACAGGGGCAATAGACTGTATTCTCCTGTCCTACAGTCATCCTCTCCCCTGAAATGGCTGATAACAGGGGGCAATAGACTGTATTCTCCTGTCCTACAGTCATCCTCTCCCCTGTAATGGCTGATAACAGGGAGCAATAGACTGTATTCTCCTGTCCTACAGTCATCCTCTCCCCTGAAATGGCTGATAACAGGGGGCAATAGACTGTATTCTCCTGTCCTACAGTCATCCTCTCCCCTGTAATGGCTGATAACAGGGGGCAATAGACTGTATTCTCCTGTCCTACAGTCATCCTCTCCCCTGTAAATGGCTGATAACAGGGGGCAATAGACTGTATTCTCCTGTCCTACAGTCATCCTCTCCCCTGTAATGGCTGATAACAGGGGCAATAGACTGTATTCTCCTGTCCTACAGTCATCCTCTCCCCTGAAATGGCTGATAACAGGGGCAATAGACTGTATTCTCCTGTCCTACAGTCATCCTCTCCCCTGAAATGGCTGATAACAGGGAGCAATAGACTGTATTCTCCTGTCCTACAGTCATCCTCTCCCCTGAAATGGCTGATAACAGGGGGCAATAGACTTGTATTCTCCTGTCCTACAGTCATCCTCTCCCCTGAAATGGCTGATAACAGGGAGCAATAGACTGTATTCTCCTGTCCTACACTCATCCTCTCCCCTGAAATGGCTGATAACAGAGGGCAATAGACTGTATTCTCCTGTCCTACAGTCATCCTCCCCCTGAAATGGCTGATAACAGGGAGCAATAGACTGTATTCTCCTGTCCTACAGTCATCCTCTCCCCTGAAATGGCTGATAACAGGGGCAATAGACTGTATTCTCCTGTCCTACAGTCATCCTCCCCCTGAAATGGCTGATAACAGGGGGCAATAGACTGTATTCTCCTGTCCTACAGTCATCCTCTCTCCTGAAATGGCTGATAACAGGGGGCAATAGACTGTATTCTCCTGTCCTACAGTCATCCTCTCCCCTGACATGGCTGATAACAGGGAGCAATAGACTGTATTCTCCTGTCCTACAGTCATCCTCTCCCCTGAAATGGCTGATAACAGGGGGCAATAGACTGTATTCTCCTGTCCTACAGTCATCCTCCCCCTGAAATGGCTGATAACAGGGGGCAATAGACTGTATTCTCCTGTCCTACAGTCATCCTCTCTCCTGAAATGGCTGATAACAGGGGCAATAGACTGTATTCTCCTGTCCTACAGTCATCCTCTCCCCTGACATGGCTGATAACAGGGGGCAATAGACTGTATTCTCCTGTCCTACAGTCATCCTCTCCCCTGAAATGGCTGATAACAGGGGCAATAGACTGTATTCTCCTGTCCTACAGTCATCCTCTCCCCTGACATGGCTGATAACAGGGGGCAATAGACTGTATTCTCCTGTCCTACAGTCATCCTCTCCCCTGACATGGCTGATAACAGGGAGTACTTTGACATTTGGACATTTGCCTTTGTCCCCTATGCAGAGTTAAAACTTCATACTTTATTTATCTTGAAAGGGATAACTTGCACTGTTTATTACTGTGTATCTGCATTTTATATATATGTTGTGACAAATATCCTGTTCATTATCACTGTATTTACATGGCTCTGTGGAAAGGGTTAATGAATACTGTGAGACTGTTTTCCACGCAATGCAGGCCCCATAGAAGTGAATGGGGTGCGTGAAAATCGCATACCATCCGCAAGCAAGTGCGGATGCGGTGCGATTTTCACGCACGGTTGCTAGGAGACGATCGGGATGGGGACCCGATCATTATTATTTTCCCTTATAACATGGTTATAAGGGAAAATAATAGCATTCTGAATACAGACTGCATAGTAAAATAGCGCTGGAGGGGTTAAAAAAACATTAATAAAAAAATTGAACTCACCTTAGTCCACTTGCTCGCGCAGCCGGCATCTCTTCTGTCTTCATCTTAGCTGTGTGTAGCAACAAGGACCTTTGGTGACGTCACAGTCATCACATGGTCCGTCACATGATCTTTTACCATGGTGATGGATCATGTGATGACCGGCGTGAAGTCACCACAGGTCCTGTTGCTACACACAGCTAAGATGAAGACAGAAGGAGATGCCGGCTGCGCGAGCAAGTGGACTAAGGTGAGTTCAATTTTTTTATTAATGTTTTTTTAACCCTTCCAGCACTATTGTACTATGCATTCTGTATTCAGAATGCTATTATTTTCCCTTATAACCATGTTATAAGGGAAAATAATACAATCTACAGAACACCGATCCCAGACCCGAACTTCTGTGTATAAGGAGAGCAGTCAGAGCCCCTAGTGTTCTGCAGTTAGGGACCAGTGCTTGGAGGGGAGACTCTGCCAGACTACAGAGTGACCAGAAGAAGACACTGAGACGGGGATACGCTGCCACAGACCATAGGTCACCAACCTTGGACCAGGATACCAGCCTTCTGAGGAGAGGGACAGCTAGCTCAGGCCTTTCCTCAGCACCAAACCCTTCTTCTGCCACGGAGGAGACTGGAGAAGCCGGCCCCACGCCTCCCCTGAATTGTGTTGCACCTGAATCCCTCCAGTAAAGAAGCCCCCTGGTTACTGCAGACCCTGAGTCTCTGGACCGATTTCCCATTGGGGTGCACCACATCTTACCTTCCCTTCTGGAGAGCAGCAACACGTGGTGACACCTTGATGGTGTACGGGGAACCCAGTGTAGCGTTAGTGCCACCCCAAACCCGGCCACTGCACAATAGATTGTATTCCTTCCTGTATCAGTGATGTAGGAAATGGTTGTTTCACCTGGAGAAGAACGATAATCTTTGACTCCGGTCGGGTTTGGCGTCCACGTCGTCCTCCGTCTCCTCATTCATGACCTCTTCCTCCTTCTGCGGGGGATCGGGGACCTGCTGCTCCGCCATCCTGGGCAGAACACATAAGAAATTAGGTCATGGCACCTTTAGGAGGCGTCACCCAGCTCTCCACAGTATATACATCTACATTATTATAGACATATATTACCACTCCCTTTACCATCTAGCCTGTCTCTATATGGGTCAGTCTACACTGTAGTTCTAGCATTCTATTCCTGAACTAGTAAGCTATGGATGAACAGTGCTTAGATGTGGCCCAGCATGGAATTGGGAGTGGACTGCTGATCCTGCCAGAAGACGATTTGTCTATGCTACCATGGGCGAAAAAACAGCTGTTGCCTCAGCAAGCAGAGGTCTTGAAAATGTTTTGCATTAAGCCCCATACACGGAATAATGAGAGAGACAATAAAGCCTCATATTTATTTTGAATTATGCTCTACTTTCTGGAGAAAACAATGACCCCCAACCTCCGCCCCTCCACCGCACAGTAGGAGATGGGTGCTATATAGTCTGGAATGAGTAATGACATCACCAGATATCTCCATATACCCCCTCCCTCTCACCATGACATCACCAGATCTCTCCATGTCATTACCAAACATACAGTAGAATACAGCAAAATATACCTGTCATGTCCAGCTATGTCTCCTATAATGTAGATGTTCTCTTTCCTTATCTTCGGCCCAGACCACTATGATGATATCTTACAGCTATTTCCTGTCTCTTCAGAGTTTGCCACCTCCTGGTGCCCTAACAGTTTCATCCTGCTGCTACCCCCAATCCTGTGCCCCTATACTGAAGAAATAACAGCCATACAGATCGTCCCCCCATAGTAATGGTGCAATTATAATGATCTCCCAGAGTAATCTCATTGCTAATAGTGCCCCCTACAGTGAAAATGCTCTCCGAGAGTGCCCCCGTTATTAATAGTGACCTCCATATTGTGCTCCATAATAATAATAATAATAATCTCTCACAGTAGTAGTGGTGCCCCTAGTAGTAATACCGCCCCCAAAAGAGCCCCAGTAGTAATAAGGCGCCCTAAAGTACCCCCAGTAGTAATAAGGCCCCTACAGTGCCCCCAGTAGTAATAAGGCGCCCTAAGGCCTCTTTCACACAAGCGTGAAGGATCCGTGCGGGTGCAATGTGTGAAAAACGCAGAATATAGAACATGCTGCGTTTTTCACGCAATGCAGAACTGATGCGTGAAAAAAATTAAAAAGATTCAGTGCGGGGGCTACGCGTTCACCTCACGCATTGCAGCCACGCGGAAAAGTTGCTCACGTGAAAGGGGCCTAAAGAGTCCCCAGTAGTAATAATGTCTCTCCGTATTGCCCTAAAAGTGACAGAAAAAAATACTCATCTTGGTTCCTTTCTATGCTTCAAACTGTGAACCAGGCCATTACCACATCCTGCCACAGTGACGTCATCGTGACCACCTGAGACGCAGCCCCTGGTGGTCGTGGCCGTTGAGAATGAATGGCGGGCTGGGAGCCGTTGGTTGCTGCGTTGTAAGGACAGCCATACTGTTGTATCTGCCGCAGCCACCACTTCTGGGCCCTCGGCAAAACGTCAGGGGCCTAAATCTAAATGTATCACAGAGCTGAGATCCTGTATAGACCAAGTACTTCTCACAGCTGAGGGTTTGCTACAATTGTACTGTATCCAGTGTAGACAATCCTCTGTGAGCTTCACACATCAGCAGCACCAATCTCCCATCTGCCCTGATAGTTTGTTCCAATGTATCAGTGCAGGTAAAATGTATCAGTTTGGCTACATGCACACGACTGTATATGTTTTGCGGTCCGCAAAAAAATAAAATAAAAACTATGGCATCCGTATGCCATCAGTTTTTTTGTGTGGATCCATTGTAACAATGCCTAAAACGGACAAGACTAGGACATGTTCTATTTTTTTTTGTGGGGCTACGAAACTGACATACCGATGCAGACAGCACACCGCAAAAAAAAACGGAACGGACATGGAAACAAACAACGTTCGTGTGCATGAGGCCTTTATCTCATAGGGGATTTTGTAGACTGAATACTAATGTAACAAACACTCAGCACTGACAGCAAGCAGAGATCTTGAAATGGTGAGGAATTGATGTCTAATAGAAATGCGCAGAGCTTTTTATTACAAGACACTGAACAGGGGAAGGGTCGGGATATAGAGCACCCCCCACTTACCCACAGCACCAGCCCCCCAGAAGTTTCACACAAATTATTGGGGGATTATGGATTCCAAATAGCATGGGGAGCTCAGCCTCTGCGTTGTGAAGCACCTACATCAGACACACACACACACAGCCCTGCTACATCAGACACACACACACACAGCCCTGCTACATCAGACACACACACACACAGCCCTGCTACATCAGACACACACACACACAGCCCTGCTACATCAGACACACACACACACCAGCCCTGCTACATCAGACACACACACACACAGCCCCTGCTACATCACACAACTCACACACACAGCCCTGCTACATCAACACACACACACAGCCCTGCTACATCAGACACACACACACACAGCCCTGCTACATCAGACACACACACACACAGCCCCTGCTACATCAGACACACACACACACAGCCCTGCTACATCAGACACACACACACACAGCCCTGCTACATCAGACACACACACACACAGCCCTGCTACATCAGACACACACACACACAGCCCTGCTACATCAGACACACACACACACAGCCCTGCTACATCAGACACACACACACACAGCCCTGCTACATCAGACACACACACACACAGCCCTGCTACATCAGACACACACACACACAGCCCTGCTACATCAGACACACACACACACAGCCCTGCTACATCAGACACACACACAACACAGCCCTGCTACATCAGACACACACACACACAGCCCTGCTACATCAGACACACACACACACAGCCCTGCTACATCAGACACACACACACACAGCCCTGCTACATCAGACACACACACACACAGCCCTGCTACATCAGACACACACACACACAGCCCTGCTACATCAGACACACACACACACAGCCCTGCTACATCAGACACACACACACACAGCCCTGCTACATCAGACACACACACACACAGCCCTGCTACATCAGACACACACACACACAGCCCTGCTACATCAGACACACACACACACAGCCCTGCTACATCAGACACACACACACACAGCCCTGCTACATCAGACACACACACACACAGCCCTGCTACATCAGACACACACACACACAGCCCTGCTACATCAGACACACACACACACAGCCCTGCTACATCAGACACACACACACACAGCCCTGCTACATCAGACACACACACCACAGCCCTGCTACATCAGACACACACACACACAGCCCTGCTACATCAGACACACACACACACAGCCCTGCTACATCAGACACACACACACACAGCCCTGCTACATCAGACACACACACACACAGCCCTGCTACATCAGACACACACACACACAGCCCCTGCTACATCAGACACACACACACACAGCCCTGCTACATCAGACACACACACACACAGCCCTGCTACATCAGACACACACACACACAGCCCTGCTTACATCAGACACACACACACACAGCCCTGCTACATCAGACACACACACACACAGCCCTGCTACATCAGACACACACACACACAGCCCTGCTACATCAGAACACACACCACACAGCCCTGCTACATCAGACACACACACACACAGCCCTGCTACATCAGACACACACACACAGCCCTGCTACATCAGACACACACACACACAGTCCCTGCTACATCAGACACACACACACACAGCCCTGCTACATCAGACACACACCACACACAGCCCTGCTACATCAGACACACACACACACAGCCCTTGCTACATCAGACACACACACACACAGCCCCTGCTACATCAGACACACACCACACACAGCCCTGCTACATCAGACACACACACACACAGCCTGCTACATCAGACACACAACACACACAGCCCTGCTACATCAGACACACACACACACAGCCATGCTACATCAGACACACACACACACAGCCTGCTACCATCAGACAACACACCAGCCGATACATCAGACTACACACACACCAGCCCTGCTACATCAGACACACACACACCAGCCCTGCTACATCAGACACACACACCACACAGCCTGCTACATCAGACACACACACACCCAGCCCTGCTACATCAGACACACACACACACAGCCCTGCTACATCAGACACACACCACACACAGCCCTGCTACATCCGACACACACACCACCACAGCCCTGCTACATCAGACACACACACACACAGCCCTGCTACATCAGACACACACACACACAGCCCTGCTACATCAGACACACACACACACAGCCCTGCTACATCAGACACACACACCACACAGCCCTGCTACATCAGACACACACACACACAGCCCTGCTACATCAGACACACACACACACAGCCCTGCTACATCAGACACACACACACACAGCCCTGCTACATCAGACACACACCACACACAGCCCTGCTACATCAGACACACACACACACAGCCCTGCTACATCAGACACACACACACACAGCCCTGCTACATCAGACACACACACACACAGCCCTGCTACATCAGACACACACACACACAGCCCTGCTACATCAGACACACACACACAGCCCTGCTACATCAGACACACACACAACACAGCCCTGCTACATCAGACACCAGCCCGGCTACATCAGACCACACAGCCCTGCTACATCAGAACCACACAAACCCAGCCTGCTACATCAGGACACACAACACACAGCCCTGCTACATCAGACACACCACACACAGCCCTGCTACATCAGACACACACACACAGCCCTGCTACATCAGACACACACACACAGCCCTGCTACATCAGACACACACACACAGCCCTGCTACATCAGACACACACACACAGCCCTGCTACATCAGACACACACACAGCCCTGCTACATCAGACACACACACAGCCCTGCTACATCAGACACACACACAGCCCTGCTACATCAGACACACACACAGCCCTGCTACATCAGACACACACACACAGCCCTGCTACATCAGACACACACACAGCCCTGCTACATCAGACACACACACACAGCCCTGCTACATCAGACACACACACACCCTGCTACATCAGACACACACAACAGCCCTGCTACATCAGACACACACACACAGCCCTGCTACATCAGACCACACACACAGCCCTGCTACATCAGACACACACACACAGCCCTGCTACATCAGACACACACACACAGCCCTGCTACATCAGACACACACACACAGCCCTGCTACATCAGACACACACACAGCCCTGCTACATCAGACACACACACAGCCCTGCTACATCAGACACACACACACAGCCCTGCTACATCAGACACACACACACAGCCCACACACAGACACACCACACCAGCCCTGCTACATCAGACACACACACACAGCCCTGCTACATCAGGACACACACACACAGCCCTGCTACATCAGACACACACACACAGCCCTGCTACATCAGGACACACACACACACAGCCCTGCTACATCAGACACACACACACACAGCCCTTGCTACATCAGACACACACACACAGCCCTGCTACATCAGACACACACACCACAGCCCTGCTACATCAGACACACACACACAGCCCTGCTACATCGACACACACACACAGCCCTGCTACATCAGACACACACACACAGCCCCTGCTACATCAGACACACACACACAGCCCTGCTACATCAGACACACACACACAGCCCTGCTACATCAGACACACACACACACCCTGCTACATCAGACACACACACAGCCCTGCTACATCAGACACACACACAGCCTGCTACATCAGACACACACACACAGCCCTGCTACATCAGACACACACACACAGCCCTGCTACATCAGACACACACACACAGCCCTGCTACATCAGACACACACACACAGCCCTGCTACATCAGACACACACACACAAGCCCTGCTACATCAGACAACACACACACAGCCCTGCTACATCAGACACACACACACAGCCCTGCTACATCAGACACACACACAGCCCTGCTACATCAGACCCACACACAGCCCTGCTACATCAGACACACACACACCCCTGCTACATCAGTCCACACACACACCCCCCCCCCCAGCCCTGCTACATCAGACACACACACACAGCCCTGCTACATCAGACAACACACACACAGCCTGGCTACATCAGACACACACACACAGCCCTCTACATCAGACACACACAAACACAGCCCTGCTACATCAGCACACACAAACACAGCCCTGCTACATCAGACACACACACAGCCCTGCTACATCAGCAGACACACACACAGCCCATGCTACATCAGACACACCACACAGCCCTGCTACATCAGACACACACACACAGCCCTGCTAACATCAGACACACCACACACAGCCCTGCTACATCAGACACACACACACAGCCCTGCTACATCAGACACACACACACAGCCCTGCTACATCAGACACACACACAGCCCTGCTACATCAGACAACCCCAGCTCTGCCAGTGCAGGATCCTCCATACTGTTCTGTTACATTGTTGCTGCTGTGTCTAGGATGTTTCACTTTCATTTGTTCCTCTTTCCAAGAAACATAAACCCGAGGAGCGGCGCCGCAGCCATTCCAAGGCGCTCAGCCCTCCTGGCGCCCCCTAGAGGAAAGTCCCAGCGGCTCCAACATGGTCCTACAGCCTGGAATAATAATGGAGAACACAAAGATTTTTCCTAGAAATAAAGAGAATAAATACTGCACTGGTCACCATTACCATGTCCATAGCAGAGCTCACCAAGCTTCCCCTAGACTCTGAATGGCAGGTAAATAGTCTCCTTACCCAGGGGTGTAGCTAATGGCTCATGGGCCCTGGTGCAAGAGTTCAGATTGGGGCCCCTCTTCCCTCAGGCCTTCGTGCTGCCCAAGGCAAAAATTGAAGCAGCACCCCCTTGAGCCAGAGGTGTAACTTGACCAGCATGCACTTTCTATAATACTGGTGTCTTCTTATGCACCACAAGAGTCTTTGGGCCCCCTCAGGCTTCTGGGCCCGGTAGCGACTGCTACCTCTGCACACCTTATAGCTATGCCCCTGTCCTTACCCATTCCCATATATGTGTCAGTCTTTACTGTGATTCTAGCATTCTATTCATGAACCAGGTAGCTCAGGATGAACCATGGTAGGAGAGAAGGGTATTGTGGAACGAAACAGAATAACATAGGTATATCCATGCTGTAAACTAAAGTGTGGCCACAATCTATGCAAAGGGGAAAAGACCCTGCGGACCCCAGAAGACTCATCACATGATACCGTAGAACCACAAGACCCAGCAGACCCCAGCACAGATAGTAGCACTCCATAGACCTGAGGGAGCGGCGGAGGAAGACGCCCTATAGACTGTACACAGAGGGGTTAACTCCTCATGTGCTGGACGTCTCAGCACTCAGGGACAGCAGGGGTTAACGCCCAGCAGAGCAGAGCCCCTCTACAATATGAATTACCTGAGGATTCCGAAATCCGCGCCCCGGGTTGTGTCTCCTCAGCCCCAAACTTCTCCAAGTTTCATTTTCAAATCTCCACCCCCAATAGGAAGTAGAAGAGGAAGTCCGCCCTCCCCCTCCCCAAGTGTGCAGTGAGTGTGAGCTCACACCCCTGTCATGTGCACGCCGTGTATCTAAGCTTGTCAGGTGTGATACTGCCTGAGAGAGTCATGAGCTGGCGTATCTAATCCTATCATGTGTGATACTGCCTAAGAGAGTCGTGAGCTGCCGTATCTAATCCTATCATGTGTGATACTGCCTGAGAGAGTCCTGAGCTGCTGTATCTAATCCTATCATGTGTGATACTGCCTAAGAGAGTCGTGAGCTGCCGTATCTAATCCTATCATGTGTGATACTGTCTGAGAGAGTCGTGAGCTGCCGTATCTAATCCTATCATGTGTGATACTGCCTGAGAGTCCTGAGCTGCCGTATCTAATCCCATCATGTGTGATACTGACTGAGAGAGTCCTGAGCTGCCGTATCTAATCCTATCATGTGTGATACTGCCTGAGAGTCCTGAGCTGCCGTATCTAATCCCATCATGTGTGATACTGACTGAGAGAGTCCTGAGCTGCTGTATCTAATCCCATCATGTGTGATACTGCCTGAGAGAGTCGTGAGATGCTGTATCTAATCCTATCATGTGTGATACTGTCTGAGAGTCGTGAGCTGCTGCTGTATCTAATCCTATCATGTGTGATGCTGCCTGAGAGAGTCGTGAGCTGCTGTATCTAATCCTATCATGTGTGATACTGCCTGAGAGAGTCGTGAGCTGCTGTATCTAATCCCATCATGTGTGATACTGTCTGAGAGAGTCGTGAGCTGCTGTATCTAATCCTATCATGTGTGATACTGTCTGAGAGAGTCATGAGCTGCTGTATCTAATCCTATCATGTGTGATACTGCCTGAGAGAGTCCTGAGCTGCTGTATCTAATCCTATCATGTGTGATACTGTCTGAGAGAGTCGTGAGCTGCTGTATCTAATCCTATCATGTGTGATACTGCCTGAGAGAGTCCTGAGCTGCCGTATCTAATCCTATCATGTGTGATACTGTCTGAGAGAGTCCTGAGCTGCTGTATCTAATCCTATCATGTGTGATACTGCCTGAGAGAGTCCTGAGCTGCTGTATCTAATCCTATCATGTGTGATACTGCCTGAGAGAGTCCTGAGCTGCCGTATCTAATCCTATCATGTGTGATACTGCCTGAGAGAGTCCTGAGCTGCCGTATCTAATCCTATCATGTGTGATACTGCCTGAGAGAGTCCTGAGCTGCTGTATCTAATCCTATCATGTGTGATACTGCCTGAGAGAGTCCTGAGCTGCTGTATCTAATCCTATCATGTGTGATACTGCCTGAGAGAGTCCTGAGCTGCTGTATCTAATCCTATCATGTGTGATACTGCCTGAGAGAGTCCTGAGCTGCTGTATCTAATCCTATCATGTGTGATACTGCCTGAGAGAGTCCTGAGCTGCTGTATCTAATCCTATCATGTGTGATACTGCCTGAGAGAGTCGTGAGCTGCTGTATCTAATCCTATCATGTGTGATACTGCCTGAGAGAGTCCTGGGCTGCTGTATCTAATCCTATCATGTGTGATACTGTCTGAGAGAGTCGTGAGCTGCTGTATCTAATCCTATCATGTGTGATACTGTCTGATAGAGTCGTGAGCTGCTGTATCTAATCCTATCATGTGTGATACTGCCTGAGAGAGTCCTGGGCTGCTGTATCTAATCCTATCATGTGTGATACTGCCTGAGAGAGTCGTGAGCTGCTGTATCTAATCCTATCATGTGTGATACTGTCTGAGAGAGTCGTGAGCTGCTGTATCTAATCCTATCATGTGTGATACTGTCTGAGAGAGTCGTGAGCTGCTGTATCTAATCCTATCATGTGTGATACTGTCTGAGAGAGTCATGAGCTGCTGTATCTAATCCTATCATGTGTGATACTGCCTGAGAGAGTCCTGAGCTGCTGTATCTAATCCTATCATGTGTGATACTGTCTGAGAGAGTCGTGAGCTGCTGTATCTAATCCTATCATGTGTGATACTGCCTGAGAGAGTCCTGAGCTGCCGTATCTAATCCTATCATGTGTGATACTGTCTGAGAGAGTCCTGAGCTGCTGTATCTAATCCTATCATGTGTGATACTGCCTGAGAGAGTCCTGAGCTGCTGTATCTAATCCTATCATGTGTGATACTGCCTGAGAGAGTCCTGAGCTGCCGTATCTAATCCTATCATGTGTGATACTGCCTGAGAGAGTCCTGAGCTGCCGTATCTAATCCTATCATGTGTGATACTGCCTGAGAGAGTCCTGAGCTGCTGTATCTAATCCTATCATGTGTGATACTGCCTGAGAGAGTCCTGAGCTGCCGTATCTAATCCTATCATGTGTGATACTGCCTGAGAGAGTCCTGAGCTGCTGTATCTAATCCTATCATGTGTGATACTGCCTGAGAGAGTCCTGAGCTGCTGTATCTAATCCTATCATGTGTGATACTGCCTGAGAGAGTCGTGAGCTGCTGTATCTAATCCTATCATGTGTGATACTGCCTGAGAGAGTCCTGGGCTGCTGTATCTAATCCTATCATGTGTGATACTGTCTGAGAGAGTCGTGAGCTGCTGTATCTAATCCTATCATGTGTGATACTGTCTGAGAGAGTCCTGGGCTGCTGTATCTAATCCTATCATGTGTGATACTGTCTGAGAGAGTCGTGAGCTGCTGTATCTAATCCTATCATGTGTGATACTGTCTGAGAGAGTCCTAGGCTGCTGTATCTAATCCTATTATGTGTGATACTGCCTGTAAGAGAACTCTCACATGAGATAGACTGTTTGAATGGAGGGCTGTGGTGCTGCCCCTGGTGCTCACCAGTGGTACTGCAACCGGCAGACACTAGATATTAGGGCTCATGCTCATGTTTTTTACAGATCTGTTGTTATGTATCTTAGTTTTTTTTTCCCTCTGATTTAAGTCCTCTTCCGTTCCGTTATTCCACAAAACATCCATATGGTTTCCGTATGCGATCAGTTTTTTGTGGAAACAGTAACTTGTTAATCACCACACACATGAGCAATATGGCCTGGGCGTAGCATTTCTACAGTATGGATCCGCGAAATCCGAATGAAATACGGATGTGTTCCGTGTGCGTTCCGTATTTTTTGCGGACTCATTGACTTGAATGGGGCCTTGGATTGTGATTTGCGGACAATAATAGGACATGAACTACTTATTTGCGGAACGGAAATGGAATACCTTCAGTTGTTTTTGCAGGTCCATTGAAGTGAATGGTTCCGCATACGGTCCGCAAAAAAACAGAACGGAAGCAGAAAGAAAATAAGTTTGTGTGCATGAGCCCTTAAGCCGTATTTACTCGGCGATTCATGTCCGTTTTCTGGCGCAGATCACCTCACCTCCTGATCTATTGGCACCGAATGACTGGAGCAACATTTACTAAATGATTTCCTGTGAAAGAAGCAAAATAGCGAGAAGTTCTGCAACTTTCTTATAGGCTTTCTCAGTTCCTCATCATTTTCAAGATCTCTGCTTGCTAGCAGGGAACATTCTTTCCTTTATCCAGAGGCTGACATCCAATCCATACTTCTCACAGCTGAGGGTTTGTTACAGCTGTATCCTGTCAAGGCAATCTTCTGTGAGCTATTAGTCTGGACTCCAGACTGATACATTGTAACAAACAGTCAGGACAGCAGTGAATCTGCGCTGCTGCTGAGCTCATGGAGTCAAAGCTAGAAAACACTGTAACAAACCTTCAGCTGTGAGAAGTGTGAGCTCACAGAGGACTATCTTCTGTACGGCTGCACTTTTATACATATCTCAAGACTCCAGGAAAGCTGGGTGGCACCCGCTGCAGGCGCCGTGCTGGCAGCCATATTGGTTCTGATATAAAATATAACCATTAATAATCACGATGAGATGATGGGATTTGCATCGATCCCTCATGGATCACGCGCACCTTTTACCAACGTTTCCAGCTGTAATAACATTGTAGTCATTATTAACCCCATAAGTGCTGGTGACTCATATCCCCGACTCACATGTCAGTCACCGAATTCCTGGGCGGGCACATGCCAGCGTTATCGCCCCGCGCTATTCTCTCCCTCTGACATCATTTACCCTGAGTCACCGATCCTCATGGTCTAAACGTCTGGTGATAACACAACTCAGATCAGACCGAGCGAACATGACACAAGAATCCGGCTGATGGCATTATGTACGAGCTCACGAGAAACACACATTACTCCACCAGCAGAATAGTGAGTGCAGCTCTGGAGTATAATACAGGATGTATCTCAGGATCAGTACAGGATAAGTAATGTATGTACACAGTGACTGTACCAGAAGAATAGTGAGTGCAGCTCTGGAGTATAATACAGGATGTAACTCAGGATCAGTACAGGATAAGTGATGTATGTACACAGTGACTGCACCAGCAGAATAGTGAGTGCAGCTCTGGAGTATAATACAGGATGTAACTCAGGATCAGCACAGGATAAGTAATGTATGTACACAGTGACTGCACCAGCAGAATAGTGAGTGCAGCTCTGGAGTATAATACAGGATGTAACTCAGGATCAGTACAGGATAAGTAATGTATGTACACAGTGACTGCACCAGCAGAATAGTGAGTGCAGCTCTGGAGTATAATACAGGATGTAACTCAGGATCAGTACAGGATAACTAGTGTATGTACACAGTGACTGCACCAGCAGAATAGTGAGTGCAGCTCTGGAGTATAATACAGGATGTAACTCAGGATCAGTACAGGATAAGTAATGTATGTACACAGTGACTGCACCAGCAGAATAGTGAGTGCAGCTCTGGAGTATAATACAGGATGTAACTCAGGATTAGTACAGGATAAGTAATGTATGTACACAGTGACTGCACCAGCAGAATAGTGAGTGCAGCTCTGGAGTATAATACAGGATGTAACTCAGGATCAGTACAGGATAAGTAATGTATGTACACAGTGATTGCACCAGCAGAATAGTGAGTGCAGCTCTGGAGTATAATACAGGATGTAACTCAGGGTCAGTACAGGATAAGTAATGTATGTACACAGTGACTGCACCAGCAGAATAGTGAGTGCAGCTCTGGAGTATAATACAGGATGTAACTCAGGATCAGTACAGGATAAGTAATGTATGTACACAGTGACTGCACCAGCAGAATAGTGAGTGCAGCTCTGGAGTATAATACAGGATGTAACTCAGGATCAGTACAGGATAAGTAATGTATGTACACAGTGACTGCACCAGCAGAATAGTGAGTGCAGCTCTGGAGTATAATACAGGATGTAACTCAATGATTTTCCTAGTCTACGACGTAAAGTCATAGTTTTATTAAAGACACGGAGGCTCCTATTGCTTTCTCCTTCTTTACTTTCCACCAATAGCAGCAAAGAAGAAATGTACATAATCATAACAACAAAGGATCCACCCCTCTCAGATCCTATATCAATCGGCTCCTCTTCAGTAACTTCCTCTTTCTTTGTATCCGACACCATCCATAACACCGTAACTGAAACTGGAACCGGAACTGGACCCGAGGAACGACCACCATTCAGGTCCACCAAACCGCAAAATCGAGCCAACCTGGCTAACTTCTGTAAACTCAGAACGACGTAGAACCATAGACACCATGGCAACTCAGAAAAACGGCATCGAATTCCGAATCGACCCTCAACCTGAAAAAGAGAACAGACCATAGGCCCAGGTGAAACATACACGTCAAGACCTGTCACATCCGGAAATCCCAGTACTCAAACATACATGACAGGGATAGAATGACAGATCAACAATATACGATAATAATCATAATAATAATAATATAAATAATAAGAGCATAAAAGATCTGATAACAGTAATACTAAAAGGTACAACAATAATAATAACAATTTTAACAAAAACGACCATCATCAGAAAAACAAGGAAAAAATCCACTGCAATAAAAAACCGTGAGGAGACCCAAGGGCGGGAACAGGGAGGGCAATACTCGCCTCCGTGTCTTTAATAAAACTATGACTTTACGTCGTAGACTAGGAAAATCATTGAGTTTTACAGCAAGACACGGAGGCTCATATTACAAGTTCAAAGCCGATCTATAATAGAAGAAAACAAATGAGACGGAGGACGAAAATAAAATTCCCTAAACGTGGTAACATTAGACCAGTCCGCCAACCGCATAACGTCCTCCAATCGGGCCCCTGAAACCGCCAAAGAAGCAGCAGAGGCACTCCTGGCGGAATGCGCGGTGAAGACGGCAGTGTCAATTCCAGCCAGTGACATGGCCCACTTAAGCCAGCGTGCCAACGTAGGACTAGAAACCGGGCCAAAAGGATGGCGAATAGAGAGGAACAAATGAGACACAGTCGAAGAACGATGTGCTCTAGTCCTGGACTCATATTCTCTCAGACAAGCCACAGGACACAAAATCAGAGCAGAAGGAAAACTGGGATAGGAGACAGTATTGATGTTAGTCTTGGTGCGACGCGAAATGTTGAAAGTGACGCCTTCCGAGTAAAAGAACGTGCGTCAAAGTTGAGGGCCCGAACATCCGAGACCCGTTTGCAAGAAATAAGACAAAATAAAGCCAACAATTTAGCGGACAACTGTCTCAAAGAGAGAGCCGAATTCTCCGGCCAAGAGGACAAAAAGGAAAGGACCAGAGAGACGTCCCAGGTAGTCGAAAAACGAGGCAGAGGAGGGCGCGCCAAACGAGAACTCCTCAAAAGGCGAGAAACCGAAGGATGTTGACCCGCAGGGACGCCTTCATAACCCTGATGGGTAGAGGAAATAGCCGACCTGAAGAGGTTGATGGTCCGGTACGCCTTACCTGCCTCAAAAAGGGAGGTGAGGAACTGCAAAAGGTGAGCTACAGGTGCTGAAACGGGATCCAAGTCCCGTTCCAAGCACCAGCTAGCCAATTTCTCCAGGCTGCCCGATAAGACTTTCTGGTGCCGGGAGCCCATGCGTTGTCCAGTAACTGTCGAGTCGCCTCCGAAATGCCATCGACAGCTCCAGGTGTCCGGAGATCCGGCACGCCAACAGCCGAAGGGAACCGTCGAGCAGGAGAGGATGGGGAGAAGAACAGGTACCTCCACTAGGATCCCCAGCAACGTCCAAATCCGCCCGATGGCGACGAACCTGAAGGAGAGTCCGCGGGATCATTGCGAACGGGGGAAAAGCGTAAAGGCGGGAAGTCGACCAGTCTTAGAGAAACGCGTCCACCGCCACTGCTTCCGGATCTGGACGCCAACTGTAAAACCGGTTGAGCCGCGAAGCAAAGAGATCGATGGTCATCGGGCCCCACATTTTCGAAATTGCCGAGAACACCTCCGGATCCAACTGCCAATCGCTGCCATCCGACAGGTAGCGAGAGTTCCAATCCGCGCGGACGTTGCTCAGACCCGGCAGGTATTCCGCCTGCACCACAATGTCCCTGGAGAGGCAAAACGACCAAAACTCCTTGGCTAACCGCGCCCAGGTTGCCGAGTGGGTACCTCCCAACCGGTTGACGTAACGGACTGCCGAGACGTTGTCCATCCGCAGCCTGATGCATGCATCGGCGATCCCACTGGAGAAACTCCTGACCGCGAAGGAACCGGCCAGGAGCTCCAAGGCGTTGATGTGGAGGAGAGACTCCTCCGCCGACCAAGATCATCCCGTGGAGACCCCGTTGCAATGAGCCCCTCATTCGTGGAGGCTCGCATCCGACTCGATGGTCAACTCCGGAAGGAAGCCGAAGATCGCCCTGCCATTCCACGCTTCCAGATTGACGATCCACCAACGCAACTCCTTCCGAGTCCAAGACCACCACGTCCGCAAAGGAGGCACCGATCCGAAGATGCGCAATCTTCAGCCTCTGGAGAGCACGGTAGTGCAACGGCGCCGGAAACACGGCCTGAATTGAAGATGCTAAGAGTCCAATGATGCGGGCCAGGTGGCGTAATGAAAGGTAAGGGACAAGAAGAGCATGTCTCAACTCCTTGCGGATCGCACGTAACTTCGTCATTGGGAGGCTGAGGGATTCCGAGATCGAATCCACCATAAAGCCCAGAAACTCCATCCTCTGCGATGGGATGAGGCATGATTTCTCCGCGTTGAGGAGGAAACCGAGGTCCGTCAGTAGGTCCGCTGTCCACTGCAGATGTTCCAGAAGTCCCGCTCTGGATTCGTGCATCAGGAGGATGTCGTCCAGGTAAATGATGAGGCGAACGCTCCGACTCCTCAACCATGACACGACCGGACGCAGCAGTTTGGTGAAGCACCAAGGAGCTGAAGACAACCCGAACGGGAGACAAGTGAACCTCCAGATCCCTCCTCTCCAAAAGAACCGGAGAAGGTCCCTGGAATGAGGGTCCACCGGGACTGTCAGGTAAGCATCTTTTAGATCCAGCTTTACCATCCAATCTCCTGGTGTCAAAAGATCTTGAAGGAGGTGAATCCCCTCCATTTTGAAATGACGGTAGCGCACCACCGTATTCAGGGCTCCGAATCTACTAGTGCGCAATCCGGGCGCGACATTGGTATGGGCAGGGGGGGGATGGGAAGCATGCACGGGACCCCGTGAGCTCTATACAAAAACCCCTGACTGTGGTCAGCACCCATGGGTCTGATGTGATGAGGCTCCAAACATGAGAAAAAAAAGTTGGAGTCTGCCCCCTACACAAGGGGCCATAGAATCCCCAATCAGAGGAGGACTTACCGAAGGGTCTGCGAGAGGTCGGGTTGCCTCTGAAGGAGCGAGATCGCCACTGGCCTCCTCTGGTCGAGAAGAAAGGAATGGGTTGCGTTGATCCTGGAAGGGAGGTCGCTGACCAAAGGAACCTCTACCTGCGCCACGGGCCTGAAAGTTTGCATGGCCGGACAGGCGGCCCCTGCTACTGCCGGCCCGATTAGAGACCCGTCCCTGAAATACCCTGCGCATGGATGATTGGGCCTTGTCTAGCGCGGCGAAGGTGCCAACAAATTGCCCCATATCTTTAATAAAGGAATCGCCAAACAGAAGACCCTGGGCGTCCTTACCCGCTTCTGTGAGCGCCAAATTTGACAACTTGGGATCAATTTAAACAAAATGACCTTACGCCTTTCGATTGCCAAAGCGGTGTTGGCATTCCCGGCGATGCAGATCGCCCTTTGGGTCCAACCCCGCAACTCTTCAGGGTCAATAGTGGAGCCCTCAGTCCTAGCCACCTCAGCTAGTTCGAAAATCTTGGCCAGCGGGCCGAAGATATCCAGCACTTTATCCAGGCAGCAGAGTCCAGGCCCTTTTAAGGGTTCCAACCAGTTTTGGCCAAAAACTGAGACATCTTGGGGTCCACCACAGGGGTGTCACACACCTTATTGGGGACTAGTGGCCTGGGGCACTCGGCCCTAAGTTTGTTCCGTGTTTCACGGCTCAGGGGGCGACGCACCCAGTGCTCCAAATAGCTACCCACATGTTCAGTGGGAAGCCACTCCGCCGATCTAGGGTGATGCAAAGTGTCGGGGTTGAACATAGGTTCACCCGCTGAGTCCAGCAGAATGTCTGACCGACTCATGGCGGAGGAGGACGCAACGTCCTTGGCAGAGGAGGCCGCAGGAGCGGAAACTGAGGGGCCCTCAACTGGGGGAGAAATATCCTCCTCTGACACATAATCCACATCCGCAAAAGCCTCCTCATCCGATGCTCTGTCTGAGTCAGACATATTAGGGGATTGTGCTCTAGCGCACTTCCATGTTCGCGCCCGTTCTGCCTGGCGTGATGAGGCCCTTTTACGTGAACTATGCACGTTACCTTGGGTGGCAGGATGCGCACCAGTCAAGTTCTCCTGTAAAACAGGAGGCTCAATACAGGTAGGCTGCGGTGTGTTCTGGGTATCCTGCAGAGCTACTCTTGTAGGCTGCGCAGATAGCGCCTAGGTAATGCTCTGGGACAGAATAGTGGTCATGGAGCCCATGGCTGCCATGACAGCATCAGACACAGAGCGCTGAAAAGCCTGCGCCTGTGCATCCTCCCCAGGTGCCCTATGATCCTCAGGAGAAGGGGGGGGGGGCATTAGTGGGAGACTGGGCAGGGTGGGACATGATGAGGTAAACAGACCTGAAATTAACTGGCCGCAAGTAAGGGGGAGGTAGCTAAGCAAAGAACTAGCCTAGTCAGTGCAAGCGCCAAGTAGCAGAATACAGGGGTCGCAGCTAGGAGAACGAGGGCGGCAGGAGCAGCAAGCAGGGAACGCTGGGTATGAACTGCCCACGAGAAATCGCGACCAAGAAACGAAAATGGCCGCCGAGATCTCGCGGGACAATTCGCGTCATCCAAGATGGCCGCCGAGATCTTGCGAGATCTCGCGGCCGGCCGGGGAGCAAGGCCCGCATCGCGGGCAGACCTGAAGCGAGGAAGACGGGGAGGGAGGCCCCGCCTCCCGATGTAGAGACAAGCGGTCGGGAAGGGGAAACGCTGCGCAGAAACGGAATGTAGGTAAGCGAATGAAAATGAAGAACAGGCCAAAATGGGGACAGTGAGAACTGAAGGCAAATACAGAACCTAAAGGGGGATAAAAAACTGTGGGGACATAACCCACCAGGAAGCGCTGCACATAAGGGTTAGTCACCCTAGATGAAGCAGCGCAGACAAACAACCTGTAAGAAACACAGCAATATAGCAACATGACAAGAGAAAATGCAGGTGAACTGGTGGAGCAGCCAAGAAAGAGGAGGATTCTGAAGAGGAGCCGATTGATATAGGATCTGAGAGGGGAGGGGCCTTTGTTGTTATGATTATGTAAATTTCTTCTTTGCTGCTATTGGTGGAAAGTAAAGAAGGAGAAAGCAATAGGAGCCTCCGTGTCTGGCTGTAAAACTCAGGATCAGTACAGAATAAGTAATGTATGTACACAGTGACTGCACCAGCAGAATAGTGAGTGCAGCTCTGGAGTATAATACAGGATGTAACTCAGGATCAGTACAGGATAAGTAATGTATGTACACAGTGACTGCACCAGCAGAATAGTGAGTGCAGCTCTGGAGTATAATGCAGGACGTAACTCAGGATCAGTACAGGATAAGTAATGTATGTACACAGTGACTGCACCAGCAGAATAGTGAGTGCAGCTCTGGAGTATAATGCAGGACGTAACTCAGGATCAGTACAGGATAAGTAATGTATGTACACAGAGACTGCACCAGCAGAATAGTGAGTGCAGCTCTGGAGTATAATACAGGATGTAACTCAGGATCAGTACAGGATAAGTAATGTATGTACACAGTGACTGCACCAGCAGAATAGTGAGTGCAGCTCTGGAGTATAATGCAGGACGTAACTCAGGATCAGTACAGGATAAGTAATGTATGTACACAGTGACTGCACCAGCAGAATAGTGAGTGCAGCTCTGGAGTATAATACAGGATGTAACTCAGGATCAGTACAGGATAAGTAATGTATGTACACAGTGACTGCACCAGCAGAATAGTGAGTGCAGCTCTGGAGTATAATACAGGATGTAACTCAGGATCAGTACAGGATAAGTAATGTATGTACACAGTGACTGCTCCAGCAGAATAGTGAGTGCAGCTCTGGAGTATAATACAGGATGTAACTCAGGATCAGTACAGGATAAGTAATGTATGTACACAGTGACTGCTCCAGCAGAATAGTGAGTGCAGCTCTGGAGTATAATACAGGATGTAACTCAGGATCAGTACAGGATAAGTAATGTATGTACACAGTGACTGCACCAGCAGAATAGTGAGTGCAGCTCTGGAGTACAACACAGGATGTAACTCAGGATCAGTACAGGATAAGTAATGTATGTACACAGTGACTGCACCAGCAGAATAGTGAGTGGAGCTCTGGAGTATAATACAGGATGTGACTCAGGATCAGTACAGGATAAGTAATGTATGTGCACAGTGACTGCACCAGCAGAATAGTGAGTGCAGCTCTGGAGTATAATACAGGATGTAACTCAATGATTTTCCTAGTCTACGACGTAAAGTCATAGTTTTATTAAAGACACGGAGGCTCCTATTGCTTTCTCCTTCTTTACTGTCCACCAATAGCAGCAAAGAGAAAAAATTTACATACAGGGAACAACCATAGTAACCAAGGTCCCTGCCCTATGGCCCCTATAATAGGCCGCTCTTCCTCTGGACCTTCCTCTTTCTTTGAGATCCTGGTGCCAACATCACGAACACCCCAACGATAACTCCAAACTGTGACTGGAACGGATAAGTCCAACGCCAACGAAGCGTATTCAGCTAGCCAACCTGTCCCAACTGTAGTATAGACATCAACCGGGAACACGGCTTCTTAGAATGGAAAGAGCTTCATCCTGAAAAAGAGAACAGACCATAGGCCCAGGTGAAACAAACACGTCAGGACCAAACACGTCCGGAATCCCTATACTCAAATCGACCCAGTAGGGGTCAAAGGACTGAAAACAATATAAATCTGAATAAATAACATGAAAGATGATGGCAACTAAATAAATATTATAACAATAATGACAATAACCATAAACAATCATAAAATATCAATAATACAATGCGGCAATAATAAACGACCCCTGTAATAAAAACCGTGAAGAGACCCAAGGGAGGGAAAAGGGTGGGCAATACTCGCCTCCGTGTCTTTAATAAAATTATGACTTTACGTCGTAGACTAGGAAAATCATTGAGTTTTACAGCAAGACACGGAGGCTCATATTGCAAGTTCAAAGCCGGTCTATAATAGAAGCAAACAAATTAGACGGAGGACGAAA
The DNA here is from genome assembly GCF_014858855.1 of Bufo gargarizans. Classification (NCBI taxonomy): domain Eukaryota; kingdom Metazoa; phylum Chordata; class Amphibia; order Anura; family Bufonidae; genus Bufo; species Bufo gargarizans. The sequence goes on from NC_058085.1 coordinate 379,733,924, forward strand.
ATAAAATTCTCTGAACGTGGTGACATTAGACCAATCAGCCAGACGCATAACATCCTCCAATCTGGCCCCTGAAACCGCCAAGGCGATGGCAGAAGCACTACGCGCAGAATGGGCAGTGAAGACGGAAGTGTCAATTCCCGCTAGCGACATGACCCATTTAAGCCAGCGTGCCAACGTAGGGCTAGAAACCGGTCCAAAAGGATGTCGGATAGAAAGGAACAACTGAGATATGGCGGAAGACCAATGGGCCATAGTCCTGGATTCGTATTCCTTAAGGAAAGCCACAGGACACAAAATAGGAGAGGAAGGGAAACTGGGATAGGAGACAAACCGGATGCTAGTCTTGGTGCGACGCGAGATGTTATAGGTGACCCCCTCCGGGGTGAAAGAACAAGTGTCATAGTCAAGGGCCCTAACATCCGAGACCCTCTTGCAGGAAATAAGGCAAAACAATGCCAACAATTTTGCGGATAATTGCCTAAGTGAAAGGGCAGAATTCTCTGGCCAAAAGGATAAAAAGGAAAGGACCAGGGAGATGTCCAATGTAGTGGAAAAACGAGGCCGAGGGGGACGAGCCAACCGAGACCCACGCAACAGGCGAGACACCGAAGGATGCTGACCAGCCGGGACACCCTCGTAACCTGAATGGGTAGAAGAAATAGCGGACCTGAAAAGGTTGATGGTCCGATACGCCTTCCCCGCCTCGAAGAGAGAGGTGAGAAACTGTAGCAGGTGAGCTACAGGCACTGAAACGGGATCCAAGTCCCGTTCCACGAACCAGTTAGCCCAAGTTCTCCAGGCTGCCCGGTAAGACTTTCTGGTGCCGGGAGCCCATGCGTTGTCCAGTAACTGTCGAGTCGCTTCCGAAATGCCATCGACAGCTCCAGGTGTCCGGAGATCTGGCACGCCAACAGCCGTAGGGATCCGTCGAGGAGAAGTGGGTGGTGCAGACCCTGAGGGTTGCGCAGGAGATCTGGACAGGTCGGGAGAAGAAGAGGTACCTTCAATAGGATCCTCAGCAACGAAGGGAACCAGACTTGAGACCCCCAGAACGGAACCACCAACACCAAGTCCGCCAGATGTCGTTGAACCTGAAGGAGCGTCCTCGGAATCATCGAGAAAGGAGGAAAGGCGTAAAGGCGGGATACCGACCAATCTTGGAGAAACGCATCCACCGCCACTGCTTCCGGATCTGGACGCCAACTGAAAAACCGGGCGAGTTGCCTGTTGAGCCGAGAAGCAAAGAGATCGACAGACATCGGACCCCATATATCCGAAATCGCTGAGAACACCTCCAGATCCAACTGCCAATCGCTGCCATCCGACAGGTAGCGCGAGTTCCAATCCGCACGAACGTTGTTCAGCCCCGGTAAGTATTCCGCCTGTACCATGATGTCCCTGGACAGGCAAAACGACCAAAAATCCTTGGCTAACCGAGCCAAGGTTGCCGAGTGAGTACCTCCCAATCGGTTGACATACCGGACCGCCAATATATTGTCCATCCGCAGCCTGATGCACGCGTTGGCGATCCCGTTGGAGAAGCTCCTCACTGATAAATGAACCGGCTAGGAGTTCCAATGCATTGATGTGGAGGAGGGATTCCTCCGCCGACCAGGCTCCCCCCGTGGAGACTCCATTGCAATGGGCGCCCCAGCCCTGGAGGCTCGCATCCGACTCGATGATCAACTCCGGCAGAAATCCGAAGATTGCTCTGCCGTTCCACGCCTCCAGATTGGTGATCCACCAACTCAACTCCTCTCGGGCCTCTGAGTCCAGAACCACCGCGTCTGCAAAGGAGGCACCGGTCCGAAGATGGGCGATCTTCAGTCGCTGGAGAGCACGGTAGTGCAACGGGGCCGGAAACACGGCCTGAATCGATGAGGCTAACAGACCGATGATGCGAGCCAGGTGACGTAATGAGAGGTGGGGAATGAGAAGAGCATGTCTCAACTCCTTGCGAATCGCCCGCAACTTCGCCATCGGCAGACTGAGGGGCTCCAAGAGCGAATCCACCATGAAGCCCAGGAACTCCATCCTCTGAGATGGGATGAGGCAAGACTTCTCCTTGTTGAGGAGGAAACCGAGATCCGACAGTAGGTCCGCTGTCCACTGTAGATGTTCCAGTAATCCCACACTGGACTCGTGCATCAGCAGGATGTCGTCCATGTAAATGATGAGACGAACGCCCCGAGTCCTCAACTATGACACGACCGGACGCAGCAGCTTGTTGAAACACCAAGGAGCTGAAGACAGCCCGAATGGTAGACAGGTGAACCTCCAGATCTCTCCTCTCCACCAGAACCGGAGCAGATCCCTGGAACGAGTGGCCACTGGGACCGTCAGGTAAGCATCTTTTAGATCCAGCTTTACCATCCAGTCCCCAGGAACTAACAAGTCCACGAAGTAGGTGGATCCCCTACATCTTGAAATGACAGTAGCGTACCACTGTATTCAGAGCGCGAAGGTTGATGACAGGTCTCATCTGACCCCCTTTTTTCTGGACGAGGGAAACATTGCTGATCACACCCCACCCAGAAGGGGGTGCTCGCTCTATCGCCTGTTTCTGCCTGAGAGAGCACAGTTCCGCGGAATCAGGCAAGGGGACCCCGTGAGTTCTATGTGAAATCCCCTGGAGTCTGCACCCTACGCAAGGTACCATAGAATCCCCAATCTGGGGAAGACTTACCCAAGGGTCTGCGATGGCTTGGATTGCCTCTGAAGGAGCGACATCGCCATTGGCTTCCTCTAGTAGAGAAGAAAGGTGATGGGTTGCGCTGGTCCTGGAAGGGAGGTCGTTGTCCACTGGAACCTCTGCTCGCGCCACGGGCCTGAAAGTTTGCACGGCCGGACAGGTGGCCCCTACTACTGCCGGCCCGATGAGAGACCCGTCCCTGGAATACCCTGCGCATAGAGGCCTGTGCCTTGTCAAGCGCGGTAAAGGTACCCATGAATCGGCCCATATCCTTAATGAAGGAATCGCCGAAAAGGAGACCTTGAGCGTCCTTACCCGCCTCTGTGAGAGCCAAATTCGCCAATTTGGGGTCTATTTTGCACAAGATGGCTTTGCGCCTCTCAATTGCCAAGGAAGTATTGGCGTTACCGGCAATACAGATTGCCCTCTGGGTCCAACCCCGCAATTCTTCGGGATCTATTGGGGAGCCGTCATTTCTAGCTGCCTCGGCTAATTCAAAAATCTTGGCCAGCGGGCCAAAGATATCTAAAACCTTATCCTGGCAGCTGCGCAGAGCTGAATCCAGGCCCTTTTTTGGGTTCCAGCCAGTTTTGGCCAGGAATTGTGACATCTTGGGGTCCACAACAGGAGTGTCACATACTTTGTCGGGGACTAATGGCCTAAGACACTCGGCCCTAAGTTTGTTCCGGGTCTCACAGCTAAGAGGGTGACGCACCCAAGATTTCTAAATAAGTCCCCACATGGTCAGTGGGAAGCCACTCCGCCGAACGAGGGTGATGCAAGGTCTCAGGGTCGAACATCGGTTCGCCTGATGCATCTAGCAAAGCCTCTGATCGGGTAACGTTAGATGAGGACGCTACGTCCTCGGCAGCAGAGGCCGCAGTAGCGGATACTGAGGGGCCCTGAACTGGGGGGGCGACATCCTCCTCTGACACGTAATCTAAATCCGCAATAGCCTCCTCGTCCAATGCTCTATCTGAGTCAGACATATCAGGTGATTGTGCTCTAGCGCACTTCCATGTTCGCGCCCGTTCTGCCTGGCGGGAAGAGGCCCTTTTTCGTGAGCTATGCACGATCTCTTGGGTGGCAGGATGCGCACCAGTCAAAGTCTCCTGTGGCACAGGAGGGTCATTAGAGGTAGGCTGCGGTGTAGCAATAGGGACTTGTAAAGACACTCTAGCGGGCTGGGCGGACAGAGCCTGGGTGATGGTTTGCGACAAAATAGTCGACATGGACCCCATGGCTGCCATGATGGCATCGGACACAGAGCGCTGCAGGGCAAGCGCCTGTGCGTCCACCTCAGTGGTGTTCTGACCCTCAGGGGAGGAGGGGGGAACATTTGTGGTAGGAGTAAGTGTAGGGTTAGACATGATACCCCAATAATACGGCCGGGCAATAGAGGGCACACTGGGGCTAGCTCTAATGGAACCTGAAAATCGCAGGGTAAATCGCCGCTAATCGACAGTGGAAGCCTGAGCCGCCGACCGGAGCAGAGCGCAGGAGCCGGAGACCGGGGAGACACACAGTGGCCGGAAGTGTAGAGGGAACCGGAAACCAGACAAAAAGCCTGCGAATCGCGGTACAATCGACACCAAAATGGCCGCCGAGATCTCGCGAGATCTCGTGGCCGCAGAACTACTGAAGACGCACACAAGAATGGCGGCGCCGAAGCGAGGGCAAGAAGGCCCCGCCCCCGAACGCCAAGGGGCGCGTGGGGACCGAGCAGGTAAACCAGAGGGAACGCCGCAATGAGCTCCCCCCACCGAGGATAGTGAACGCAGGGAAGCGCCAAATGGGGAATAAACAAAGCGCAGGGGAGAAAATAAAAATCGCAAAGGTAATAAGCGGGCAGAAACCCACAAGGGAGCGCTGCCAGCAAGGGTTAGTCACCCTGGGTTGGAGCAGCGCAAAGGAGCAACATAAACACAAACCACATAGAAAAACAACAGAATCTATAGGTAAAGGTGCACTTAACTGGTGGCAGCAGCAAGGAAAGAGGAAGGTCCAGAGGAGGAGCGGCCTATTATAGGGGCCATAGGGGAGGGACCTTGGTTACTATGGTTGTTTCCTGTATGTAATTTTTTTCTCTTTGCTGCTATTGGTGGACAGTAGGGATGAGCGAACTCGAACTGTATAGTTCGGGTTCGTACCGAATTTTGGGGTGTCCGTGACACGGACCCGAACCCCGACATTTTCGTAAAAGTCCGGGTTCGGGTTCGGTGTTCGTCGCTTTCTTGGCGCTTTTGTGACGCTTTCTTGGCGCTTTTTGAAAGGCTGCAAAGCAGCCAATCAACAAGCGTCATACTACTTGCCCCAAGAGGCCGTCACAGCCATGCCTACTATTGGCACGGCTGTGATTGGCCAGAGCACCATGTGACCCAGCCTCTATTTAAGCTGGAGTCACATAGCGCCGCCCGTCACTCTGCTCTGATTAGCGTAGGGAGAGGTTGCGGCTGCGACAGTAGGGCGAGATTAGGCAGTGATTAACTCTTCCAAAGGACTTGATTAATCGATCGATCTGCAGCTGTGGATCATTGAGCTGCTGAAATTCAATTGCTCACTGTTTTTAGGCTGCCCAGACCGTTTGTCAGTCACATTTTTCTGGGGTGATCGGCGGCCATTTTGTGTCTTGTGCGGTGCTGCGACCAAGTGCATCCAAGCTGCGACCAAGTGCATTTAACCCTCAATGGTGTGGTTGTTTTTTGGCTAAAGCCTACATCAGGGTGAAGCTGTCACCAAGTGCATTTAACCAGCAATAGTCTGTTTATTTTTTGGCCATATACTACATCAGGGGCAAGCTGCGCCCGTCACCAAGTGCATTTAACCCTCAGTAGTGTGGTTGGTCAAGCTGTCACACCAAGTGCATTTAACCAGCAATAGTGTGGTTATTTTTTGGCCATATCCCAGTCTAATTCTGTCACTAAATCCATACCGGTCACCCAGCGCCTAAATACTAGGCCTCAAATTTATATCCCGCTAAATCTCTCGTTACCGCTGTACTGTTGTGGCTGGGAAAGTTATTTAGTGTCCGTCAAAGCACATTTTTTGTTCTGGGTTGAAGTACAATTCCCAATTTAGCAATTTCATAATTTAGTGGTTTCTGCTATATCAGAGCTATTTGAAATCTATCCCTAAAAGGGTATATAATATTCAAGGTGCACATTGGGTCATTCAGAATAACTTCACACACCCGCTACTGTGCATTTCCAAGTCTAATTCTGTTAGTAAATCCATACCGGTCACCCAGCGCCTAAATACTAGGCCTCAAATTTATATCCAGCTGAATTTGAATACAATACATTGGGCCAAATAATATTTTTGTTGTTGTGGTGAACGATAACAATGAGGAAAACATCTAGTAAGGGACGCGGACGTGGACATGGTCGTGGTGGTGTTAGTGGACCCTCTGGTGCTGGGAGAGGACGTGGCCGTTCTGCCACAGCCACACGTCCTAGTGTACCAACTACCTCAGGTCCCAGTAGCCGCCAGAATTTACAGCGATATATGGTGGGGCCAATGCCGTTCTAAGGATGGTAAGGCCTGAGCAAGTACAGGCATTAGTCAATTGGGTGGCCGACAGTGGATCCAGCACGTTCACATTATCTCCCACCCAGTCTTCTGCAGAAAGCGCACAGATGGCGCCTGAAAACCAAGCCCATCAGTCTGTCACATCACCCCCATGCATACCAGGGAAACTGTCTCAGCCTCAAGTTATGCAGCAGTCTCTTATGCTGTTTGAAGACTCCGCTGGCAGGGTTTCCCAAGGGCATCCACCCAGCCCTTCCCCAGCGGTGGAAGACATAGAATGCACTGACGCACAACCACTTATGTTTCCTGATGATGAGGACATGGGAATACCACCTCAGCACGTCTCTGATGATGACGAAACACAGGTGCCAACTGCTGCGTCTTTCTGCAGTGTGCAGACTGAACAGGAGGTCAGGGATCAAGACTGGGTGGAAGACGATGCAGGGGACGATGAGGTCCTAGACCCCACATGGAATGAAGGTCGTGCCACTGAGTTTCACAGTTCGGAGGAAGAGGCAGTGGTGAGACCGAGCCAACAGCGTAGCAAAAGAGGGAGCAGTGGGCAAAAGCAGAACACCCGCCGCCAAGAGACTCCGCCTGCTACTGACCGCCGCCATCTGGGACCGAGCACCCCAAAGGCAGCTTCAAGGAGTTCCCTGGCATGGCACTTCTTCAAACAATGTGCTGACGACAAGACCCGAGTGGTTTGCACGCTGTGCCATCAGAGCCTGAAGCGAGGCATTAACGTTCTGAACCTGAGCACAACCTGCATGACCAGGCACCTGCATGCAAAGCATGAACTGCAGTGGAGTAAACACCTTAAAACCAAGGAAGTCACTCAGGCTCCCCCTGCTACCTCTCCTGCTGCTGCCGCCTCGGCCTCTTCTGCTGCTGCCGCCTCGGCCTCTTCCTCCGCCTCTGGAGGAACGTTGGCACCTGCCGCCCAGCAAACAGGGGATGTACCACCAACACCACCACCACCACCTCCGTCACCAAGCGTCTCAACCATGTCACACGGCAGCGTTCAGCTCTCCATCTCACAAACATTTGAGAGAAAGCGTAAATTCCCACCTAGCCACCCTCGATCCCTGGCCCTGAATGCCAGCATTTCTAAACTACTGGCCTATGAAATGCTGTCATTCAGGCTGGTGGACACAGACAGCTTCAAACAGCTCATGTCGCTTGCTGTCCCACAGTATGTTGTTCCCAGCCGGCACTACTTCTCCAAGAGAGCCGTGCCTTCCCTGCACAAGCAAGTATCCGATAAAATCAAGTGTGCACTGCGCAACGCCATCTGTGGCAAGGTCCACCTAACCACAGATACGTGGACCAGTAAGCACGGCCAGGGACGCTATATCTCCCTAACTGCACACTGGGTAAATGTAGTGGCGGCTGGGCCCCAGGCGGAGAGCTGTTTGGCGCACGTCCTTCCGCCGCCAAGGATCGCAGGGCAACATTCTTTGCCTCCTGTTGCCACCTCCTCCTTCTCGGCTTCCTCCTCCTCTTCTTCCACCTGCTCATCCAGTCAGCCACACACCTTCACCACCAACTTCAGCACAGCCCGGGGTAAACGTCAGCAGGCCATTCTGAAACTCATATGTTTGGGGGACAGGCCCCACACCGCACAGGAGTTGTGGCGGGGTATTGAACAACAGACCGACGAGTGGTTGCTGCCGGTGAGCCTCAAGCCCGGCCTGGTGGTGTGTGATAATGGGCGAAATCTCGTTGCAGCTCTGGGACTAGCCAATTTGACGCACATCCCTTGCTTGGCGCATGTGCTGAATTTGGTGGTGCAGAAGTTCATTCACAACTACCCCGACATGTCAGAGCTGCTGCATAAAGTGTGGGCCGTCTGTTCGCGCTTCCGGCGTTCACATCCTGCTGCTGCTCGCCTGTCTGCGCTACAGCGTAACTTCGGCCTTCCCGCTCACCGCCTCATATGCGACGTGCCCACCAGGTGGAACTCCACCTTGCACATGCTGGACAGACTGTGCGAGCAGCAGCAGGCCATAGTGGAGTTTCAGCTGCAGCACGCACGGGTCAGTCGCACTGCGGAACAGCACCACTTCACCACCAATGACTGGGCCTCCATGCGAGACCTGTGTGCCCTGTTGCGCTGTTTCGGGTACTCCACCAACATGGCCAGTGGCGATGACGCCGTTATCAGCGTTACAATACCACTTCTATGTCTCCTTGAGAAAACACTTAGGGCGATGATGGAAGAGGAGGTGGCCCAGGAGGAGGAGGAGGAGGAGGAGGAGGAGGAAGAGGGGTCATTTTTAGCACTTTCAGGCCAGTCTCTTCGAAGTGACTCAGAGGGAGGTTTTTGGCAACAGCAGAGGCCAGGTACAAATGTGGCCAGCCAGGGCCCACTACTGGAGGACGAGGAGGACGAGGATGAGGAGGAGGTGGAGGAGGATGAGGATGAAGCATGGTCACAGCGGGTGGCACCCAACGCAGCTCGGGTCCATCACTGGTGCGTGGCTGGGGGGAAAGGCAGGACGATGACGATACGCCTCCCACAGAGGACAGCTTGTCCTTACCCCTGGGCAGCCTGGCACACATGAGCGACTACATGCTGCAGTGCCTGCGCAACGACAGCAGAGTTGCCCACATTTTAACCTGTGCGGACTACTGGGTTGCCACCCTGCTGGATCCACGCTACAAAGACAATGTGCCCACCTTACTTCCTGCACTGGAGCGTGATAGGAAGATGCGCGAGTACAAGCGCACGTTGGTAGACGCGCTACTGAGAGCATTCCCAAATGTCACAGGGGAACAAGTGGAAGCCCAAGGCCAAGGCAGAGGAGGAGCAAGAGGTCGCCAAGGCAGCTGTGTCACGGCCAGCTCCTCTGAGGGCAGGGTTAGCATGGCAGAGATGTGGAAAAGTTTTGTCAACACGCCACAGCTAACTGCACCACCACCTGATACGCAACGTGTTAGCAGGAGGCAACATTTCACTAACATGGTGGAACAGTACGTGTGCACACCCCTCCACGTACTGACTGATGGTTCGGCCCCATTCAACTTCTGGGTCTCCAAATTGTCCACGTGGCCAGAGCTAGCCTTTTATGCCTTGGAGGTGCTGGCCTGCCCGGCAGCCAGCGTTTTGTCTGAACGTGTATTCAGCACGGCAGGGGGTGTCATTACAGACAAACGCAGCCGCCTGTCTACAGCCAATGTGGACAAGCTGACGTTCATAAAAATGAACCAGGCATGGATCCCACAGGACCTGTCCATCCCTTGTGCAGATTAGACATTAACTACCTCCCCATAACCATATATTATTGGACTCCAGGGCACTTCCTCATTCAATCCTATTTTTATTTTCATTTTACCATTATATTGCGAGGCTACCCAAAGTTGAATGAACCTCTCCTCTGTCTGGGTGCCGGGGCCTAAATATCTGACAATGGACTGTTCCAGTGGTGGCTGACATGAAGCCTGATTCTCTGCTATGACATGCAGACTAATTCTCTGCTGACATGAAGCCAGATTGTCTGTTACGGGACCTCTCTCCTCTGCCTGGGTGCCGGGGCCTAAATATCTGACAATGGACTGTTGCAGTGCTGGGTGACGTGAAGCCTGATTCTCTGCTATGACATGCAGACTGATTCTCTGCTGACATGAAGCCAGATTCTCTGTTACGGGACCTCTCTCCTCTGCCTGGGTGCTGGGCCTAAATATCTGACAATGGACTGTTGCAGTGGTGGCTGACGTGAAGCCTCATTCTCTGCTATGACATGCAGACTAATTCTCTGCTGACATGAAGCCAGAGTCTCTGTTACGGGACCTCTCTCCTCTGCCTGGGTGCCGGGGCCTAAATATCTGAGAATGGACTGTTCCAGTGGTGGGTGACGGGAAGCCAGATTCTCTGCTATGGGACCTCTCTCCAATTGATTTTGGTTAATTTTTATTTATTTAATTTTTATTTTAATTCATTTCCCTATCCACATTTGTTTGCAGGGGATTTACCTACATGTTGCTGCCTTTTGCAGCCCTCTAGCCCTTTCCTGGGCTGTTTTACAGCTGTTTTAGTGCCGAAAAGTTCGGGTCCCCATTGTCTTCAATGGGGTTCGGGACGAAGTTCGGATCGGGTTCGGATCCCGAACCCGAACATTTTCGGGAAGTTCTGCCGAACTTCTCGAACCCGAACATCCAGGTGTTCGCTCAACTCTAGTGGACAGTAAAGAAGGAGAAAGCAATAGGAGCCTCTGTGTCTTGCTGTAAAACTCAGGATCAGTACAGGATAAGTAATGTATGTACACAGTGACTGCACCAGCAGAATAGTGAGTGCAGCTCTGGAGTATAATACAGGATGTAACTCAGGATCAGTACAGGATAAGTAATGTATGTACACAGTGACTGCACCAGCAGAATAGTGAGTGCAGCTCTGGAGTATAATACAGGATGTAACTCAGGATCAGTACAGGATAAGTAATGTATGTACACAGTGACTGCACCAGCAGAATAGTGAGTGCAGCTCTGGAGTATAATACAGGATGTAACTCAGGATCAGTACAGGATAAGTAATGTATGTACACAGTGACTGCACCAGCAGAATAGTGAGTGCAGCTCTGGAGTATAATACAGGATGTAACTCAGGATCAGTACAGGATAAGTAATGTATGTACACAGTGACTGCACCAGCAGAATAGTGAGTGCAGCTCTGGAGTATAATACAGGATGTAACTCAGGATCAGTACAGGATAAGTAATGTATGTGCACAGTGACTGCACCAGCAGAATAGTGAGTGCAGCTCTGGAGTATAATACAGGATGTAATTTAGGATCAGTACAGGATAAGTAATGTAATGTATGTACACAGTGACTGCACCAGCAGAATAGTGAGTGCAGCTCTGGAGTATAATACAGGATGTAACTCAGCATCAGTACAGTATAAGTAATGTATGTACACAGTGACTGCACCAGCAGAATAGTGAGTGCAGCTCTGGAGTATAATACAGGATGTAACTCAGGATCAGTACAGGATAAGTAATGTATGTACACAGTAACTCCACCAGCAGAATAGTGAGTGCAGCTCTGGAGTATAATACAGGATGTAACTCAGCATCAGTACAGTATAAGTAAAGTATGTACACAGGGACTGCACCAGCAAATTAGTGAGTGCAGCTCTGGGGTATAATACAGTATGTAACTCAGGATCAGTACAGAATAAGTAAAGTATTTACACAGTGACATTATTTTTGGATATAAATTGAAGGTGTCAGTAAGAGGAGGTTTGGTCTTTTCTGACCTGTGCAATCAGCTCATCCACTTAGGTGATAAAGCAAATCTCCCAACTTCTCAAGAAGCGATGTTTCTTTTCACTAAGCCTCTAACTTTGCCGAATGACTGTCTCACCCAATGCCCCAGCTGCCCCCACACAGTAGTGCTCCCCTTAGTGCCCCCACACAGTAGTGCTCCTCCTTAGTGCCTCCACATAGTAGTGCTCCCCTTAGTGCCCCCACCTTAGTGCCCCCACACAGTAGTGCTCCCCTTAGTGCCCCCACACAGTAGTGCTCCCCCTTAGTGCCCCCACACAGTAGTGCTCCCCTTAGTGCCCCCATACAGTAGTGCTCCCCTTAGTTCCCCCACACAGTAGTGCTCCCCCTTAGTGCCCCCACACAGTAGTGCTCCCCCTTAGTGCCCCCACACAGTAGTGCTCCCCTTAGTGCCCCCACACAGTACTGCTCCCCCTTAGTTCCCCCACACAGTAGTGCTCCCCTTAGTGCCCCCACATAGTAGTGCTCCCCCTTAGTGCCCCCATACAGTAGTGCTCCCCCTTAGTGCCCCCACACAGTAGTGCTCCCCCTTAGTGCCCCCACACAGTAGTGCTCCCCCTTAGTGCCCCCACACAGTAGTGCTCCCCCTAGCACCCTTCCTACAAAAGAGCTGTCCCTTTAGTTTAAATATAATAAAGAAGCACTCTTCCCTTATGCCCGCTCCTCGGTGAACAGAGCGGCCCCGGCCTGTGCAGCAGATGAGATGACGCTGGGAGAGGTGGAGCAGGGAGCTGATATAGTAGAAAGCGAGACATAGCTCAGCCGTCCCGGGACTGGGGGACAGCCACTCAAATCCAAGACTGTCCCTCTGGATCCAGGACGGTTGGGAGGTTTGTTACTGTAAAGCTCTACGATTCTGCCGCAGTGGAAAATCCATAGCATTTCTACGCTATCTCCTGCTGGAACAACCCGCATTCCCCCGGTGTTATTTCCACTGCATGGTTCAACCTTACCTGCTCCTTTGCGCCATCAGTATTGCCATAGGCTGGGGCAGATTTAGACCTTTTGTTATGTGCAGGTACCTACCTCCCTCCTGGGTGGCTCAGACAATTTCCAGCTATTCTCCTCATTGCATCCCGTCAATCTCCAGATGATTTGCTCCACACCTCAGACCTGTGACTAAGGCCTCATGCACACGACCGTTGTGTGCATCCGTGTCCGTTGTTCCGTTTTCCGTGATTTTCTACGGACCCATTGACTTTCAATGGGTCCGTTGAAAACTCGGAAAATGCACCGTTTGACGTCCGCGGCCGTGATCTGTGTTTCCTGTCCGTCAAAAAAATATGACCTGTCCTATTTATTTGACGGACAACGGTTCGCGGACCCATTCAAGTCAATGGGTCCCTGAAAAAACACGGAGACACACAAGATTGTCATCCGCGTCCGTGATCCGTGTCCGTTTTTTTCCTATCATTTTCAAGGCAAACGTGACTTAGAATTTTTTTTCACTTTTCTGGTCTGGTGATCCTCCAAAAATCAAGGAAGACACACAGAAGAAAAAACGGACACGGATCACGAACAACGGAACCTCGTTTTGCGGACCGTGAAAAAATACTGTCGTGTGCATGAGGCCTAAGGTGTTCTGTTCGGGATATTTTTACTGAGGATCATGTACAGAAATCATAGGTCCCCATATACATTGATAACCCCACTCCCATATACTATTCCGAATCTTCTGCTTCTCCTTACAGTGTATTAAAAATCTGTCTGCCCACAGCCGCCACTAGGGGGAGCTCAGAAATCTGTGTGCCCACAGCCGCCACTAGGGGGAGCTCAGAAATCTGTGTGCCCACAGCCGCCACTAGGGGGAGCTTAGAAATCTGTGTGCCCACAGCCACCACTAGGGGGAGCTCAGAAATCTGTGTGCCCACAGCCGCCACTAGGGGGAGCTTAGAAATCTGTCTGCCCACAGCCGCCACTAGGGGGAGCTCAGAAATCTGTGTGCCCACAGCCGCCACTAGGGGGAGCTTAGAAATCTGTCTGCCCACAGCCGCCACTAGGGGGAGCTCAGAAATCTGTCTGCCCACAGCCGCCACTAGGGGGAGCTCAGAAATCTGTGTGCCCACAGCTGCCACTAGGGGGAGCTTAGAAATCTGTCTGCCCACAGCCGCCACTAGGGGGAGCTTAGAAATCTGACTGCCCACAGCCGCCACTAGGGGGAGCTCAGAAATCTGTGTGCCCACAGCCGCCACTAGGGGGAGCTCAGAAATCTGTGTGCCCACAGCCGCCACTAGGGGGAGCTTAGAAATCTGTCTGCCCACAGCTGCCACTAGGGGGAGCTCAGAAATCTGTCTGCCCACAGCCGCCACTAGGGGGAGCTCACAGCATAGGAATGTATACCATCAGCTGTGACACCCTCCATGCACTGAGCTCCCCCTAGTGGCCGCTGTAGGAAAATGCTCTAGCTAAGGAAGCAGAGATGTTCAGCCCTGGGCCTCCTCTCACCAAGGGCCCCCTAAGGCCCCTTGCAGACGAGCGTGAGCGGAATAGATCTGGATGCGTTGCAGATGCGTTCAGTGAAAAATGCATCATTTCGCAAGCAAGTTCATTCAGTTTTGTCTGCGATTGCGTTCAGTTTTTATCACGCGGGTGCAATGCGATTTAATGCGTTTTGCACGCGCGTCATAAAAAACTGAATGTTTACAAACAACATCAGTGAAGAACTGATTTTCACGCTGCCCCATTCACTTCTATGGGGCCAGTGTTGCGTGAAAATCTCAGAATATAGAACCTGCTGCGATTTTGACGCAACGCACAAGTGATGGGTGAAAACCAACGCTCATGTGCACAGACCCATTGAAATCGCACATTGTTCGCATCACGCATTGCACCCGCGTGGAATACTCGCTCGTGTGAAAGGGGCCTAAGTGTGGCGAGGCCGGCCTCCGGGATCGGACAGTGAATTAAGGACAAGATGCTGAACGGGGGTGGGGGGGGGGATTGGACAGGTGAGTAACGCTCTGGTATTTATAGCCTTATGCCTTAATCCAAATTTTACCCAATTGCACAACCCAATTTTTGCCACCCAGCTTTCCTAGGGACCTATGACCTGGCATGGGGAGCAGGGCCCCATTCCTCCGCATGGTTTTTGAGATTTGTCGTTTGGGGTCCTGGGAAAGCTGGGTCCCCGCCTCTGCTGATAATGCTGCTTGTCACCCAGCTTTTCCAAGGCTGATGAGTGGGAGATTCTTGGATTTGTGGGGTCTGTGATGAGATCACTGAGGGTCGTGTGAGATTGTGATTATTTTTAACCCCCGGTGACACTGGCTGCGCTATAATAATGTTATTACACACCGGCTCCTTTAAATTCCTGTCTGACTTCACTCTCCTATTTTGACAGAAGCGTCACCCGTACGTCGCCCAGACCCCTATAAATGAGATCCCCGCCTCGTCACTCGAGGACATAAATAGCGCCTCCTCGTCTCTCTCCGTAATAAGGTCAGAGCTGATAGCGGGACGTCCATGTGAGCGGGGGTCAGCTGTCGCCTCCTCTGCCTGGATCTGAGACTTTACAATACAGTCTGCTCCACCTGCAACTTTCTCAAGGAAATTACAATAATTTATCAGTTTTCACAATGAACGTTTTACCCTGTGCCCGCTGTGGATACGGCGTCTACCCGGCCGAGAAGATCAACTGTATAGACCAGGTGAGTATATATATATATGGGGGAAGGAGCCCGCGCCCCCCAGTGACTGCTGAGCTGTGTATCTAATCCCATCCTGTGTGATACTGACTGCTGAGCCATGTATCTAATCCCATCATGTGTGATACTGACTGCTGAGCTGTGTATCTAATCCTATCCTGTGTGATACAGTCTGCTGAGCTGTGTATCTAATCCTATCCTGTGTGATACTGTCTGCTGAGCTGTGTATCTAATCCTATCCTGTGTGATACTGTCTGCTGAGCTGTGTATCTAATCCTATCCTGTGTGATACTGTCTGCTGAGCTTTGTATCTAATCCTATCCTGTGTGATGCTGCCCGCTGTGCCGTGTATCTAATCCTATCCTGTGTGATACTGTCTGCTGAGCTGTGTATCTAATCCTGTTCTGTGTGATACCGTCTGCTGAGCTGTGTATCTAATCCTATCCTGTGTGATACTGCCTACTGTGCTGTGTATCTAATCCTATCCTGTGTGATACTGCCTACTGTGCTGTGTATCTAATCCTATCCTGTGTGATACTGCCTGCTGAGCTGTGTATCTAATCCTATCCTGTGTGATACTGTCTGCTGAGCTGTGTATCTAATCCTATCCTGTGTGATACTGTCTGCTGAGCTGTGTATCTAATCCTATCCTGTGTGATACTGTCTGCTGAGCTGTGTATCTAATCCTATCCTGTGTGATACCGTCTGCTGAGCTGTGTATCTAATCCTATCCTGTGTGATACTGTCTGCTGAGCTGTGTATCTAATCCTATCCTGTGTGATAGTGTCTGCTGAGCTGTGTATCTAATCCTATCCTGTGTGATACTGTCTGCTGAGCTATGTATCTAATCCTATCCTGTGTGATACTGTCTGCTGAGCTGTGTATCTAATCCTATCCTGTGTGATACTGCCTGCTGAGCTGTGTATCTAATCCTATCCTGTGTGATACTGCCTGCTGAGCTGTGTATCTAATCCTATCCTGTGTGATACTGTCTGCTGAGCTGTGTATCTAATCCTATCCTGTGTGATACTGTCTGCTGAGCTGTGTATCTAATCCTATCCTGTGTGATACTGTCTGCTGAGCTGTGTATCTAATCCTGTCCTGTGTGATACTGTCTGCTGAGCTGTGTATCTAATCCTATCCTGTGTGATACTGTCTGCTGAGCTGTGTATCTAATCCTATCCTGTGTGATACAGTCTGCTGAGCTATGTATCTAATCCTATCCTGTGTGATACTGTCTGCTGAGCTGTGTATCTAATCCTATCCTGTGTGATACAGTCTGCTGAGCTGTGTATCTAATCCTATCCTGTGTGATACTGTCTGCTGAGCTGTGTATCTAATCCTATCCTGTGTGATACTGTCTGCTGAGCTGTGTATCTAATCCTATCCTGTGTGATACTGTCTGCTGAGCTGTGTATCTAATCCTATCCTATGTGATACTGTCTGCTGAGCTGTGTATCTAATCCTATCCTGTGTGATACTGCCTGCTGAGCTATGTATCTAATCCTATCCTGTGTGATACTGTCTGCTGAGCTGTGTATCTAATCCTATCCTGTGTGATACTGTCGGCTGAGCTGTGTATCTAATCCTATCCTGTGTGATACCGTCTGCTGAGCTGTGTATCTAATCCTATCCTGTGTGATACTGTCTGCTGAGCTGTGTATCTAATCCTGTCCTGTGTGATACTGTCTGCTGAGCTGTGTATCTAATCCTATCCTGTGTGATACTGTCTGCTGAGCTGTGTATCTAATCCTATCCTGTGTGATACAGTCTGCTGAGCTATGTATCTAATCCTATCCTGTGTGATACTGTCTGCTGAGCTGTGTATCTAATCCTATCCTGTGTGATACAGTCTGCTGAGCTGTGTATCTAATCCTATCCTGTGTGATACTGTCTGCTGAGCTGTGTATCTAATCCTATCCTGTGTGATACTGTCTGCTGAGCTGTGTATCTAATCCTATCCTGTGTGATACTGTCTGCTGAGCTGTGTATCTAATCCTATCCTATGTGATACTGTCTGCTGAGCTGTGTATCTAATCCTATCCTGTGTGATACTGCCTGCTGAGCTATGTATCTAATCCTATCCTGTGTGATACTGTCTGCTGAGCTGTGTATCTAATCCTATCCTGTGTGATACTGTCGGCTGAGCTGTGTATCTAATCCTATCCTGTGTGATACCGTCTGCTGAGCTGTGTATCTAATCCTATCCTGTGTGATACTGTCTGCTGAGCTGTGTATCTAATCCTGTCCTGTGTGATACTGTCTGCTGAGCTGTGTATCTAATCCTATCCTGTGTGATACTGTCTGCTGGGCTGTATTGCACCGGTTATGATGGTCATTATATGAGTATTATTACTGTGGCAGTGCTATGTGGGAGGTACTGCAGTATTTCTCAGGCACTATGCAGATTATTATCTGGCACTGTATAGCAGTAAGATGTTTGCACACTGTATGGCACTGCTACATGAGAACGTGCGTCACTGTTATAACAGTGAGGACAGTAAATATTTGTCATGACACCATACTATATGGCAGTATTATTTGGCTAATATTCAGCATGATTATTTGAGGATTGAATTGTATTGTCATTGGGATATTCCATGTAAGTAATGTTTGGACACTGCACTGTAATATTCTCACTGTTGGACACTATTACTTGGTCACCCTTAGGTACTATTATAGCAACACAAGTTATAATTATTTCTTCAGAGTGCAATTTGCTGTTTGTACATTTACTATGCATGTGTGTACTACGTGGCAGGTTTATAAAGCATTGTTGTTTCAGAGCTGCATAGATCTATTACTTGAGGCTGTATGGCAGTGTTACGGTACATCAATATGTATTTGTGTACTATATGGCAGCATTATTTGGGGACTGGAATTTCTATGTAATGAATGTTTGCAAACTGCATTGCTCTGTCACTTCTGTACTGTGTAGCTCTATTATTTGAGCACTATAGGGGTCATTTATTAATCTGAAATATGCCTAAATCAACTATCTGCGACTTTACCCCGCTCACGGCAGGTCTAAAAAGTGGGCGTTGGGTGGGCTGGGAAGTGAACGGGTTGGTTCTATGTTTTAGGCATAGAACACTGTGCCTGTATAGCGGTGTAGAACACTGTGCCTGTATAGTGGTGTAGAACACTGTGCCTGTATAGTGGTGTAGAACACTGTGCCTGTATAGTGGTGTAGAGCACTGTGCCTGTATAGCGGTGTAGAACACTGTGCCTGTATAGTGGTGTAGAACACTGTGCCTTTATAGTGGTGTAGAACACTGTGCCTGTATAAGGGTGTAGAACACTGTGCCTGTATAGCGGTGTAGAATACTGTGCCTGTATAGCGGTGTAGAACACTGTGCCTGTATAGTGGTGTAGAACACTGTGCCTGTATAGCGGTGTAGAACACTGTGCCTGTATAGTGGTGTAGAACACTGTGCCTGTAATAGTGGTGTAGAACACTGTGCCTGTATAGCGGTGTAGAACACTGTGCCTGTATAGTGGTGTAGAACACTGTGCCTGTATAGTGGTGTAGAACACTGTGCCTGTATAGTGGTGTAGAACACTGTGCCTGTATAGTGGTGTAGAACACTGTGCCTGTATACCGGTGTAGAGCACTGTGCCTGTATAGTGGTGTAGAACACTGTGCATGTATAGTGGTGTAGAACACTGTGCCTCTATAGTGGTGTAGAACACTGTGCCTGTATAGCGGTGTAGAACACGCGCCTGTATAGTGGTGTGTAGAACACTGTGCCTGTATAGGGGTGTAGAACACTGTGCCTGTATAGCGGTGTAGAACACTGTGCCTGTAAGTGGTGTAGAACACTGTGCCTGTATAGTGGTGTAGAACACTGTGCCTGTATAGGGGTGTAGAACACTGTCCTGTTATATTGGTGTAGAACACGTGTCCTGTATAGCGGTGTAGAACACTGTGCCTGTATAGTGGTGTAGAACACTGTGCCTGTATAGTGGTGTAGAACACTGTGCCTGTATAGTGGTGTAGAACACTGTGCCTGTATAGTGGTGTAGAACCCTGTGCCTGTATAGTGGTGTAGAACACTGTGCCTGTATAGTGGTGGAGAACACTGTGCCTGTATAGTGGTGTAGAATACTGGTGCCTGTATAGTGGTGTAGAACACTGTGCCTGTATAGGGGGTGTAGAACACTGTGCCTGTATAGTGGTTGTAGAACACTGGTGCCTGTATAGGGGTGTAGAACACTGTGCCTGTATAGTGGTGTAGAACACTGTGCCTTATAGTCGGTGTAGAACACTGTGCCTGTATAGTGGTGTAGAACACTGTGCCTGTATAGTGGTGTAGAACACTGTGCCTGTATAGTGGTGTAGAACACTGTGCCTGTATAGGGTGTAGAACACTGTGCCTGTATAGTGGTGTAGAACACTGTGCCTGTATAGGGTGTAGAACACTGTGCCTGTATAGTGGTGTAGAACACTGTGCCTGTATAGTGGTGTAGAACACTGTGCCTGTATAGTGGTGTAGAACACTGTGCCTGTATAGTGGTGTAGAACACTGTGCCTGTATAGTGGTGTAGAACACTGTGCCTGTATAGTGGTGTAGAAACACTGTGCCTGTATAGCTGGTGTAGAACACTGTGCCTGTATAGTCGGTGTAGAACACTGTGCCTGTATAGTGGTGTAGAACACTGTGCCTGTATAGTGGTGTAGAACACTGTGCCTGTATAGTGGTGTAGAAACTGTGCCTGTATAGTGGTGTAGAACACTGTGACTGTATAGCTGGTGTAGAACACTGTGCCTGTATAGTGGTGTAGGAACACTGTGCCTGTATAGCGGTGTAGAACACTGTGCCTGTATAGTGGTGTGGAACACTGTGCCGTATTAGTGGTGTAGAACACTGTGCCTGTATAGTGGTGTAGAACACTGTGCCTGTATAGTGGTGTAGAACACTGTGCCTGTATAGCGGTGTAGAACACTGTGCCTGTATAGGGGTGTAGAACACTGTGCCTGTATAGTGGTGTAGAACACTGTGCCTGTATAGCGGTTGTAGAACACTGTGCCTGTATAGTGGTGTAGAACACTGTGCCTGTATAGTGGTGTAGAACACTGTGCCTGTATAGTGGTGTAGAACACTGTGCCTGTATAGTGGTGTAGAACACTGTGCCTGTATAGCTGGTGTAGAACACTGTGCCTGTATAGAGGTTGTAGAACACTTGCCTGTATAGTGGTGTAGAAACACTGTGCTGTATAGGGTGTAGAACACTGTGCCTGTATAGGGTGTAGAACACTGTGCTGTATAGCGGTGTAGAAACACTGTGCCGTATAGTGGTGTAGAACACTGTGCCTGTATAGTGGGTGTAGAACACGTGCCTGTATAGTGGTGTGAGAAACACTGTGCCTGTATAGTGGTGTAGGAACCTGTGCCTGTATAGCGGTGTAGAACACTGTGCCTGTATAGGGTGTAGAACCACTGTGCCTGTATAGCGGTGTAGAAACACTGTGCCTGTATAGGGTGTAGAACAGAACACTGTGCCTGTATAGCTGGTGTAGAACACTGTGCCTGTATAGTGGTGTAGAAGCACTGTGCCTGTATAGCTGGTGTAGACTACTGTGCCTGTATAGTGGTGTAGAACACTGTGCCTGTATAGTGGTGTAGAACACTGTGCCTGTATAGCGGTTGTAGAACACTGTGCCTGTATAGTGGTGTAGAACACTGTGCCTGTATAGTGGTGTAGAACACTGTGCCTGTATAGTGGTGTAGAACACTGTGCCTGTATAGCGGTATAGAACACTGTGCCTGTATAGTGGTGGAACACTGTGCCTGTATAGGGGTGTAGAACACTGTGCCTGTATAGTGGTGTAGAACACTGTGCCTTTATAGTGGTGTAGAGCACTGTGCCTGTATAGTGGTGTAGAACACTGTGCCTGTATAGTGGTGTAGAACACTGTGCCTGTATAGCGGTATAGAACACTGTGCCTGTATAGTGGTGTAGAACACTGTGCCTGTATAGTGGTGTAGAACACTGTGCCTGTATAGGGTGTAGAACACTGGGGGTGTAGACACTGTGCCTGTATAGCGGTGTAGAACACTGTGCCTTTATAGTGGTGTAGAACACTGTGCCTGTATAGTGGTGTTAGAACACTGTGCCTGTATAGGGGTGTAGAACACTGTGCCTGTATAGCGGTGTAGAACACTGTGCCTGTATAGTGGTGTAGAACACTGTGCCTGTATAGTGGTGTAGAACACTGTGCCTGTATAGTGGTGTAGAACACTGTGCCTGTATAGTGGTGTAGAGCACTGTGCCTGTATAGTGGTGTAGAACACTGTGCCTGTATAGAGGTGTAGAACACTGTGCCTGTATAGGGGTGTAGAACACCTGTGCCTGTATAGGGGTGTAGAACACTGGCCTGTATAGGGGTGTAGAACACTGTGCCTGTATAGCGGTGTAGAACACTGTGCCTGTATAGTGGTGTAGAGCACTGTGCCTGTATAGTGGTGTAGAACACTGTGCCTGTATAGGGGTGTAGAACACTGTGCCTGAATAGTGGTGTAGAACACTGTGCCTGTATAGTGGTGTAGAACACTGTGCCTGTATAGCGGTGTAGAACACTGTGCCTGTATAGTGGTGTAGAGCACTGTGCCTGTATAGCGGTGTAGAACACTGTGCCTGTATAGTGGTGTAGAACACTGTGCCTGAATAGTGGTGTAGAACACTGTGCCTGTATAGGGGTGTAGAACACTGTGCCTGTATAGCGGTGTAGAACACTGTGCCTGTATAGTGGTGTAGAGCACTGTGCCTGTATAGTGGTGTAGAATACTGTGCCTGTATAGTGATGTAGAACACTGTGCCTGTATAGGGGTGTAGAACACTGTGCCTGAATAGTGGTGTAGAACACTGTGCCTGAATAGTGGTGTAGAACACTGTGCCTGGTAAGCAGTAAGTTTGTGGTGACATCACAGATTATTTTGCCCTTCCTCTGATCCGTCAGAACAATAACCCCCAAAAAACGGATCCTGTCTGTTGAGCATCCACCTACACTCAGCGTTTGGTCAGTAATCCATCAGTATTGCTAAAGCCCAAAAAACAGGAGTTGGCTACCAAATCAAGCCAATTCTGATGGGACCATACAGGCCTTACAGCTGCTACACAGACAGGATCCGTTGTGCGTCTCATTTCTCCTTCCTTCTGACAGAACAGAAGAAAGGTCAAATAAATGATAATGTCAGCCAGGCCGAAAGGCAAAATAGTGGCCCAGTCATGAAATGGGGAGGGTGGGAACAGCATGAAAAGTCCACAAAGCGGACCAATGACATAGTGGTGAGGTGGAATCAGCATGAGGAGACCACAGAGTGGCCCAATGACAGATTCTGGAGGTGGCAGCAATATGAGGAGGCCACAGAGTGACCCCGTGACAGAGTGGGGCGGTGGGTGGCAATACCAGTACCAGCTGAAGATGGTGGGTGAAAAGGAGCACTTGGCATCAGGTGTGGAATCAGGCGGGTGGCAGCATCAGAATAGTAGCTGAGGCAGGTAGCCAGAAGAAACCAGTCTCTTTTGTCAAAGTGTTGGTGTGGCACCATGGATGATCTGGTCTGATGTATCAGGCATTGGTGGGTGGAAATCCTGTGTGAACCACGTCTGATTCATCTTGACAAAGGTCAGTCTCTCCACATTTTGTGTGGACAGGCGAGTTCTCCTTGGGATAACTCTGGCCCCCACCGCACTAAACACCCGCTCTAAACACACTACTGGCCGGGCAGGACAGTTTTTCCAGGGCAAACTCTGCCAGTTGCGGCCACAAATCCAGTTTGGCTGCCCAGTAGTCCAGCGGATGTTCAATGTGGGGTGGCAGGGTGCTGTCCAAGTATGCCACCACCTGCTGGTTCAGGTCCTTCTTCAGGTCTAGCTGCTGCTGGTGAGTAGTTTCTTCACTATGCGGGTGAAGAAAGCTGCTCATCAGCGACTCTAGACTCAGGTTGCTGCTGATGGAGCTGGTACTGCTCCTGCCACCCCACCCCTCCCCAGCAGCCATGGCAGTGGAACGTGAGCGCAGAGGGCCCCTCCCGGTCAGACCTGCGAGAGGATGGACAATGGCGCAGATAGACAGCGGCCAACTGACTAAATAGGATGCCTCTATAGTAGTTCAGTTTGTCCTCCCTCTCAGCGGGTGGTAGCAAGGGTCCAACAAGGTGGAGAGCCAGAAATCATCCCTCTGCCGAATGGTGACAATTCGACTGTCACTACCCAAGCAAGCAGAAGGATTTTGATACTTTGGAGAAAGTTCAGAGAATAGCTACTAAACTGGTCCATGGATTGGAGGATAAAACTTACCAGGAAAGATTAAAGGACCTTAACATGTAGAGCTTGGAAGAAAGATGAGACGGAGGGGAGATGAGAGAAACTGCTAAATACATAAAGGGAATCAACAAGGTAAAAGAGGAAAGAATATTTAAAAGAAAAAAAACTGCTACAAGAGGACATAGTTTTGAATTAGAGGGGCAAAGGTTTAAAAGTAATATCAGGAAGTATTACTTTACTGGGAGAGTAGTGGATGCATGGAATAGCCTTCCTGCAGAAGTGGCAGCTGCAAATACAGTGGAGGAGTTTAAGCATGCATGGGATAGGCATAAGGCCATCCTTCATATAAGATAGGGCCAGGGGCTATCCATAGTATTTAGTATATTGGGCAGACTAGATGGGCCAAATGGTTCTTATCTGCCGACACATTCTATGTTTCTATGTTTGTATGTTTCTAAGTGAGCATGCATCGGCCCATTTGTGGAAGTGACTCAGAGGGACTCCCTGCCTCTATCTCCACTGCATACTGCCACGGTGTGTCCGGGTCCTCTGCCTTGTCTTCCTCATCGCCCTGTAGCTCCTCTGGCTTCTCCTCTTCTCCTGTCACCTGTGTAGAAAAACCACCCATTTCACTACACATTGCTTGTGCTCCAATGTCCTCCTCCTCCAGTTCAGCCCCTACAGGGCTCATGTGGCCATGAGATCTAGGTGCCACGTCTCCAGTCCCCTGACCAGCCAGATTTACCAGCATCTGTTCCAGGACATGAAGCAGTGGAATGACGTTGTTCATCCCGTAGTCCTAGCCACTGACAAATAACGTGGCCTCCTCAAAGGGTCTGAGCAAACAGCGGGTGTCACGCTTGAGCTGCCACTGGCTAACATCGAAGTTACACAGGTGAGTACTCCTGTCCGCTTGGATCATCAAGAAATCGTTTATGGCCTTTCTCTGTTCGTATAGTCGGTCCAACATATGGAGGGTGGAATTCCAACATGTGGAAACGTCAGCCTATGTTGGGGGATGCCGTTCTGCCGCTGCAGCTCAAAGAGGGTGTGCTTTGCCGTGTACGAGTGGCTGAAGTGCATGCAAAGTTTACTGGCCATTTTTAGGACGTCTTGCAGATGGGTGGAAGACTTCAGGAAACACTTGACAACCAGATTGAACATGTTTGCCATGCAGGGCTCATGGCTCAGCCCTCCTTAACACAGCGCCGACACCATGTTCTTCCTGATGTCGGTCACCATGGTTCAGATTTTGAGTTGTCGCGGAGTTGTAGTGGGGGAGGATGAGGAGCCAGAGGCGGACATTGTTGCAGGACCAATGGCGTGGCAACGTGGAGGCGGAAGCAGCGTCACCTGGCCAAGTTGCTGGTGTGGCTGTGCAGGAACCACATTCACCCAATGGGCCGTAAAGGACATGTATTGTCCCTGACCGTAGTTACACCTCCACACGTCCGCGCTGCCGTGCACTTTGGCAGACACCGACAGGCTCAAGGACTGGCCCACCTTCTGCTCTACATACATGTGCAGGGCTGGTACTGCCTTTTTGGCAAAGAAATGACGGCTTGGGACTCTCCACCTTGGCTCGGCACAAGCCATCAGTTCTCTGAAAGGTGCAGAGTCCACCACTTGGACAGGGAGGGACTGCAGCACCAGCAACTTGGACAGGAGCACGTTCAACTTCTGTGCTGTTGGATGAGTGCACGCATACTGCTGTCTCTTGGCAATCGCTTCGGTGATCGATTGCTGACGGAATGACTGATGAGGAGGAGGAGGAGCAGGAGCATCAGGACCAGCAGATGATGGGAAGGACAGACAGCTTCCTTCGGCTGAGGTGGTGGAGCCTTGACTGCCTGAAATCGGGTGTGTGCCACTGGGTGATGCAGCGGTTGCTATGGCAGGACTGAACCACCACGGTTCTCCCAGGCCACTTTATGGTGACGCTGCATATGTTGACACAGAGCTGTGGTGCCAACATTGGCACCCTGGCCACGCTTCACCTTCTGCCCACAGATTCTACATATGGCCACGTTCACCTCCTCCGGCGACTTAACAAAAAACTGCCACACCGCTGAGTAGGTGATTTTAACCCCAACACTCCGCACTGACTGACTGCTAACGCCGCAGCCTCCGTGAACCCCTGCGCCACTACTTCCGGGGCAGGTAGGCTCCTGCGAAGTTTATGGTCTACTCTGGGCACCTTTGGCTCCCGACCTCCCACTGCTGCCACCCTGCTGACTCCCGGCCACGCTAGTGACTTGTTGGCTCCGCCACTGCCTCACGGGCAAGCTGCCACCTTCTTCTCCTGATGATGATTAAGCCCCTAATTAACCCGGCCCCAAGTGCGATCAGCTACATCATCATCATCGAGTACTGTCTGCATGTCACTGATGTCCTCTTCAACGGTCTCTTGGTCAGGAGCCTGACCGCTCGCAACACCAGCTCCCACGCCACTCTCCTCATCACTACTTGCCTGCCTACCAGAGGAAGCGGCGGATGTCTCCTCCACATCTAGGGTGGCCACTGGCTTCACCCAGAAAGCCGGACCTCACCGGCCATGCCCACCTCAGTGAAGCGATGCCCCCTCCATAAAGCCTCGCTTCCCTGTCACTGGCTGGGGAAAAAACTAGGGCAGGAGAGGAAAGAACTTTCTAAATGGAAGGTAAGCTGGGGCAGCCGGGTGCTTTTCTCTCCCTCAGTCATCCAGTGAGAGAAGCCTCAGTCGGTTGCTGCAGCTCACACTTAGACAGCGTAGTGCTGCTGTCTGAGCGTGAGCTACTGAAAGGGTGGAAAGGGTGGACATCCCTGTGTCAGTCTAGACCCTGCGCCGGATGGAGGGCAGGGAGCCAGAAAAACGGACTGTCCGGCCTAAAACCAGACGTCTGGCCTCCCTATCTACATCTTGGCTGGCCAGTAGCTGCTGACTGTCCTCCTGTAGCTCGTCCTCACTGTATAGTGGAGCTGAGCTCACAGCATATAATACTTCTGTGGCTGAGGAAACAGAAAAGCACAGAGGCAGGGTGAGGACAGGTGAGGGCACCGAGCCTGCTCCCGGGCCATGTCAACTAAGGGTTGTGTCTGACAAACCCACCGACTCTTGGCTGGGGGTGTATGATGTTTAAAACCTTTCCCCTCTTTACAATGGCAGACCTGGTTCTGTGCAGGAATTGTTGTGCTTTTATTTTAGGTTCCACTCTTCAGAGGTTTGGATACTGTCTGATCTGTAGACAGCTCTCCATAATGCAGCAGGAAATTACCTTTTTGAAATATGAGATTTTTTAATTAACCACTAAACAAACTCAGGCCTGAGAACATTGCAATGCCACTGCCACAGAGGCCCCCTAGAAATGGAAGATGGGTTACTGTAGATTCTGGTAGACTGAGAGTTGTGGATAGAAGGCATGTCCCACAGTCTGTGGCTTTCCATAATTCATTTGCAGCACTTTCAGAGTGCAAGAGCAACATGGAGGATGGCTCAAGCACAGTGCGTGAGAAACAATCATCTCCCTTGCCTAAAGTATGTAAGACTGCAGCCAAAGACAAAATGGAGAAGGTGAGGATTGATAGTAAGCAGCTGTTGGTGGGCGATTCCATCATAAGAGGTGTGAAGTTTGAGGAGAATGGTGTTGTGAGATGTCTCCCTGGTGCTACCGCTAGCAGGGATAGACAACGGATCCTTAATATTGTTAGGCAAGCAAAGCAGGAAAGGGAAGTGGATGTTATTCCCCATCTTGGGACAAACGATCTGGCTTGCAATGAGGTTTCAAAGGTGAAAGAGGCTTTTCACACACTTGGAAAGGATATAAGGGATGTTGCATCAACTGTTTCATTCTCTGCAGTTTTGCCTGTGCATAACCTTCAGCATGACAGGAAGATGCGCATTAAGGAATTCAATCTATGGCTTGGTGAATGGTGTCTGAACCAAGGGTTTGGCCTTGTGTCTCATGTTAGCTCTTGTTGGAATGGAAAAGAACTGTACAAGAAAGATGGTTTGCATCTTTCTCTCAAGGGAACGTCCTCGGTGAACAGTTCCAAGTATTTGCTAAGAAGCATTTAAACTAGGAAAGGGGGGCAAAAAAGTGATAATCCAGCAGTCCAACTGCCCCCCGGAACAATGTCAGAAGAGGCCAGTAGCACAAAGGTTAAGAAATGACAAGCTCAGAGTCTTGTCTACAAATGCTCGCAGTCTAGGGAATAAGATCAATGAACTTGAGGCTATAATGGCATCTGAGAATATAGATGTAGTGGCTGTTACTGAGACGTGGTTCAAGGGGAGTAATGACTGGGATATATCAATACCAGGGTTCTCTCTATACAGGAAAGACAGAGAAGGCAAGAAGGGGGAGGGGTGGCCTTATATGTGAAAGATAGCATAAAATCTAATTTGATACAAGTTAGCGAGAACAATTTAGAGTCAGTTTGGGTTACCTTGCAGCTTGATAATCATAAGGTAACTTGTGTATGTGTGATATATAGACCACCTAACCAAGTCAAAGAATTAGATGATGTACTAGTTGAGGAAATAGCTAAAATGACATTGAAGGGGGAAGTTATCATTATGGGAGACTTCAATCTTCCAGATGTAAACTGGAAAACCAAAATAGCTAGTTCTGCCAGGAGTACAGATATTCTAAATTCCCTACTGGGATTATCTCTACAGCAAGTAGTGGAGGAGCCAACCCGGAAGGAGGCCATTTTAGATTTAGTATTCACAAATGGGAATTTGGTATCTGATATTACTGTAGGGGAAAGCTTGGGATCTAGTGATCACCAGTCAGTGTGGTTTACTATAAGTACAGTGACTGAGTCACACCAAACAAAAACAAAAGTTTTAGATTTTAGAAAAACTGACTTTTCTAAAATTAGATTAGTGGTATATGAGTCCCTATCAGACTGGAACAGTTTCATTGGAGTCCAGGAGAAATGGGACTACTTAAAAGTGGCACTATTGAAGGCAACAGAAAATTGCATTAGGCTTGTCAGTAAAAGACCATGTGTTGTACTCAGCAGAAGTGGCCAAAATCATTAAAAACAAAAAGAAAGCATTTAGGAATTATAAAAAAAACTAAAAACGAGGATGACAGGGAAATTTATAAGATTAGGCAGAGAGAGGCCAAACAAGTTATAAGATCTTCTAAAGCACAAGCAGAAGAGAAATTAGCTCAGTCAGGGAAAAAAAGGCGATAAGGCATTCTTCAGATACATAAATGAAAAAAGGAAACTAAAACAAGGAATTACCAAATTAAAAACAAAAGAAGGAAGGTATATGGAAGAAGATAAAGAACCAGCTGACTGCCTCAATGAATACTTCTGCTCAGTTTTTACAAAGGAAAATTAAGGAGAAGGACCTCAGTTAGGAAAGAAGACTAATGAATCTTTTGATGCATGTGTCTTTACACAGGAAGAGGTTCTAAGTCAGCTGTCTAAAATTAATACAAATAAGTCACAGGCGCCGGATGGGATACACCCAAAGCTATTAACAGAGCTCAGCGGTGAACTAGCAAAACTAGAGGTGGGACGAATCCAATTTTTTTCGAATCCGAATCCGAATCCAAAAAGGTTCTCGAATATATCGAATCTTTCGAATCTCGAATCCTACGAATCCTGTACATAATTGTGTGAACAGTGTAAGAAACAAAGTCAGACCGCGTCAGTTTGTCTGAACCTCCACCTCCCAGTCACGGTCGCACCCTATATGACTGCGATGACCCCTGCTATGACCCCTGCTCCTATCACTACAGAACATACAGGGTAATACAGCCCCATACCTCTTACATTCAGTGACGTCTCTTGTAGATGTTCTCTTTCCTCATCTTCTCCTTTCAGACCTTTAGACCAGACACCATTTTTCAGCCATTTTTCGTCTCTGCAGCTTGACAGAAAAAAATCTTAGTTTACTACTTTTCCATCATCCTCCCATCTTCTGGACAAATCATCCTAACACCCCCAATACTGTGCCGCTGTGCTCCCCAATACTATACTGCAGAAACAGATAATACCCCTGATAATACTAGTACCACACAGAGCCCCCCATATAAAATACCCCTTCTTTGTGGCCTCAGTAGATGCCCCCATAGTGCCCCCCAATAATGTGCCAGTAAGTGTCCCCATAGATGCCCCCCTAATCATGTGCCAGTATCAAGTGCGGAGTGCCTCTCTCCTCCCCCCCATGTGCCGGTATCATAGTGCCATCTCCCCCCCAATGTGCCTGTATCATAGTGCTATCTCCCCCCATAATGTGCCAGTATCATAGTGCCTCCCCCCAATGTGCCAGTAGTATCATAGTGCCTCTCACCTCTCCCCCTGGCATCCACAGACCCCCCCATCCTATAACAGTGCCATCCACAGACCCCCCCACCCATAACAGTGCCATCCACAGACCCCCCCACCCCATAACAGTGCCATCCACAGACCCCCCCCACCCCATAACAGTGCCATCCACAGACCCCCCCACCCCATAACAGTGCCATCCACAGACCCCCCCATCCTATAACAGTGCCATCCACAGACCCCCCCACCCATAACAGTGCCATCCACAGACCCCCCCCCCCACCCCATAACAGTGCCATCCACAGACCCCCCCACCCCATAACAGTGCCATCCACAGACCCCCCCCACCCCATAACAGTGCCATCCACAGACCCCTCCATCCTATAACAGTGCCATCCACAGACCCCCATCCTAAAACAGTGCCATCGACAGACCCCCATCCTAAAACAGTGCCATCCACAGACCCCCATCCTATAACAGTGCCATCCACAGACCCCCCACCCCATAACAGTGCCATTCACAGACCCCCCATCCTATAACAGTGCCATCCACAGACCCCCCATCCTATAACAGTGCCATCCATAACAGTGCCATCCACAGACCCCCATCCTATAACAGTGCCATCCACAGACCCCCACCCCATAACAGTGCCATTCACAGACCCCCCCATCCTATAACAGTGCCATCCACAGACCCCCTAACCCCATAACAGTGCCATCCACAGACCCACCCCCCCACCCCTTAACAGTGTCATCCACAGACCCCCCCATTGCCGCTCCAGTAGTTATAAAATGTGTAATTCTGATTAATAATCATGCTGCCCCCTCTGTCTGTAGTATAACATTCAATGAATCTTACTCACAGGGCTACTGCTATTGTAATGCAGGCCGGCCGGGCAGACGAGCGGCAGCGTCACTGACTGACGTCACCTGCCTGCACCGCCTGCTTTATGAATGAAGCAGGCGGCGCGGGCAGGTGACGTCAGTCAGTGACGCTGCCGCTCGTCTGCCCGGCCGGCCGGCCTGCATTACGATAGCAGTAGCCCTGTGAGTAAGATTCATTTGAATGTTATACTACAGACAGAGGGGGCAGCATGATTATTAATCAGAATTACACATTTTATAACTGTACTGGAGCGGAGGGGCCGGAGCACAGTGAACGCACCGGCCCCCAGCTCCGCCTCCCAGTCCCTCCCACCGGGATTCGTCGGATTCGTTTCAGGCAAATTACGTCGGGATTCGAGTCCACGAATCCCACGAATCCAGCAAGATTCGAGGGATTCGTGGATTCGACGAATCCCCCGTCCCATCTCTAAGCAAAACCATTAACAGATTTATTTAACCAATCACTGGCAACAGGAGTTGTCCCAGAAGATTGGAAATTAGAAAATATTGTGCCCATTCACAAGAAAGGTAGTAGGGAGGAATCGGGCAACTATAGGCCAGTAAGCCTGACATCAATAGTGGGGAAATAATGGAAACCATACTTAAGGAGAGGATTGTGGAACATCTAAAATCCCATGGATTGAAAGATGAAAAACAGCATGGGTTTACTTCAGGAAGATCATGTGAAACTAATCTTATAGATTTTTTGATTGGGTGACTAAATAATAGATGGCGGAGGTGCAGTAGGCATCACTTATCTAGACTTTAGTAAGGCTTTCGATACTGTCCCCACATAGAAGGCTTATCAATAAAGTGCAGTCTTTGGGCTTGGACTCCCATATTGTTGAATGGATTAGGCAGTGGCTGAGGGACAGACAACAGAGGGTTGTAGTCAATGGAGTATATTCAGACAAAGGTCTTGTTACCAGTGGGGACCTCAGGGATCTGTTCTGTGACCCATATTGTTTAATATCTTTATCAGCGAAATTGCAGAAGGCCTCGATGGTAAGGTGTGTCTTTTTGCTGATGACACAAAGATTTGTAACAGGGTTGATGTTCCTGGAGGGCTACACCAAATGGAAAAGGACTTAGGAAAACTAGAGGAATGTTAAAAAATCTGGCAACTAAAATGTAATGTTGATAAGTGCAAGATAATGCACCTGGGACGTAAAAACCCAAGAGCAGAATATACAGTCAGTGATACAGTCCTAACCTCAGTGTCTGAGGAAAGGGATTTAGGGATCATTATTTCAGAAGACTTAAAGGTAGGCAGACCATGTCACAGAGCAGCAGGAAATGCTAGCAGAAGGCTGGGTGTATAGGGAGAGGCATTACCAGTAGACAGAGGGGGGCGCTCATGCCGCTCTACAGAGCACTAGTGAGACCTCATCTGGAGTATTGTGCGCAGTACTGGAGACCATATCTCCAGAAGGATACTGATACTCTGGAGAGAGTTCAGAGAAGAGCTACTAAACTGGTACATGGATTGGAGGATAAAACTTACCAGGAAAGATGAAAGGACCTTAACATGTATAGCTTGGAAGAAAGACGAGACAGAGGGGAGATGAGAGAGACTGCTAAATACATAAAGGGAAGCAACAAGGTAAAAGAGGAGAGAAGATTTAAAAGAAGAAAAACTGATACAAGAGGACATAGTTTTAAATATAAAAACTGAGTCTGCTTATATAGCACCTACCAGTAGCCATTTGGCTCCAGGAGAAGTATAAAGTGGGCTCAGCATGCATGTTGGTACTTGCATCCCTGGATCCGATGGAAGCTGTTATGGCCCTGGACGGGGTTAAAAGCAGAGTGTGCTTGGCGTGCATGCTGTACCTGCGCTCCCTGGACTTTGTGTGGCTGTCATGGCCCATAACAGGTAGGAACTAGTGGTAGGGACCACTCATAGAGGCGACCTTGATGTGGTGAGTGGCTTATTACGCTTTGGCCAAAATGTACACCAATGCCTCATTCAACATCCAGTATAGAGGCAGGGCAGAGTGCTGGGTGCAGAGTGCTGGGTGCAGAGTGCTGGGTGCAGAGTGCTGGCTGCAGAGTGCGATTGCATTTGTGTTTTAGCGCCTCTATTATTTAAGCATTGTATGGCTGTATTATTTGGATATTGTAGTGCTTTTTTATTTGGGTATTGTATGAGCCTATTATTTCAGAATTGTATGGCTCTATTATTTAGATATTGTATGGCCCTGTTATTTGATAGAGCCATACAGTGCTCGAGTAATAGAGCCATCCAATGTATGGCTTTATTATTTGAGTATTGCATTTCCCTATTATTTGAGCACTGTATGGCTCTATTATTTGGGCATTGCTTCTAGAGGCAGTGGAACACCAATCTTTGCATTTTATCTCGTTTAAAGTACATTTACTTTCTTTTTTGTCGCACACGACGAGTGGACAGAAGAGACTTATGGAAGAAACCATCTAAGGCTAGTTTACAGATCCTGCAGGTTGTTCCATTTAAGAACACCCTGCCAGATCTGCCACTGCTAAACACTGCCAGAATAACATCCGGCCCCATGAACTATAATGAAGTCTGGGAGAAATCCGGCCAAAGTCCGGCAAATATGTCAAGTAATATGGAGAATGCTGGTATAACCTGGGTATTTCCTGTATATAATTCTATATGTATAGCTGGTATAAGTTATACATCTTCTTGTACATAGTAATATGGACCATGCTGGTATAACCTGGGCATCTTGTCACGAGGGTGTCAAGAGCCACGTCTGACTCCGTTGTACCCGGGGTCAGGAAGTCGCAGCGGGTGGCTGCGCGCTCTATGTCTAAAGATCACGTTGTTTCTTAGTGATTGTTTTCTGTGTTTGCCTTGCAATCCTTTTTGTCTCACTCAGGGATCCGTAGCTTCTCCTCCTCAGCTGTTTCTTGTCTGCCACTCCCAACCTCCTTATATTCTCCTCTCACACTTCTCTAGTTGCCAGTTATAGAGCTTCCTGCCTGGACATCTATACTGACCCACTGGAGCTGTGAATCCTGGTTGTTGTTCCAGAGTGCTACCCTCCGGATCCCTGTTGGGATTTTTGTTGTCTCCTGTTGTCGCCCACCTGGGATTATATGTTGAGTCTGTATTGTCTGTCCTCCCCTTGGTGTTTTCCTTTAGAGCTAGTGGTGCGGACTAGTGTTCCCACCGCCCTGTTCACTATCTAGGGCTCATCTTAGGGAAAGCCAGGGTTTTAGGCACGTGATCGGCGTACGGGTGAGGAACCCGTCTAGGGACGTCAGGGCAGCCAGGTGCCAGCCGCAAGGTCACCACCTTCCCTCTCACTTGGGCAGGGCATTCCTCTTTCCCTCCCTCTGTGTCACGTATGTGATAGTCACGCAGATCGTGATACATCTCCTGTATATAATTATATATGTACAGCTGGTATAAGTTATACATCTTCTTGTATATAGTGATATGGACCATGCTGGTATAACCTGGGCATCTCCTGTATATAATTATATATGTACAGCTGGTATAAGTTATACATCTTCTTGTATACAGTGATATGGACCATGCTGGTATAACCTGGGCATCTCCTGTATATAATTATATATGTACAGCTGGTATAAGTTATACATCTTCTTGTATATAGTGATATGGACCATGCTGGTATAACCTGGGTATCTCCTGTATATAATTATATATGTACAGCTGGTATAACCTGGGTATGTCCTGTATATAATGATATATGTACAGCTGCTATAACTAGCTGAACAGCTTTGCATACCATAATGTCCCTGAAACAAAGACAGATCTCTCACCAGATATGCTTTTACATGGATGGTGGAGTTTGAGAAGGAGATATGCAAAAGACAGCTCTGCTGATGTGTCCTGGAGACTGGAGACTTCTCTCTTACAGGATGCTCGACACTCCCCACAATGCAGCAGTATTTGTAACAGGAAAAACTAAGTGTAATACAACTTAACACCGCTACATGGTGCTATAACCACACTAATCACTACAGAAATACCAAAACTGAGGAAGACATAATCTGTAATGATTCTCAAACTCATCTAGGCTGAACAAGGGCATCTCCTGTATAATTATATATGTACAGCTGGTATAACCTGGGTATCTCCTGTATAATTATATATGTACAGCTGGTATAACCTGGGCATCTCCTGTATAATTATATATGTACAGCTGGTATAACCTGGGTATCTCCTGTATATAATTATATATATAACTGGTATAAGTTATACATCTTGTATATAGTGATATGGACCATGCTGGTATAACCTGGGCATCTCCTGTATATAATTATATATGTACAGCTGGTATAACCTGGGTATCTCCTGTATATAATTATATATATAACTGGTATAAGTTATACATCTTCTTGTATATAGTGATATGGACCATGCTGGTATAACCTCGGCATCTCCTGTATATAATTATATATGTCCAGCTGGTATAAGTTATACATCTTCTTGTATATAGTGATATGGAGCATGCTGGTATAACCTGGGCCTCTCCTGTATATAATTATATATGTACAGCTGGTATAAGTTATACATCTTCTGTATATAGTGATATGGAGCATGCTGGTATAACCTGGGTATCTCCTGTATATAATTATATATGTACAGCTGGTATAACCTGGGTATCTCCTGTATATAATTATATATGTACAGCTGGTATAACCTGGGCATCTCCTGTATATAATTATATATGTACAGCTGGTATAAGTTATACATCTTCTTGTATACAGTGATATGGAGCATGCTGGTATAACCTGGGCATCTCCTGTATATAATAATATATGCACAGCTGGTATAGCCTGGGTATGTAATATCTATGTTTCCATTTCTGGTCTTGGATGTCTTGTGTTGGTTCCGGTTTCTCTGAGCTTCTTAGAAAACATTTTGAGTTTCTCTGATTTCGGAGGGTTTGTTGATGACACAATGTTCTGCTCTCGGGTTACTGGCGGCTCGGGGCAGTTGTGTTCTTACAAGTCTCCAGCGAGTGCACGCAGCTCTGAGGTGTTAACATTTCCTAGATTATAAAGTATTACGGTGGAATTGCGCTATACCTGCTGCTGCTGCGTTCAATCAGCAATTTGGTTTTAATATCCTGTATCGTGAATCGGCTGAGCACCTGATCGGAGGGAGGCCGTGCCGCAGAGTTCATCTTTGATGCCAGTGAATATTTTGCTCATTTTCCTCCCGACCCTCACATAACACTGAGGGGAGGGGGACGTCTGTATAAATTTAATGGATTATAATCTGTTCTTTCAGATCTGGCACAAGGCTTGTTTTCATTGTGAAGTCTGCAAAATGATCCTGACCGTCAACAACTTTGTCAGTTTCCAGAAGAAGCCGTTCTGCCAGGCGTAAGTCGGGAGGGGGGTAATTACCGACATGTTACATTCTCATTGGACGCAACCTTCTCAGCTATATACATTGACATCAATAATAACACTGAATAATAAAGTAGAGGCGGTATATATCTACAAAAAAAGAAGAAAAGAAATGAATCGCGCATCCAGCGGCTTCGCTTTGATCTCAGACTTTAGCAGAAAACAGCGTTAAATAGCGCATGTGAACCGCCTCCTGTGCTACCTGCTGAGGCATTAGTGTACATAAAGGCATAAGCCCGCTCACCACGCCAAGGTTGCCTCTATGAGTGGGTCCTATTCTAAAATTGACGTGGCACTGCACGGCGACCACCGAGGCTGTGGCGCCAATCTGGCAGGCGGCGGGACCCAGCAGCCAAACAGCACCCCTGCTGCCTGACTATGCCATACCTAGCACTGGGCCCCCCCCAACCTGCCAGCAACAGTGGTCACCGTGCAGCACCGCACCATGTGAACAGTTGTCAAAGCTCACCTTACCTGAAGCCCTCAGAAACTCCAACTGAGAGCATGGTAGGTTCATGTAAACCCACATGCAAAATACCTTGCTAATTAAAATCACCTGGCCGAATGGGAGGAGTGCTGATCAAGGGACAGATTCTCTATACATATACAAAAAAGGAGAAAAGAAATGAATCGCACATGTGGCTGTATATATATCTGTATGCGGTTTGCTGCTGAGCTCCCTCTAGTAATGGGTATATATATCTGTATGTAGTAATCTCCTGAGCTCCCTCTAGTGATGGCTGTATATATATCTGTATGTAGTAATCTCCTGAGCTCCCTCTAGTGGTGGCTGTATATATCTGTATGTAGTAATCTCCTGAGCTCCCTCTAGTGGTGGCTGTATATACCTGTATGTAGTAATCTCCTGAGCTCCCTCTAGTGGTGGCTGTATATATCTGTATGCAGTAATCTCCTGAGCTCCCTCTAGTGGTGACTGTATATATCTGTATATAGTAATCTCCTGAGCTCCCTCTAGTGGTGGCTGTATATATCTGTATGCAGTAATCTCCTGAGCTCCCTCTAGTGGTGGCTGTATATATCTGTATGCAGTAATCTCCTGAGCTCCCTCTAGTGGTGGCTGTATATATCTGTACGTAGTAATCTCCTGAGCTCCCTCTAGTGGTGGCTGTATATATCTGTACGTAGTAATCTCCTGAGCTCCCTCTAGTGGTGACTGTATAAATATCTGTATGCGGTTTGCTGCTGAGCTCCCTCTAGTGGTGGCTGTATACATCTGTATGTAGTAATCTCCTGACCTCCCTCTAGTGGTGGCTGTATATATCTGTATGTAGTAATCTCCTGAGCTCCCTCTAGTGGTGGCTGTATATATCTGTATGCAGTAATCTCCTGAGCTCCCTCTAGTGGTGGCTGTATATATCTGTATGTGGTATGCTGCTGAGCTCCCTCTAGTGGTGGCTGTATATATCTGTATATAGTAATCTTCTGAGCTCCCTCTAGTGGTGGCTGTATATATCTGTATGTAGTAATCTCCTGAGCTCTCTCTAGTGGTGACTGTATATATCTGTATGTGGTATGCTGCTGAGCTCCCTCTAGTGGTGGCTGTATATATCTGCATGTAGTAATCTCCTGAGCTCCCTCTAGTGGTGGCTGTATATATCTGTATGTAGTAATATCCTGAGCTCCCTCTAGTGGTGGATGTATATCTGTATGTAGTAATCTCCTGAGCTCCCTCTAGTGGTGGCTGTATATATCTGTATATAGTAATCTCCTGAGCTCCCTCTAGTGGTGGCTGTATATATCTGTATACAGTAATCTCCCGAGCTCCCTCTAGTGGTGGCTGTATATATCTGTATGTAGTAATCTCCTGAGCTCCCTCTAGTGGTGGCTGTATATATCTGTATACAGTAATCTCCTGAGCTCCCTCTAGTGGTGGCTGTATATATCTGTATGTAGTAATCTCCTGAGCTCCCTCTAGTGGTGGCTGTATATATCTGTATGCAGTAATCTCCTGAGCTCCCTCTAGTGGTGGCTGTATATATCTGTATGTAGTAATCTCCTGAGCTCCCTCTAGTGGTGGCTGTATATATCTGTATGTAGTAATCTCCTGAGCTCCCTCTAGTGGTGGCTGTATATATCTGTATGTAGTAATCTCCTGAGCTCCCTCTAGTGGTGGCTGTATATATCTGTATGTAGTAATCTCCTGAGCTCCCTCTAGTGGTGGCTGTATATATCTGTATGTAGTAATCTCTTGAGCTCCCTCTAGTGGTGGCTGTATATATCTGCATGTAGTAATCTCCTGAGCTCCCTCTAGTGGTGGCTGTATATATCTGTATGCAGTAATCTTCTGGGCTCCCTCTAGTGGTGGCTGCACATATCTGTATGTAGTAATCTCCTGAGCTCCCTCTAGTGGTGGCAGTATATATCTGTATGTAGTAATCTCCTGAGCTCCCTCTAGTGGTGGCTGTATATATCTGTATGCAGTAATCTCCTGAGCTCCCTCTGTTGGTGGCTGTATATATCTGTATGTAGTAATATCCTGAGCTCCCTCTAGTGGTGGCTGTATATATCTGTATGTAGTAATCTCCTGAGCTCCCTCTAGTGGTGGCTGTATATATCTATATGTAGTAATCTCCTGAGCTCCCTCTAGTGGTGGCTGTATATATCTGTATGCATTGAGCTCCTGACCTGCTTTTAGTGATATCTGCAGGAAAGAAGCTTTTGGTCTCTGAATGGTGTTTGGAGTTCGTTGTCAGAAAAGGATGCAGGGTAAAGTGAACCTTAGAACATTATTGTGTTAAAACATTTACCTTAAAAGCGTAATCATATACTCATCTGGGCTTCCAACATATTAGTCAGGGCCTCCTGTTTATTACTTAGGTCTGACCTTCACCTTTCTTCTTCAGGCACAATCCTAAGATTAACACCTTCACCAGTGTGTATGACACGCCGGCCAATATCCATGTGAAGAGACAGTCTGATACATTCAGTGAGGTGAGTGCACAGGTGACATCCACCTGATTGTGTAGTTCTATAATATCTGGCAGAGACAGAAGCTTTCTTATGGTCTATGTAACACCTGCTTGGTGTAGTGTACAAATCACACAACACAACGCTCATGACAGCACCTAGTGGCCATCAGAGGTACTGCAATTACCGTATTTGTAACTTTAGGATATTACCTGGACGGCACGGATGTCAGATAGCCATGCCTGCGTTTTCTGCAGAGCGCCACTCCTGGCCGTGGCTGTGCCTGGTATTGCAGATCTTTGATGTCCATTGTGTGGGATAATATTTTCCCTAACAATTGTACTTGGCTGTTCTTTGTTGTATCTGTTCATGGGAAAGCTGGGTGACAATGATCCTGTCATTACAGCTCCTTCATGTGTTGTCGCTCAGCTTCTCCAGACTTCTGTACGCCGGTCCCATATTCTCCTTGATCTGCTCTTCAGGACTGCAGGAGCTTTCATAGCAGCCACTGAGGTTGTCACCCAGCTTTCCCAGAAGCAGATAAACGACTGATGTGATGACCTGACAGAAGAGTTAGCGATTGTCGTGGCTTTCAGTCCACACTTTCCACCATTCACCACATACCAGACTTTTCCTGTGACCCCAGTGTTTAATAAGAGCAGCCCCTCTGCGGCCGCCGTCGTGTTCCGGAATGTTCTGTGGTATTCCGATCTATTTTGGTGACTCAGCTGTGACTTGAGCGCGGTTATTTACGGATCCTGTAGGTTTACAACAGTTTCCTTCCAGTGCGGCTGTCGCTGTCAGTCATCATCCACCCGGCGGTCACTGGTGGAGGCTTCAATGCGATAGAGGTCACATGACGTGTCTAAAATCGCCTAAATACCTTATGTGTGGAAATTTCTTGTATGCACTGACTTTACTGGTTTACTGATCAGAATCCGAGGAAAGCTGGGTGATAACCTCTGTAAGGACTGCAATGACGGCCATATTACTTGTCATCCAGCTTTCCCAGGACCAGACAGAGTCAAGAACCTAATGGATATATTTCTAGATCCCGGAATGACAACCCCGCGTGAGCTACAGAAGCAATGACATGAGTTGTCACCCAGGAGCTGCCAGTTATATCTGCTTCTGGTAAAGCTGGGTGATACCGCTGCTGTTACAGCCCTCACAGGGGTCGTCACTCAGCTTTCCTTGGGGCTGAGAGGTAAATCTGCCGGGTCACACAGCAGTAAAGTGTCAGGATCGGGCTGACTTGTAAAGGTGACATGCTTCTGGTTCTGGGAAAGCTGGGTGACCTCTGTGAAACTTTGCCGGTTTGCCATTTAGCAATCTAGTAAATGTTTCCAGGCATTTTTTAAGAGGGAACCGGGATGACAGGAGACAAGCAGGGGCGGCACTGCTGCGCGACTGGGGAGCTGATGGCACTCAGACTGGTCATTCCAGACATGGGAACGCTGGGTGACAACCCTCATAGGAACTGCTGTCACCCGGTGCCCCATAGAACTGCCATCACCCGGTACCCCATAGAACTGCCATCACCCGGTACCCCATAGAACTGCCATCACCCGGTACCCCATAGAACTGCCGTCACCCGGTACCCCATAGAACTGCCGTCACCCGGTACCCCATACAACTGCCGTCACCCGATGCCCCATGCAACTGCCGTCACCCGGTGCCCCATGCAACTGCTGTCACCCGGTGCCCCATACAACTGCTATCACCCGGTGCCCCA
The DNA here is from genome assembly GCF_014858855.1 of Bufo gargarizans. Taxonomy (NCBI): domain Eukaryota; kingdom Metazoa; phylum Chordata; class Amphibia; order Anura; family Bufonidae; genus Bufo; species Bufo gargarizans. The sequence continues at coordinate 379,774,530 of NC_058085.1, forward strand.
TAAAACTGCCATCACCCGGTGCCCCATACAACTGCCATCACCCGGTGCCCCATAGAACTGGTGTCACCCAGTGCCCCATACAACTGCCGTCACCCAGTGCCCCATACAACTGCCATCACCCAGTGCCCCATACAACTGCCATCACCCAGTGCCCCATACAACTGCCATCACCCAGTGCCCCATACAACTGCCATCACCCAGTGCCCCATACAACTGCCATCACCCAGTGCCCCATACAACTGCCATCACCCAGTGCCCCATACAACTGCCATTACCCAGTGCCCCATACAACTGCCCTCACCCGGTACTCCATACAACTGCCCTCACCCGGTACTCCATACAACTGCCCTCACCCGGTACTCCATACAACTGCCCTCACCCGGTGCCCCATACAACAGCTGTCACCCAGTGCCCCATACAACTGCCGTCACCCGGTGCCCCATACAACTGCCGTCACCCGGTGCCCCATACAACTGCCGTCACCCGGTGCCCCATACAACTGCCGTCACCCGGTGCCCCATACAACTGCCGTCACCCGGTGCCCCATACAACTGCCGTCACCCGGTGCCCCATACAACTGCCGTCACCCGGTGCCCCATACAACTGCCGTCACCCGGTGCCCCATACAACTGCCGTCACCCGGTGCTCCATACAACTGCCGTCACCCGGTGCTCCATACAACTGCCGTCACCCAGTGCCCCATACAACTGCCGTCACCCGGTGCCCTGTAGAGATACAACAAAGAAAATAACAAAGTATTAAATCAGAGGACAGATGAAAGGGCCTGGATATCTGGAATTATATGGGTTCTGCAACTTTCTGATAGACCCTGTATTTTGAGGCTTCATATTTTTCAAGATCTCGTCTTGTGCGGCGTCTGACAGCGGCAAGGGGTGCTTTGATGAAAGGGAGGATGAAATAAAGGAGTCCAGACCTTGTGTTGAAGTTGATAACAGCTTGAGGCCTCATGCACACGACCGTTGTTTTGGTCCGCATTTTAGCCGCAGTTTTTGCGGCTCAGGTGCGGACCCATTCACTTCAATGGGGCAGCAAAAGATGTGGACAGCACTCTGTGTGCTGTCCGCATCCGTTGCTCCCTTCCGTGGCCCGCAAAAAATATATAACCTGTCCTATTCTTGTCTGTTTTGCGGACAAGAATAGGCAGTTATATCAATGGCTGTCCGTGCCTATTCACAAATTGCGGAACGCACACGGACCCCATCCATGTTTTACGGATCCGCAATTTGCGGACCGCAAAACACACAACGGTCGTGTGTATGAGGCCCAACTTGAATAAACATTCATCAGGAAACAATCTTCCAACATTGTCTTGGTTACCAGCAGGTGTTGGCATGAAACTGTGGCAGGCAAACTCACTCGCCTACATCAGTTGCTCTCTGGCTCTGCTGTGCTAACAGGGTTAAATAGGAATCTTTTCCTTTCTGCTGCACTTAACTTTGTAGTCTGGTCTGTCTCTAATTTTATCCAGAGAGCTTTCTTCCTGGCTTCAGAGGCTCCAAGCCTTGGCCTCCATGTCCAGCAGAGCTGAAGGTGCTCTAGCTGGCTTGGACACAGCCTTCCCCTAGCAGGGGGTACTCTATTCTCACTCTAACCAGCTGAACTCCTCCCTTGAGGGAGCAAGCTAGAATGGAAAGAAGGTTCAATCCTAGACAAGGTAGCTCTGCCACATATGCCGCCATCTACTGGTGAACCAGGTACATTACACTTAAACAGTTACAAAACAATATTATGAATACACATTTTGCAGGCCCTGGAAATAAATACATCTGATGACATTAGGTTAACCATAGGAGACAGTAGAGAGGTGTAAAGGTGGTAATGCACCTCTGGGGCATTACACTTGCTGACAGTAAATTGGAACATTGATGAATTAGCTGTCATGTTCTGGTACACTGTAACAAACCCTCAGCTGTATCAGCAGGATCAGGTCAGGATGGGATTATGCAGATCCTGTCCTGTTGATTTTAACAACTGCAGCGCTTTGATGCGATTTTATGAAAATTGCTCCCTAAAAAATTGCAATTTGACAGCATCATGTGACATAAAGCTAAATTCTGAATAATAAAAGCTTCTACAAAGTTCTCATAGAATTTGTGAGCTGAACCAGCAGCCGTTTGTTACAATGTATCAGTGCAGCTGAAATGTATCAGTCTGGAGTGGAGGATTGTCCAGGCTGGATACTATAGCAAACCTCAGTTGTTAGACGTTTTTGGATCAGGACAGGTTTCTGTTTACTGATCGCAAGCAGAGATCTTGAAAATAGTTAGAGAGCAAGAGACAATGTATATTAAAAGGTTAAGGAAGTGCCGGGGGGTTGTGGATGAGGCGCCGCTTATCTTCTTCGTTACTTTGTTTCTGCAGATTAAGTATCGGGAGGACGGAGAACGATTCAAGTCTGTTTTTCACTGGGACATGAAAGACATCGATCGTGATGAGAACTACAAGGCGCAGCATGTGAAGCAGCAGGTATCCCCTGCGCTGGGGGTGCGCACGTTGCGGTCAGGGGTATTGGGGTTGAGCTCTGACATCTACTGATCTTTATTTCCTAGAATGCATTTGAAGAGGGTAAATCCTGGCTGTCTAATGTAGACCCGGAGATGGTTCGCATCAAGCAGGTGCAGAGGATGGCAAATAACGTAAGACCCTCCGAAATCTATGACGTCCTCTCATGCCTTTGGAGGCCGCTTATCACACTGCACCGCTGATCATACACCCTTACCATTGCCACATCGTCAATTATTCTGGATTATAGGGCATAGGCAGGGTGCTAACCTCCTTAAGGAGACCAGTCCTGTATGGAGACTTACTGGAAGTCCTCCAGATTATAGAGACGAATGCTCCATGGGAATCGAATATGCAAACATGTATCTTCCAAAAAAGAGAACCATCTTGCTAGCGCCACCTTGTGGAAGTGGCTCCCTATGAGTCAAAATCCATCTTTCCAAGAAGCCTTGTGATTTGACAAGAGAATATAACTGGTACAGAGATCCCTGTTTACATAGTTGTTTTGGGGTGCTTGCCCCACATCAGTACGGAGCAGGATTCTGGCTGGCTCTGCAGTGGGAAAGGGTTCTGTTTCTTGGGTGATACCTCTTTGCATATTCGTTTCCCATGGAGCATTGCCAATAAATCTTCATATTATAGAGCACGTCCAGTAAGTCTCCAAACAGGACTGGTCTCTTTAGGGAGATTCAGCACCCTGACTATACCGCTTCCAAAGCATCGCACTGACCCGTAATGATGAGAGTCAAGCACCCTGAAACAGCTGCCTATGGAGGAATATCTGGTCTGACTATATTCCCCTGTCCAGTTCCAAGTTTTTGGGAAAGTCTGATCTTGACTCTCATCTCAACTGAGATAGTTCCCTTCCTTGGATTATAAGGTGAAAGGTGCTGTCAGGACACACCCTATTTGTAGTGTTTCTGATAGGCAGCCCACCCACACCGATCTAGGAATCTCCACATGACAGCCCACATACACCAGGCATCTAGTAGACTTCATATAGGGTTTCCATTCACTTCCATGAAGGACGCATTGCTGTCTTTACTTGACTGGTGACCAGTGACTTTCTATTACCATGTGCCTCTGCTCTTTTGCCAGGAAGAGTATACAGAGGAACATGAGCAGCAGAGCAGGAAAGGAAGCTTCCCGGCCATGATCACCCCGACATATCAGACAGCGAGGAAAGCCGCTCAGCTGGCCAGTAATGTAAGTGACCCAGACGAGCTAGGGGAGAGGACTTCTTTGGGGGGGGGGGGTTTCTGGGCTGGTCTTCTCATAGGCGGTATGCATAATACAGTATATTGTGGAACTCATCTGTATTGATGTGGGGGTGCTCTTTCAATGCAGGTGGTCTTATGGAGTAATATCCCACCATGCGGCCCCTGCAATCACCATATATACTGTGACTATACTCTTATATATCTTTCTACATGACAGGTGGAATACAAGCGCGGGCATGATGAGCGGCTGTCCCAGTACACGAGTCTGGCGGACACAAAGGATATCCTACATGCCAAGTCTGGGGGGCAGCAGCGCAGTGATGTAAGTGCCCCTAGTCCTCCCTGCACTCCACAGCACAATGGCTCCTGTCACATCTTTATTTTTTTTATCTAGATACAATACACAGAAGACTATGCGGAGCAGAGGGGGAAGGGCAGCTTCCCGGCACTGATTACTCCAGGCTACCAGATAGCCAAGAAGGCTAATGAGCTGGCCAGTGATGTAAGTGCATGTCTCATGAAGCTTCAGTGCCACTTCTAGCCATTAGGTGGCAATGTAGATCCCAACTGAAATTATCTTACAGTGTCATTTATAGACTATAGGGGGCTGGTTTCATATAACACGAGCGGTACGCATATGTCTACATCACAGTGGACTTTACATCCTGATGGCAGACAGCGCAAAAGAGACAAACCTGACTGCTTAAACCTTTTATTTAGCACCTATAGAAGTCAATGCAAGCTGCATAAATCTGCATGCAATGGCGTTACCCTAGTGGTGGCTGTATAATCTGTATGTAGTGAGCTCCCTCTAGTGGTGGCTGTATAATCTGTATGTAGTGAGCTCCCTCTAGTGGTGGCTGTATAATCTGCATGTAGTGAGCTCCCTCTAGTGGTGGCTGTATAATATGTATGTAGTGAGCTCCCTCTAGTGGTGGCTGTATAATCTGTATGTAGTGAGCTCCCCCTATTGGTGGCTGTATAATCTGTATGTAGTGAGCTCCCTCTAGTGGTGGCTGTATAATCTGTATGTAGTGAGCTCCCTCTAGTGGTTGCTGTATAATCTTTATGTAGTGACCTCCCTCTAGTGGTGGCTGTATAATCTGTATGTAGTGAGCTCCCTCTAGTGGTTGCTGTATAATTTTTATGTAGTGACCTCCCTCTCGTGGTGACTGTATAATCTGTATGTAGTGAGCTCCCTCTAGTGGTGACTGTATAATCTGTATGTAGTGAGCTCCCTCTAGTGGTGACTGTATAATCTGTATGTAGTGAGCTCCCTCTAGTGGTGGCTGTATAATCTGTATGTAGTGAGCTCTCCCTAGTGGTGGCTGTATAATCTGTATGTAGTGAGCTCCCTCTAGTGGTGGCTGTATATATCTGTATGTTGTGAGATCCATCTAGTGGTGGCTGTATAATCTGTATGTAGTGAGCTCCCTCTAGTGGTGACTATATAATCTGTATGTAGTGAGCTCTCTCTAGTGGCGGCTGTATAACCTGTATGTAGTGAGCTCCCTCTAGTGGTGGCTGTATATATCAGTATGTTGTGAGCTCCATCTAGTGGTGACTGTATAATCTGTATGTAGTGAGCTCCCTCTAGTGGTGGCTGTATAATCTGTATGTAGTGAGCTCCCTCTAGTGGTGTCTATATAATCTGTATGTAGTGCGCTCCCTCTAGTGGTGGCTGTATATATCTGTATGTTGTGAGCTCCATCTAGTGGTGACTGTATAATCTGTATGTAGTGAGCTCCCTCTAGTGGTGGCTGTATAATCTGTATGTAGTGAGCTCCCTCTAGTGGTGGCTGTATAATCTGTATGTAGTTAGCTTCTTCTAGTGGTGACTGTATAATCTGTATGTAGGGAGCTCCCTATAGTGGTGACTGTATAATATGCATGTAGTGAGCTCCCTCTAATGGTGGCTGTATATATCTGTATGTAGTAATCTCCTGAGCTCCCTCTAGTGGTGGCTGTATATATCTGTATGTGGTAATCTCCTGAGCTCCCTCTAGTGGTGGCTGTATATATCTGTATGTAGTAATCTCCTGAGCTCCCTCTAGTGGTGGCTGTATATATCTGTATGTAGTAATCTCCTGAGCTCCCTCTAGTGGTGGCTGTATATATCTGTATGTAGTAATCTCCTGAGCTCCCTCTAGTGGTGGCTGTATATATCTGTATGTAGTAATCTCCTGAGCTCCCTCTAGTGGTGGATGTATATATCTGTATGTAGTAATCTCCTGAGCTCCCTCTAGTGGTGGCTGTATATAGCTGTATGCAGTAATCTCCTGAGCTCCCTCTAGTGGTGGCTGTATATATCTGTATGTAGTAATCTCCTGAGCTCCCTCTAGTGGTGGCTGTATATATCTGTATGTAGTAATCTCCTGAGCTCCCTCTAGTGGTGGCTGTATATATCTGTATGTTGTGAGCTACATCTAGTGGTGAGATGTTTCTGGACACAGGGCAATGTTCTGTTGTCCAAATGGTCAGTTCCTTTTTGAAACATTTGCCCCTGCAGGGGGATTATGGCCGTGTGGAGAATTCAGTAAACAATGCAGAATGAGGTATAGAATACATAGCTGTGGTAATGCAGACCCCCTATAGTTGGAGTGTAGTGGGACGTCATGCACCCTCTTATCTCTGTGGCAGGTAAAATATCACCAGCGTTATCAGAGGGAGATGAAGGGGAAAGCAGATGTTACCTCCACCAGACAGAGTACGGACCAGCTGGACCAGGTATGGTGGCATCTCAGGGGTGCAGAACTGTTGCCTGTACTTCATCCCCCCCGAATGACTGTACTATCTCTTATCAGACCCTTGAAGTCTCATCCGTGTCCATTATACGATCAGATGACTCTTAGTCCCTGTAGGAGCTGATACAACCCCTCTAAGGCTAGGTCTACACGACGGCATTTCTAGCGCAACATTTTGTTGCATTAATGTCGCTCGCCAATTTTTATAATGGCAGTCTATGGTGTCGCACTGCAACATGCAACATGCTGCGATGCAACAGTCGCAGAAAAAACCATCTCGAATGTTGCAGTGCGACACCATAGACTGCCATTATAAAAATTGTCGCACGACAAATGTCGTTGTGTAGACCTAGCCTTAGGCTACTTTCACACTTGTGGCAGTGTGATCCAGCGGCCAGTTCCGCCGAATTGCCGCTGACTGAAAGCATTTGTGAGACGGATCCGGATGCGGATCCGTCTCACAAATGCATTGCAAGGACGGATCCGTCTCTCCGATTGTCATGCGGGCAGACAGATCTGTCTTGTATCTTTTTTCACATTTTTACTGGTCTGCACATGCGCAGGCCAGACGGACGGATCCGGCACTAATACGTTCCTATGGGAAAAAATGCCAGATCCGGCGTTCAGGCACGTCTTCAGTTTTTTTTGGCTGGAGATAAAACCGTAGCATGCTACGGTTTTATCTTTTGCCTGATCAGTCAAAATGACTGAACTGAAGACGTCCTGATGCAAACTGAACGGATTACTCTCCATTCAGAATGCATGGGGATAAAACTGATCAGTTCTATTCCGGTATAGAGCCCCTAGGACGGAACTCAGTGCCGGAAAAGAAAAACGCAAGTATGAAAGTAGCCTTAGTTCTATCACTGTCACCCCGGATATACAATATCTCCCATAAGTCACTTCTCTTATATTCAGCGTCATGTTTGCAGAAATAAGGGGGGCACATACCTCCCTATAAGGGGGGCTAATCTCCCTATAGGTCAGGATAGAAGGTTGGTTACTAATTGATACATCTCTCAGCTCCACCTTGTATACAATGTAACAAGATGTCTTTGATGATGGGGATGCATCTTTTTGGGGCAGGAATATGATGAGGATCTGGAGGAGTACAGAGGGAAGGGCAGCTTCCCAGCAATGATCACCCCTGCATATCTCAGCGCCAAGAAGGCTAACGATATCGCCAGTGACGTGAGTATTGGTGTCGCGGGACTGTGGATTCTGCTGTTTTTGGTTTAGAACACTGTATGTGAATATATGACTCATGAATGCTTGTATGAGCTCTGTATGGTGGATGTATATATATCTGACGCATGTATGGCGGATGTACGTATATCTGACCCATGTATGGCGGATGAGTGTATGGCGGATGTATGTATATCTGACGCATGTATGGAGGCTGAGTGTATGGCGGATGTATGGAGGTTGGATGTATGACTGATATATGGAGAACTGATGTATTGCTGATGTATGCAGGTGTATGACCCATGTATTGAGGATGGGTGCAGGTATGACAAATTGTGGAGAATCGATGTATGTCTCATTTATGGAGAGTGGGTGTATGCGTGACTGATGTATGGAGGGTATATATATGACCCATGTATATAGGATAGGTGTACATATGACAGGTATATGGTCATGGGTGCATGAGCCCTGGATAGAGGGTGGTTGTATGTATGACTGATGTATGTTGGATGTATGTATGTATGATTGATGTGTGGGGAATTGATGTATGGTTAATGCATGAAGGATGGGGGTATGAGTGATTCACACAGGGTAGGTGTATATATATACTGGTGTATGAGTAGGTAGGAAAAAGGCAGCACTCCAAAGAAATAAAATTAAAAAAACTCTTTATTCACCTCAGTGGCAATGGCGACGTTTCGGCTCTGCACTAGAGCCTTTCTCAAGCTGATGTATGAGGATCGGTGTATGTATGACTGATGTATGAGGACCGGAGTATATATGAGTGATGTATGAGGATAGGTGTATGCAGGGGCGTAGCTAAAGGCTCATGGGCCCTGGTGCAAGAGTTAGGCTTGGGCCCCCCTTCCCTCAGTGCTTTGTGTGTCTTCTTATGCAGCACAAGGGTCTTTGGGCCCCTCAGGCTCCTGGGCCGGGTAGCGACTGCTACCTCTGCACCCCGTATAGCTACGCCCCTGGGTGTATGTATGACTGATGTATGAGGATAGGTGTATGTGTGACTGATGTATGAGGATCGGTGTATGTATTACTGATGTATGAGGATCGGTGTATGTATGACTGATGTATGAGGATCGGTGTATGTATGACTGATGTATGAGGATCGGTGTATGTATGACTGATGTATGAGGATCGGTGTATGTATGACTTATGTATGAGGATCGGTGTATGTATGACTGATGTATGAGGATCGGTGTATGTATGACTGATGTATGAGGACCGGTGTTTGTATGACTGATGTATGAGGATCGGTGTATGTATGACTTATGTATGAGGATCGGTGTATGTATGACTGATGTATGAGGATCGGTGTATGTATGACTGATGTATGAGGATCGGTGTATGTATGACTGATGTATGAGGATCGGTGTATGTATGACTGATGTATGAGGATCGGTGTATGTATGACTGATGTATGAGGATCGGTGTATGTATGACTGATGTATGAGGATCGGTGTATGTATGGGTGATGTATGAGGACCGGTGTATGTATGGCCAGAAATAAGGAATATTCCATGTTCAGCAAATGCATGCTATCTATGTGTAATACAAGTTCTACAACCTTCCTATGTCATACTGTATCAGTTCCCACAGTTGTCAAGAAAAGATCTCTGCTTGCGGTCTCCAAATAGAAACCTTTGTAGTTTATTTCCTGCGGATACAGGCCTGGTCATGTGATGGATGCCCGAGAGTTACTGTCAACAGCTGTGCACCTGTGTGTCCCTCAGATGACCAGGGTATGCATACTTTTGCAACCAAGTTTTTATTGCTTCCATGCATCAAAAATGACGAATGAAGAAACGGGAATCGTCTCAATTAAAACGTTGCTGCTGTGTTGTGTATACGGCTCCCGAGCAGACCTTTGTCTCCATGGTTACAGACTACAAACCACCCTTGTGTAGTCAGATCCTGCAGTCATGTGGTTCCCCCTCTGCTCCTCATCTTCATGGCCTACAAAGAGCAGAAGAGTCGGCTGCTGACAGCAGGATCAGACGACACCGCTTCCGTGTAGTCTGTTACCGTGGAGACCCACCAGTCTGCATAGGAGCTGTGGACGGAGGATTTTAATGAAAACGATTTGTAAAGTTGCTTCATTTCTATTATTGATGTCTTAGGGTCACAACACATGATTGCAAAAGTATACAAACTCCACACAGCTGGATGCTCAAGGGCTTTTCAGGGCGGGGGAAGGGGGTTCTCTGGATAATATGGCTTTGCTCTGGGGAGGGTTCACTGGCAAACTTTTACCCCGTTCTTGTGGGCCCCCCAGATATAGGCCCTTACTCTTATACTGCCATGTGGTGCAGTATTACAGGAGGCACAGATACCTCTGGAGGGGGCCCAATAAACACAGGAGGTGCCCCCTCTCTATTTACTACATTCACCTGTTACAATGTATCAAAATGCAGAGGATGCAAATACAGGAAAATCTAATGCACTGGTCTAAGACTACAACTCTCATTCAATCTCAGGAGGTCAGCGAATAACCAGAAAACAATGTCCAGTATTGAACAATAGCAGTAAAACATAGGTAGAAGCAGCACCACGCGGTCCTTGGTCGATGTAGCGCACGATGCAACAGCCTCACCGGTGACCCACGATCCAGCAGGCCATAGAGATAGGCGAAAAACTAATTGGCACCGGCAGCATCTCACATCATCCGAATTTTTATTACGACCTCAAGACATAGTACAAAAATACAGCAACGTTTCGGCTGATACTCAGCCTTTGTCAAGCCTAATGACATCATCACAATTACATATATATATATATACCCCACATATATACCCCCCCCCCCTCACAATCACCAATAGTAATCGCTGGTCATATCATCTGCCGATCCCTGTCCCCTGTGTATTAGCCTAATAAGTTATTACCTTTCACCTGATCACAGACATGATGTGGCGGTATCCCCCATGTCGGCGTTGCTGCATGCGATGTGCGCAGATGCGCGCAGCTGAACTTACTTAATAGGGTGTATCCCAGTATCCATGTGAGCTAATGACGCTAGTTCCTACAGCCAATCGGCTGTTGCAATCATGTCATGACGCGCGTGGTCATGTGACGCGCCCGCTGGCGTCATCAAGGTGCGCAACTGCGCATCCGATGACCAGCACACAACTGCGCATCCGATGACCAGCACACAACTGCGCATCCGATGACCAGCACGTAATCGGCGCTCACGCACAGCGTCACTGAGGTACAGCATCCACAGGGTCATGGTAACAGGACGCATCCTAAATATAATCATTCATCAAGAATCTGTCACTCAGCTATATCAGGAGGGATCCATTTGGATCATCAAACCTGTAAATCGCATGGGGAACTCCGATTATCGCAGATATAAGAACCGCCTAGTCAACATCATAATATAATGATCACATAGCATTTAATACACGCGACAACATACATCAATCAACCGCATTGTAAGGGCCAGCCATATATTATTTCCATCCCCTATTCGCGGAGTATGACACATTAATTCGGTGGGCCTATGATCAACTCAGGGGGCAGGGGGTGAAACCACCAAATGTTTACATGTGTAAGGCCGATTCATTGGCCTGTATTTGTGGGAGGGGCTTGGCCACCTACTTAAACGGCCGGCGCCCTCCCACAAACGTACGTAGTGCAGAGTCCTTTGGCCCGAGTAGCATGCTCATTAAAATCCGTAAAAAGCTACATGAGTGTGGTCAATATCAGCCGTCTACTAGAATTCTTGCGAGGCCACCACAACCCTGGGTTTGTTCAGTTCCTGGTGACAGGATTTCACGAGGGTTTCCACACGGGACTGATCACGACTCCAGAGTCCACACACGAGTGCAAAAACCTTCAGTCAGCCGAAAGAAATCCCGCCTCGGTAGACGCACTGATAGAAGCCAAGTTGAGCAAGGGATTCTTAATCGGTCCCTTTGATGTGCCCCCTTTTCAACGCTGGAGAGTCAGTCCCGTGGGGGTAGTCACAGGCAAGTTCAGCGGGAAGGAGAGACTCATCATCGACTTGTCGGCCCCACACGGCTCCCAGGTCCCCAGCCTCAACTCCCTCATTCCTTCGGAGGAAGTGGGCATGAGATATGCCTCGATAGACCAGGCTATCGCTATCATCATGAAAACGGGCCCAGGGTCCTGGCTGTCCAAAGCCGACATATCGGATGCCTTCAAGTTGCTTCCCATCATGCCAGCCCTCTGGCAGTGGCACGGCATCAAGTGGAAAGGCCTGTACTATTTCTCCACTAAGCTCACCTTCGGTTCCAAGAGTAGCCCCTGGCTCTTCGATCAGTTGGCTCAGGCACTCCACTGGATCCTGGAACACGTAGTCCTCTGTGAATTTGTCATCCACTACCTGGATGACTTCCTGCTGATTGAGAGGCCAGGGGCACTCCCCCTAGGGCTGGGCAAGTTACTCAGGTGCTTTTCCCAGTTAGATGTCCCGGTGTCCCCCAAGAAAGTAGAAGGCCCGGCCACAGTCATCACCTTTCTTGGCATCGAATTAGACTCCCAGCGCATGCTAGCTAGATTGCCGGCGGACAAGTTAACAAGGATTAGAGGAGTCATTCACAGGTTCGCAGTCACGACTGTGGTCACTAAGGCGGACCTTCAGTCTCTTCTGGGCATGTTGAACTTCGCCATGCGCATCATCCCACAGGGCAGAGCTTTCATATCCCGCCTACTCGCGCTCTTGAGTTCCGCCCCAGAACAGGACAGCCCAGTGTGCTTGGACAGTCAAGCCCTAGTGGACCTCCACATGTGGGATCATTTCCTGAGCCAGTGGAACGGGGTCTCCTTATTTGTACCCGAGCTGTCGTGTCAGTCGCCTACAGTCTTTTCAGATGCAGCTGCGGGCTCAGGGTTTGCCGCCATTTTCGGCACCCACTGGGTGGCAGACGCATGGCCTGCCGAGGTGGGACAAATCCCAGGCTTCCTCCAGACCTCGGCGCTGTTCGAGCTGTACCCCATTGTGGTAGCCGCCCACATTTGGGGCAAGTTTTGGGCACGTCAGTCTGTTCTGTTCGTGACTGACAACACAGCCGTAGTGGACATTCTCAATAGTGGACTGTCGAAATCTAGCCAAGTCATGTGTTTTCTCAGACGGTTAGTGCAGCTCTCCCTGCAACACCACTTTCATGTTTTTAGTGCGCATGTGCCAGGTGCGCAGAACGGGGCTGCTGACGCCTTGTCGAGGGCTAACTTCTCCCGTTTCTTCCAGATAATGCCAGAGGCAGATGCGACAGGCGCCACCATCCCTCCTCTCGAGTCCTTAAGGCTAGTGTAGCCGACCACCTTGGGACGGCCCACGCTCTAATACGCCATTCCCTCTCGCCTAACACGACCAGGGCGTACAACACCGGGTGGAAGACGTTCTGCAGGTTTCGAGGAGAATGTCCTCAGGAGGACTCCAGTTTTCCAGAGTACATCCTGGCGTTCATCGGGTATTGCCACTCTGTACGCAAGCTCTCCCACGCTAGAGTAAGGTCATACCTGGCGGGAGTGCAACACTTCCTCTCTGTTAGCCACCCCGAGCTAGCATCAGTGTTCACCTTACACACTGTCAAAGCCGCCCTCAAGGGTTTAAGCAAGTGCGGGCCTCAAAGCCAAGTACGCAGGCAGCCAGTCACCGGCCCTCTTTTCCGCAAACTGTCTGATGCCTTGGACGGTAATCCTTTCGGGGTTTTGGCCAGCCTGGTACTAAAATCCGCCATCTACTTGGCCTTCTACGGCTTCCTGAGACCTGGGGAGTTCACCTGTTCACCAGGCAGCGACAATTTCCTCAAGGTCAGCCAACTGGTCCAGAACTCCGACGGGTTCACATTGCTGCTCAAGACGTCTAAAACCTCCCAGTTGGGACCCCCTGTCCAGATATCCTACTTTCCCACAGCACATCAATGGTGTCCCGTCACGGTGCTTCGTCGGTTACGGTCCGCCTTGTCCGGGGCCGGACCGAACAGTCCTCTGTTACCCTTCGGGGTGGTGCCGCTCACCACCCAGCAGTTCATATCCCACGTTAGGTCACTAGTGGCCAGCACGGGCGGCGACCCTGCCACCATTTCGGGCCATTCATTCCGCATAGGCGCGGCATCCGCGGCCTCCAAGAACCGAGTGCCTGCGCATGTCATTCAGAAACTGGGGCGTTGGCACTCGTCTTGTTTCAACCGTTACATACCACACCCTGAAGCCGAAATGTCGGCAGCCTTTCAAACTTTAGCTTTGTAACGTCTTTGCAATAAAATACTTCTGCCTACCAGTATGTCTTTTGCCCTCTTTCAGGCGTCCCTCCACGACACGGTCACGGCACAACTCTGACCGCTTAGGGGTAGGGTAGCTCAGGTAGGACAGACACGTACTTGGTTGCCACGACCACAAGTGTAAGGCCGATTCATTGGCCTGTATTTGTGGGAGGGGCTTGGCCACCTACTTCAACGGCCGGCGCCCTCCCACAAACGTACGTAGTGCAGAGTCCTCCCTCCCACCCACCCTTTTCTCCTGTTACTCTCAAAGGGGATGCCCTCTTTCAGGCGTCCCTCCACGACACGGTCACGGCACAACTCTGACCGCTTAGGGGTAGGGTAGCTCAGGTAGGACAGACACGTACTTGGTTGCCACGACCACAAATAGTATTATAAAAACAAGATGTCCCAATACCAAAGGGACATACTGCAGACACATCTCAATCAATGGAGGTGACGTTAAATCCTATATTAAGGCCAAATGGTTGCAGAGACCTTAAGGGTGTGGATCCATTTTAGTTCCTTTCTTCTCAGGATCTTCTTTCTGTAACACTTTTTTAACATTGTCTCCATCTTTCTGGATAAAATCCTACGGGTCCATGCGACCACGGCCCCCTCCTACATCAGGGATACTGCTCATTTTTTGACCAAACTGAGTTCGCTTAGATTACACAGGGGACAGGGATCGGCAGATGATATGACCAGCGATTACTATTGGTGATTGTGAGGGGGGGGGTTTATATGTGGGGTATATATATATGTAACTGTGATGATGTCATTAAGCTTGACAAAGGCCGAGTATCAGCCGAAACGTTGCTGTATTTTTGTACTATGTCTTGAGGTCGTAATAAAAATTCGGATGATGCGAGATGCTGCCGGTATTGAACAATAGTCCAGCAGACATGTGACATCACCCCCAGCATCCGCCCACCTCACTCAATGTTCTTCTACTCCCCCCTTTTGCCACATCTTGCTTTCTAGAACAGAATAATCCAGTTTCTGTAGAATTCACTGCCAGCAGCAGCTCTATGAACTACACGTCCCATGATGCTTTGCCTAGACAACACACAGGGAGGTGAGGCTGGATGACAGGTGTCAGAAGCTCTAGATGTATACAGGTGGGAGGCACAGGAGAGGCTAGACACTGTGCCCCGCAGCCTGTCACAAGCAGTGTATAAACTCCAGCCCATTGTCAGGAGGGGCAGAGGTGACAACAGTCTGACATCATCTACAGGAAACAGGGAGCTGTATTGTGGTGTCACCCGATGCATTCCTGAATCCCCTCAAAATTATATTAAATATCAGTATAAAAATCAGCAACTTTTTATTAATTATTTGTAGTTATTAATTGTCTTATTAATTACTCACTTATGTCGCCCCCGACTGTTGCACGTGATTTCATTGTGATCAAATGTAACTTCACCTCTTCCTGCAGCTTAAATACAAAGAAAAATACCAGACTCAGGTGAAGGGACATTACGATGGCGTCGGTATGGATCGCCGCACCTTACACGCCATCAAGGCCGGGAACCTCGCCAGCAATGTGAGTGGACCGAGAGGTTAGGGTTAGGGTTAGTGATGCCTGTAGGACAGTTTTGTTACTAGGATGTCTGGATTTTAACATCTGCAGTTAAACTCAATGAAAACTGTATGAATCCCTATGTAGTGAGCTCCCTCTAGTGGTGACTGTATAATCTGTATGTAGTGAGCTCCCTCTAGTGGTGACTGTACAATCTGTATGTAGTGAGCTCCCTCTAGTGGTGGCTGTGTAATCTGGATGTAGTGAGCTCCCTTTAGTGGTGGCTGTATAATCTGTATGTAGTGAGCTCCCTCTAGTGGTGACTGTATAATCTGTATGTAGTGAGCTCCCTCTAGTGGTGACTGTACAATCTGTATGTAGTGAGCTCCCTCTAGTGGTGGCTGTATAATCTGTATGTAGTGAGCTCCCTCTAGTGGTGACTGTATAATCTGTATGTAGTGAGCTCCCTCTAGTGGTGGCTGTGTAATCTGGATGTAGTGAGCTCCCTTTAGTGGTGACTGTATAATCTGTATGTAGTGAGCTCCCTCTAGTGGTGGCTGTATAATCTGGATGTAGTGAGCTCCCTCTAGTGGTGGCTGTATAATCTGGATGTAGTGCGCTCCCTCTAGTGGTGGCTGTATAATCTGGATGTAGTGAGCTCCCTCTAGTGGTGGCTGTATAATCTGTATGTAGTGAGCTCCCTCTAGTGGTGGCTGTATAATCTGTATGTAGTGAGCTCCCTCTAGTAGTGGCTGTATAATCTGTATATAGTGAGCTCCCTCTAGTGGTGGCTGTATAATCTGTATGTAGTGAGCTCCCTCTAGTGGTGGCTGTATGATCTGTATGTAGTGAGCTCCCCCTAGTGGTGGCTGTATAATCTGTATGTAGTGAGCTCCCTCTAGTGGTGGCTGTATAACCTGTATGTAGTAAGCTCCCTCTAGTGGTGGCTGCATAATCCGTATGTAGTGACCTCCCTCTAGTGGTGACTGTATAATCTGTATGTAGTGAGCTCCCTCTAGTGGTGGCTGTATAATCTGTATGTAGTGAGCTCCCTCTAGTGGTGACTGTATAATCTGTATGTAGTGAGCTCCCTCTAGTGGTGACTGTATAATCTGTATGTAGTGAGCTCCCTCTAGTGGTGACTGGTAGTAGTGGGTCGCTCTCTAGACCCCGTGGCCGCCCCAGTTACAGTGGAAGTAGCAGAATGGATGGACACTGATTTGCGCTCTCGGTTTTGTCCTGCAGCTCTCCTACAAATCAGACAAGGCTGACGGCGAATACTGTTACCCAGCAACCCTCGCTCCATCTTACCAGACCACAAAGAAGCTGCTCCCCCTGAAGGATGTAAGTCACACAGGATAAATACAAAGATGGAGCAGGAGTCTCACAGCGGTACAGAGTATTTTAGGAGAGGAGTGTACTGATCTTGTCCAAGGTCATAGACTGACCTTAGAGTTACATAGTGGAATGAGCAGGGCCCCAGCAGCACAGAGTATTTCAGATCACTGCGTGGCTCCTGACTCATTCCCGTTTCGCTGCTTTTTCCCTGCAGGTAAATTACCGGCAGAACATTGACCGGGTGAAGTTCAGCTCTGTCACCGATACCCCGCAGATTGTGCAAGCGAGGGTTAATGCTCAGCAGCTGAGTGATGTAAGTTAGCACGACCCTAACGGCTGATAATGCTTTGCCTTTCTTTCCCTCACTATTTTTAGGATCTCTGCTTGCTGACAGTGAATGGAAATGTTATTGTTTACACAAAACCCATCCTGACCTGATACTTCTCACAGCTGTGGGTTTGTTACAATTGTATCCAGCTTAGACAATCCTCTGTGGGATAAACAGCCTGGACTCCAGACTGATACATTGTAATAAAGTGTCAGGGCAGGAGAGCTTTGTGGATCTAATGACACAGTTGTAACAAACCCTCAGCTGTGAGACGTGTTTTCTGTCTCTTCAGCTGAATTACAGAGCGGAGTACGAGAAATCCAAGACCCACTACACCCTGCCCCAGGACGTCCCGGAATTAGTGAAGGCGAAGGCGAACGCTGAGCTCTACAGCGAGGTACGGTCACATCACTGCATGCCGCCCGGGGGAACTGAGGGGGTAACACAGGGGGTCAGGAATCACTAAATATCCATCAGAAGTTCCCAGATCCTTTACCAAGCTTCAGCACCTTTCAGATCCAGCTGCTTCTAGGAAAGCTGGGTGACATCCAGTATGATCGCCATCATGGGTCAGAAGTTGTCACCCAGCTTTCCCAGGCTCCAGAATGTGGCATCTGCTCAGATATACAATGACCGTCCCCCTCCTATGCTGGGACCTGCATCACTGCTCCCTCCGCCATCTTGGAATCTGCCATGTTCCTGACTCCTTCCCATACATCCCATGTATATAATATCTGTGCCCCTCCCCCCGTTATCCGCCGCGCTCTGGGATCGGGGGCCCCGCGGATCTCCGTGCATTTACTGATGGGATCCGTCTTTGTTACAGAACAGATACAAGGAGCAATGGAAGAAGAGCAAAGGGCAGAACTTCGAGATGAGCCTGGACAACCTGGCCATGATGACCGCCAAAGCCTCAGGGGACCTGGCAAGTGACGTAAGTGGGGAGCAAGCGTGGCACGGCGCCACCGGGGCTCTAACCCCTGCTGGGGCCACAGGGCTCCGCCTCCATATGGCGGAACTAGAATTCTATGGGACCCAGGGTAAACTTTGGATTGGGCCCCCCATTATAGGTTTGAATTTTGCCCCTTCAATGCTGTATATATATCATTTTGCCCCCTCTGTATATGATTGCCCCCTCTCACTCTGTGTATATTAGATATTGCCCCTCTCACTCTGTATATATTAGATATTGCCCCCTCTCACTCTGTGTATATTAGATATTGCCCCCTCTGTATATAGTTGAATGATTGCCCCCTCTCACTCTGTGTATATTAGATATTGCCCCTCTCACTCTGTGTATATTAGATATTGCCCCCTCTCACTCTGTGTATATTAGATATTGCCCCCTCTCACTCTGTGTATATTAGATATTGCCCCCTCTCACTCTGTGTATATTAGATATTGCCCCCTCTCACTCTATATATATTAGATATTGCCCCTCTCACTCTGTGTATATTAGATATTGCCCCCTCTCACCTCTGTGTATATTAGATATTGCCCCCTCTCACTCTGTGTATATTAGATATTGCCCCTCTCACTCTGTATATATTAGATTTTGCCCCCTCTCACTCTGTGTATATTAGATATTGCCCCCTCTCACTCTGTATATATTAGATATTGCCCCTCTCACTCTGTGTATATTAGATATTGCCCCCTCTCACTCTGTGTATATTAGATATTGCCCCCTCTCACTCTGTGTATAATAGATATTGCCCCCTCTCACTCTGTGTATATTAGATATTGCCCCCTCTCACTCTGTGTATATTAGATATTGCCCCCTCTCACTCTGTATATATTAGATTTTGCCCCTCTCACTCTGTGTATATTAGATATTGCCCCCTCTCACTCTGTATATATTAGATTTTGCCCCTCTCACTCTGTGTATATTAGATATTGCCCCCTCTCACTCTGTGTATATTAGATATTGCCCCCTCTCACTCTGTGTATATTAGATATTGCCCCTCTCACTCTGTATATATTAGATTTTGCCCCTCTCACTCTGTGTATATTAGATTTTGCCCCTCTCACTCTGTGTATATTAGATTTTGCCCCCTCTCACTCTGTGTATATTAGATATTGCCCCTCTCACTCTGTGTATATTAGATATTGCCCCTCTCACTCTGTGTATATTAGATATTGCCCCCTCTCACTCTGTATATATTAGATATTGCCCCTCTCACTCTGTGTATATTAGATATTGCCCCTCTCACTCTGTGTATATTAGATATTGCCCCCTCTCACTCTGTGTATATTAGATATTGCCCCCTCTCACTCTGTGTATATTAGATTTTGCCCCTCTCACTCTGTATATATTAGATATTGCCCACTCTCAATCTGTGTATATTAGATTTTGACCCCTCTCACTCTGTGTATATTAGATATTGCCCCTCTCACTCTGTGTATATTAGATATTGCCCCTCTCACTCTGTGTATATTAGATATTGCCCCTCTCACTCTGTATATATTAGATATTGCCCCCTCTCACTCTGTATATATTAGATATTGCCCCCTCTCACTCTGTATATTAGATATTGCCCCCTCTCACTCTGTGTATATTAGATATTGCCCCCTCTCACTCTGTGTATATTAGATATTGCCCCTCTCACTCTGTGTATATTAGATATTGCCCCCTCTCACTCTGTGTATATTAGACATTGCCCCCCTCTCACTCTGTATATATTAGATTTTGCCCCTCTCACTCTGTGTATATTAGATTTTGCCCCTCTCACTCTGTATATATTAGATATTGCCCCCTCTCACTCTGTGTATATTAGATATTGCCCCTCTCACTCTGTATATATTTGATTTTGCCCCCTCTCACTCTGTGTATATTAGATATTGCCCCCTCACTCTGTATATATTAGATATTGCCCCCTCTCACTCTGTGTATATTAGATATTGCCCCCTCTCACTCTGTGTATATTAGATATTGCCCCCTCTCACTCTGTGTATATTAGATTTTGCCCCCTCTCACTCTGTGTATATTAGATTTTGCCCCCTCTCACTCTGTGTATATTAGATATTGCCCCCTCTCACTCTGTATACATTAGATATTGCCCCCTCTCACTCTGTGTATATTAGATATTGCCCCCTCTCACTCTGTATATATTAGATATTGCCCCCTCTCACTCTGTATATATTAGATATTGCCCCTCTCACTCTGTGTATATTAGATATTGCCCCCTCTCACTCTGTGTATATTAGATATTGCCCCCTCTCACTCTGTGTATATTAGATATTGCCCCCTCTCACTCTGTATATATTAGATTTTGCCCCCTCTCACTCTGTGTATATTAGATATTGCCCCTCTCACTCTGTGTATATTAGATATTGCCCCCTCTCACTCTGTGTATATTAGATATTGCCCCTCTCACTCTGTGTATATTAGATATTGCCCCCTCTCACTCTGTGTATATTAGATATTGCCCCTCTCACTCTGTGTATATTAGATATTGCCCCTCTCACTCTGTGTATATTAGATTTTGCCCCCTCTCACTCTGTGTATATTAGATATTGCCCCCTCTCACTCTGTGTATATTAGATATTGCCCCTCTCACTCTGTGTATATTAGATATTGCCCCCTCTCACTCTGTGTATATTAGATATTGCCCCCTCTCACTCTGTATATATTAGATATTGCCCCCTCTCACTCTGTATATATTAGATATTGCCCCTCACTCTGTGTATATTAGATATTGCCCCTCTCACTCTGTGTATATTAGATATTGCCCCCTCTCACTCTGTGTATATTAGATATTGCCCCCTCTCACTCTGTATATATTAGATTTTGCCCCCTCTCACTCTGTGTATATTAGATATTGCCCCTCTCACTCTGTGTATATTAGATATTGCCCCCCTCTCACTCTGTGTATATTAGATATTGCCCCTCTCACTCTGTGTATATTAGATATTGCCCCCTCTCACTCTGTGTATATTAGATATTGCCCCTCTCACTCTGTGTATATTAGATATTGCCCCTCTCACTCTGTGTATATTAGATTTTGCCCCCTCTCACTCTGTGTATATTAGATATTGCCCCCTCTCACTCTGTGTATATTAGATATTGCCCCTCTCACTCTGTGTATATTAGATATTGCCCCCTCTCACTCTATATATATTAGATATTGCCCCCTCTCACTCTGTGTATATTAGATATTGCCCCCTCTCACTCTGTGTATATTAGATATTGCCCCCTCTCACTCTGTGTATATTAGATATTGCCCCCTCTCACTCTGTGTATATTAGATATTGCCCCTCTCACTCTGTATATATTAGATTTTGCCCCCTCTCACTCTGTGTATATTAGATATTGCCCCTCTCACTCTGTGTATATTAGATATTGCCCCTCTCACTCTGTATATATTAGATTTTGCCCCCTCTCACTCTGTGTATATTAGATATTGCCCCTCTCACTCTGTGTATATTAGATATTGCCCCCTCTCACTCTGTGTATATTAGATTTTGCCCCCTCTCACTCTGTTTATATTAGATTTTGCCCCTCTCACTCTGTGTATATTAGATTTTGCCCCTCTCACTCTGTATATATTAGATTTTGCCCCCTCTCACTCTGTGTATATTAGATATTGCCCCCTCACTCTGTATATATTAGATATTGCCCCCTCTCACTCTGTATATTAGATATTGCCCCCTCTCACTCTGTGTATATTAGATATTGCCCCCTCTCACTCTGTATATATTAGATATTGCCCCTCTCACTCTGTGTATATTAGATTTTGCCCCCTCTCACTCTGTGTACATTAGATATTGCCCCCTCTCACTCTGTGTATATTAGATATTGCCCCTCTCACTCTGTGTATATTAGATTTTGCCCCCTCTCACTCTGTGTATATTAGATATTGCCCCCTCTCACTCTGTGTATATTAGATATTGCCCCCTCTCACTCTGTGTATATTAGATATTGCCCCCTCTCACTCTGTATATATTAGATATTGCCCCCTCTCACTCTGTGTATATTAGATATTGCCCCCTCTCACTCTGTATATATTAGATATTGCCCCTCTCACTCTGTGTATATTAGATATTGCCCCCTCTCACTCTGTGTATATTAGATATTGCACCCTCTCACTCTGTGTATATTAGATATTGCCCCCTCTCACTCTGTGTATATTAGATATTGCCCCTCTCACTCTGTGTATATTAGATATTGCCCCCCTCTCACTCTGTGTATATTAGATATTGCCCCCTCTCACTCTGTGTATATTAGATATTGCCCCCTCTCACTCTGTGTATATTAGATATTGCCCCTCTCACTCTGTGTATATAGTATTGCCCCTCTCACTCTGTATATTAGATCATTGCCCCTCTCACTCTGTGTATATTAGATATTGCCCCCTCTCACTCTGTGTATATTAGATATTGCCCCCTCTCACTCTGTGTATATTAGATATTGCCCCCTCTCACTCTGTGTATATTAGATATTGCCCCCTCTCACTCTGTGTATATTAGATATTGCCCCCTCTCACTCTGTGTATATTAGATATTGCCCCCTCTCACTCTGTGTATATTAGATATTGCCCCCTCTCACTCTGTATATTAGATATTGCCCCCTCTCACTCTGTATATATTAGATATTGCCCCCTCTCACTCTGTATATATTAGATATTGCCCCCTCTCACTCTGTGTATATTAGATATTGCCCCCTCTCACTCTGTGTATATTAGATATTGCCCCCTCTCACTCTGTGTATATTAGATATTGCCCCTCTC
This sequence comes from Bufo gargarizans, assembly GCF_014858855.1. NCBI lineage: Eukaryota > Metazoa > Chordata > Amphibia > Anura > Bufonidae > Bufo > Bufo gargarizans. Next base: position 379,797,352 of record NC_058085.1, read on the forward strand.
ACTCTGTGTATATTAGATATTGCCCCTCTCACTCTGTGTATATTAGATTTTGCCCCCTCTCACTCTGTGTATATTAGATATTGCCCCTCTCACTCTGTTTATATTAGATATTGCCCCCTCTCACTCTGTGTATATTAGATATTGCCCCTCTCACTCTGTGTATATTAGATATTGCCCCTCTCACTCTGTGTATATTAGATATTGCCCCTCTCACTCTGTGTATATTAGATTTTGCCCCCTCTCACTCTGTGTATATTAGATATTGCCCCCTCTCACTCTGTGTATATTAGATATTGCCCCCTCTCACTCTGTGTATATTAGATATTGCCCCCTCTCACTCTGTGTATATTAGATATTGCCCCCTCTCACTCTGTGTATATTAGATATTGCCCCCTCTCACTCTGTGTATATTAGATATTGCCCCCTCACTCTGTATATATTAGATATTGCCCCCTCTCACTCTGTATACATTAGATATTGCCCCCTCTCACTCTGTGTATATTAGATATTGCCCCCTCTCACTCTGTATATATTAGATATTGCCCCCTCTCACTCTGTGTATATTAGATATTGCCCCCTCTCACTCTGTGTATATTAGATATTGCCCCCTCTCACTCTGTGTATATTAGATATTGCCCCTCTCACTCTGTATATATTAGATTTTGCCCCTCTCACTCTGTATATATTAGATATTGCCCCTCTCACTCTGTGTATATTAGATATTGCCCCCTCTCACTCTGTGTATATTAGATATTGCCCCCTCTCACTCTGTGTATATTAGATATTGCCCCTCTCACTCTGTATATATTTTATTTTCCGGTATTGAGATCCGTCATAGGGTCTGAATACCGGAAAAAAACGCTTCCGTGTTGTCCCCATTCATTGTCAATGGGGACAAAACGTAACAGAACAGAACAGAACGGAGCGCTCCAGAATGCATTCCGTTCCGTCCTCATACCGGAGAGCAGCGCGCTGCGGTTTGCTTTCCATCTTGGGATGCGGCGCAAGACGGATCCGGCATGAAACACAATGAAAGTCAATGGGGACGGATCCGTTTTCTCTGCCACAATAGAAAACGGATCCGTCCCCCATTGACTTTCAGTGGAGTTCATGACGGATCCGTCTTGGCGATGTTACAGATAATAGAACCGGATCCGTTCATAACAGATGCAGACGGGGGTATTATTATCAGTAACGGAAGCGTTTTTGCTGAAACTGATATTCATTTCTAAGCCGGCACACTTGTGAACACAGCTTTGGATGTGACTAGAGAGTAAGACATGATGCAATAGCAGAACCAACTGAGAGACAAATACAGCTGAACTGGTTGTGACTGGAGAATAATATATTATAACAGCAGAATCTATCAGATAAGAATTTTTTTTCTTTTAATGCAGCTTTGGATGTGACTGGAGTGTAAGATGTGCTTTCTATCGCCTACAGATCAAATACAGAGAAGAATATGAGAAATATAAAGGAAAGGCGGCAGCGACCAGTGACTTGCGACTCCTCCATTCTATGCAAGTTGGGAAGCTGAGCAGCGAGGTGACAGATACACATCCGTATTTGGCCGCCATTACAGTCATCCAGCTTTCCTCAAAGCCGAAGCAGCTAATGTGCCTGAGACATCCCAAATCAGTGCCTGCCATTCAGGGGCCTGGGAAAGCCGGGTGACACGTATCATTAGGGTAAAGCTATTGATCAAACTTGTTGATTTCCCTTCCAGATCAACTACAAGAAAGGATTCGAGGAGTCGAAGACGCGCTTCCATTTGCCGATGGACATGGTGAACCTGACTCACGCCAAGCAGGCGCAGGCGCTGGCGAGCGACCTGGACTACCGCACCAAGCTCCACGAGTACACGCTGCTGCCCGAGGACATGAAGGTCACATGGGCCAAGAAAGCCTACGGCCTGCAGAGCGAGGTCAGCGGTGGCAGTTGATATCCTGCAAGCTTGTGTTACAGATCCTCTCCATTTTCAAGATCTCTGCTTGGTGTCAGTGAATGGGAGCATTCTTGTTTACAACCAGAGACTGAAAACATGAACACACCTAAGACCACAGATTGTTACAATGTATCTGTGTGGAGTCTAGACTGGATACATTGTTGCAGTGTCTGTGTATTAACCTCTTAGTTCCAGGACATTCCTTTGTTATAGCAGTCTTTCAGACCTAATATTACTGCTGGTGCAGGGGTTGTCACCCAGCTTTCCCAGAATCCCAGATTGATGCCTTGGGCTGAGATGTACAGTCGTGGCCAAAAGTTTTGAGAATGACACAAATATTAGTTTTCACAGAGTTTGCTGCTAAACTGCTTTTAGGTCTTTGTTTCAGTTGTTTCTGTGATGCAGTGAAATATAATTACTCGCACTTCATACGTTTCAAAGGCTTTTATCGACAATTACATGACATTTATGCAGAGTCAGTATTTGCAGTGTTGGCCCTTCTTTTTCAGGACCTCTGCAATCCGACTGCGCATGCTCTCAATCAACTTCTGGGCCAATTCCTGACTGATACAACCCATTCTTTCATCATCACTTCTTGGAGTTTGTCAGAATTAGTGGGTTTTTGTTTGTCCACCCGCCTCTTGAGGATTGACCACAAGTTCTCAATGGGATTAAGATCTGGGGAGTTTCCAGGCCATGGACCCAAAATGTCACCGTTTTGGTCCCCGAGCCACTTAGTTATCACTTTTGCCTTATGGCACGGTGCTCCATCGTGCTGGAAAATGCATTGTTCTTCACCAAACTGTTGTTGGATTGTTGGAAGAAGTTGCTGTTGGAGGGTGTTTTGGTGCCATTCTTTATTCATGGCTGTGTTTTTGGGCAGAATTGTGAGTGAGCCCACTCCCTGGATGAGCAGCAACCCCACACATGAATGGTCTCAGGAGGCGTTACTGGTGGCATGACACAGGACTGATGGCAGCGCTCACCTTTTCTTCTCCGGACAAGCCTTTTTCCTGATGCCCCAAACAATCGGAAAGAGGAGAATATGACTTTGCCCCAGTCCTCAGCCGTCCATTCACCATATTTTCTGCAGAAGATCAATCTGTCCCTGGTGTTTTTTTTGGAGAGAAGTGGCTTCTTTGCTGCCCTTCTTGACACCAGGCCATCTTCCAAAAGTCTTGGCCTCACTGTGCGTGCAGATGCGCTCACACCTGCCTGCTGCCATTCCTGAGCAAGCGCTGCACTGGTGGCACTCCGATCCCGCAGCTGAATCCTCTTTAGGAGACGATCCTGGCGCTTGCTGGACTTTCTTGGACGCCCTGAAGCCTTCTTAACAAGAATTTAACCTCTTTCCTTGAAGTTCTTGATGATCCTATAAATTGTTGATTGAGGTGCAATCTTAGTAGCCACAATATCCTTGCCTGTGAAGCCATTTTTATGCTACGCAATGATGGCTGCGCACGTTTCTTTGCAGGTCACCATGGTTAACAATGGAAGAACAATGATTTCAAGCATCACCCTCCTTTTAACAGGTCAAGTCTGTCATTTTACCCAATCAGCCTGACATAATGATCTCCAGCCTTGTGCTCGTCAACATTCTCCCCTGAGTTACCAAGACGATTACTGAAATGATCTCAGCAGGTCCTTTACTGACAGCAATGAAATGCAGTGGAAAGGTTTTTTGGGGATTAAGTTAATTTTCATGGCAAAGAAGGACGATGCAATTCATCTGATCACTCTTCATAACATTCTGGAGTAGATGCAAATTGCTACTATAAAAACTTAAGCAGCAACTTTTCCAATTTCCAATATTTATGTAATTCTCAAAACTTTTGGCCACGACTGTACAGTAACTAGTTAGATTTACCATTCAGGAGTCTGGGGGAGATGAGTGACCACAGGCCTGTAATAGAGGCTGCTGTGGTTGCCACTCAGCTTTTCCAGGGTCAGATATGACAGTTCCAGGGCTTCTATTTACTGGGAATAGGGATGAAAACCAGTTTGCTGCAGAGTCCAGTGTATTGTGGGGGGGAAACTAAAGTCTGCTCCATCTGTTCTTTCCCAGCATCAGTACAAGTCGGACCTGACGTGGATGAAGGGGGTCGGGTGGATGACAGAGGGAAGCCTGAACGCGAAGCAAGCGAAGAAAGCCGGAGATCTGTTTAGCGAGGTGAGACCTCAGAAGGGCCACCATGGTGGCCCCCAGCACAGTGGCCTCTCACCCAGCTTCTCTGGAAGCCTGAATGACAATCTGCTCGGCTAGGCAGTCGTACCCCCCACCCCCCTATTGCTGCTCCATAGTGACTGTTTTCCATTCAAGGGTTTGGAAAAGCTTGGTGAAGGCTTTGTGGGAGGTTGGACAGACTGGTCACCCAGCTTTCCTAGGAACCAATAATGAAAGTTCATATTTTTTTAACCTTTTTTTTTTAACAGAAAAAGTATCGTCAGAAGGCAGACACTCTGAAGTTCACCAGCGTCGCTGACAACCCGCAGATCAGACATGCTAAGAAGAGTCAGGAACTGCAGAGCGATGTGAGTGGGATAGGACCAGCAGCTAATCAGGATTTAAAGGGACAGGCGTGCAGAGGGGGTAAATAATCGGGTCTCCTCAGGATATGGAGGCAGATCCCTATAAACATAGCAGTGCGTCCACTTACCTGCATAGAGGGCATGAGGGTGACAGCCAGGTGAAAAAGCTGCTAACACCATCATCATCACTCCCCATGTAGTAAGCAGCTAACAAGGTTTAAAGGGGAATTCCACCAATTTTCTGATGTGTCTTAGAGGCTATGTACACCTTTGGGGACATTTTCTTTATGATTGCATTTTACTCATATGGGGCTAAAAATCATTTTTTTTTAATTGGTCTTTATTTTTAAAAAAAAATATTGAGCTGTTCTGTCACAAAGGGTTCATTGTTTTTCTAGCTGTGAGTATCCTGCTTTCGCTTTGTCATCTAATAACCCTCATCTCTAAATTATTGAGACGTCATAAACACTTATTAAGCCACATTCTTATCAGTAAGAGAAGGACTGAGCTATAACGAGTGTTTATAATGTCAGAGAGCAGAGATAAGGAGCCGTCAGCTCCCCAACTGATGGAAAAGAGAGAAAATCCACAGGAGCATCTCAGCTCTGTACAGAGAAAAGGACTCCACATTTTTAATAAAGACCAATTAAAAAATGTTTTTTTTTTGCTCATAATGAGTACAATGCAATAATACAAAAATGCCCCTAAAGGTGTACATAGCCTTTAAGGGGGCACCGTATGCGATGGTTGTCATTAAATTAGGCATTCGCCATGTTATGAATATTCTCCAGAGCTGCACTTACAATTCAGTACGCTTCAGAGCTGAAATCTTCCAGTGTTCCCTGATTGATCAGTGTCTGCAGAGATTGCCCTGGTGATTTGCAGTCTGAGAAATGTCATCTGTACACCAGGGACTGTACAATTATCGGATGTGGTGGATACTCTCCCCCCCCCCCCCCACACAATGCATTAAAGGGGTAACACTGTATGCAAAGGAAAACAATGTAACCTGAAAGTAAATCTCATGAGCCGCAACTTTACATTTTCCAGAGCAATAGTATAGCTTGCTAAAGTTCTCATACCCCTCTGCTGGTCATGGTGATTTCTATAAGGCCTCTTTCACACGGGCGTCATTTTTTTTGCCCGGATAAGAGCCGGGTGCGTTGCGGGAAAATGCGCGATTTTTTCTGCGCAAGTGCAAAACATTGTCATGCGTTGCACTCGCGTGAGAAAAATCGCGCATGTTTGGTACCCAAACCCGAACTTCTTCATAGAAGTTCGGGCTTGGGATTGATGTTCTGAAGATTGTATTATTTTCCCTTATAACATGGTTATAAGCGAAAATAATAGCATTCTGAATACAGAATGCATAGTAAACCAGCGCTAGAGGGGTTAAAAAAATAAAAAAATAATTTAACTCACCTTAGTCCACTTGCTCGCGAAGCCCGGCATCTCCTTCTGTCTCCGCTGCTGATGAACAGGACCTGGGGTGAGCTGCTCCATTAAATACAGGTTAAGGACCTTCGATGACGTCACTCCGGTCATCACATGGTACGTCACATGATCTTTTACCATGGTAAAAGATCATGTGATGACCGGAGTGACGTCATCGAAGGTCCTTAAGCTCTATTTAATGGAGCAGCTCACCCCAGGTCCTGTTCATCAGCAGCGGAGACACAAGGAGATGCCAGCTTCGCGAGCAAGTGGACTAAGGTGAGTTAAATTATTTTTTATTTTTTTTAACCCCTCTAGCGCTGGTTTACTATGCATTCTGTATTCAGAATGCTATTATTTTCCCTTATAACCATGTTATAAGGGAAAATAATAATGATCGGGTCTCCATCCCGATGGTCTCCTAGCAACCATGCGTGCAAATCGCACGGCATCCGTACTTGCTTGCGGATGCCATCCGATTTTCACACACCCCATTCACTTCTATGGGGCCTGCGTCACGTCAAAATCTGAAAATATAGAGCATGCTGCGATTTCAACTGAACGCACAAGTGATGCGTTAAAAACATCGCTCATGTGCACAGCCCCATAGAAATGAATGGGTCAGGATTTAGTGCGGGTGCCATACGTTCGCCGCACGGATCGCACCCGCATGGAAAACTCGCCCGTGTGAAAGGGGCCTAAGTCTGCACAGAAGGTTGGGGGTTCTAGGATATTTAGGGGTGTCAGTCTCATTTACTAACATTGTCTGATATTGTGATGCAGCTTGTGTATAAATCTGGCATGGAGGATCTCCTGCACCACTACACCATGCACCATGATGAGCCCACCTTCCAGCAAGCCAGGATCAACGCTACCAACCTCAGCGAGGTGAGGTCATTCCTCCACCCCAGGAACCCCAGACATCAACCCCTTAAAGACCGGGCCTATTACCAACCTTTACATTTTTTCGTTCACATAGCCATATGAGGGATTATTTTTTTTGCCACTATGTTTTGTATTGGAAATCGGGTAGAACATTCTTTATGGGGTAAAATTGAAAAAACAAAACAAACAAAAAAAAAAAGAATTCTGCCAAAGTTTTGGGGGTTTTGACATTACGACGTTCACTGTGGGCTAAAAATGACATGACATCCTTATTCTGCAGCTCAATACAATTACGATGATTCCAAACTAGTATAGTTTATATTTTAAAATAAATAAATGTGCCTCTTGACTTTATGGCTACAGAATCATAGTGGCAGCTTTATGTCAGGATGGTGCTGTAGAAGTAAGGAACATAGAATTATAACTCAGGATAATGCCATGCACACCTGCAAGACGAGCAGTGTCCGGAACGGAGAATCACACTCTTACATGCAGCGTGATTTCTGGACTGCATACAGATATATACAGCCACCACTAGAAGGAGCTCAGGAGATTACTACATACAGATATATACAGCCACCACTAGAGGGAGCTCAGGAGATTACTACATACAGATATATACAGCCACCACTAGGAGGAGCTCAGGAGATTACTGCATACAGATATATACAGCCACCACTAGAGGGAGCTCAGGAGATTACTACATACAGATATATACAGCACCACTAGAGGGAGCTCAGGAGATTACTACATACAGATATATACAGCCACCACTAGAGGGAGCTCAGGAGATTACTACATACAGATATATACAGCCACCACTAGAAGGAGCTCAGGAGATTACTACATACAGATATATACAGCCACCACTAGAGGGAGCTCAGGAGATTACTACATACAGATATATACAGCCACCACTAGAGGGAGCTCAGGAGATTACTACATACAGATATATACAGCCACCACTAGGAGGAGCTCAGGAGATTACTACATACAGATATATACAGCCACCACTAGAGGGAGCTGAGGAGATTACTACATACAGATATATACAGCCACCACTAGAGGGAGCTCAGGAGATTACTACATACAGATATGCAGCCACCACTAGAGGGAGCTCAGGAGATTACTACATACAGATATATACAGCCACCACTAGAGGGAGCTCAGGAGATTACTACATACAGATATATACAGCCACCACTAGAGGGAGCTCAGGATCTCACTGGACACAGATATATACAGCCACCACTAGAGGGAGCTCAGGATCTCACTGCATACAGATATATACACACTGAACAAAAATATAAACACAACACTTTTGGTTTTGCTCCCATTTTGCATGAACTGAACTCAAAGATCTGAAACATTTTCTACAGACACAAAAGACCCATTACTCTCAATTATTGTTCACAAATCTGTCTAAATCTGTGTCAGTGAGCGCTTCTCCTTTGCTGCATCCATCCCACCTCACAGGTGTGGCAGATCAAGGTGCTGATTAGACAGCATGAATATTGCACAGCTGTGCCTTAGACTGCCCACAATAAAAGGCCACTCTGAAATGTGCAGTTTGATCACACAGCACAATGCCACTGATGTCGCAACGTTTGAGGGAGCGTGCAGTTGGCATGCTGACTGCAGGAATGTCTACCAGAGCCGTTGCCCGTGCAATGAATGTTCATTTCTCTACCATAAGCCGTCTACAAAGGCGTTTCAGAGAATTTGGCAGTACAGCCAACCGGCCTCACAACTGCAGACCACGTGTAACCACACAACCGCAGACCACGTGTAACCACCCCAGCCCAGGACCTCCACATCCAGCATGTCCACCTCCATGGTTGTCTGAGACCAGCCGCCCGGACAGCGGCAGCAACAATCGGTTCGCATAACCAAAGAATTTCTGCACAAACTGTCAGAGACCGTCTCGGGGAAGCTCGTCTGCAGCTCATCGTCCTCATCGGGGTCCGGACCTGACTGCAGTTCGTCGTCGTAACCGACTTGAGTGGGCAAACGCTCACATCCAATGGCGTCTGGCACGTTGGAGAGGCGTTCTGTTCACGGATGAGTCGCGGTTTTCACTGTTCAGGGCAGATGTCAGACGGTGTGTGTGGCGTTGTGTGGGTGAGCGGTTTGCTGACGTCAGCGTTGTGGATGGAGTGGCCCGCGGTGGCGGTGCGGTTATGGTATGGTCAGGCGTATGTTATGGACAACGGACACAGGTGCATTTTATTGATGGCGTTCTGACTGCACAGAGATCCCGTGAGGAGATCCTGAGGCCCATTGTTGTGCCGTTCATCCACGACCATCGCCTCATGGTGCAGCAGGATAATGCACGGCCCCATATTGCAAGGATCTGGACACAATTCCTGGAAGCTGAAAACATCCCAGTTCTTGCCTGGCAGCATACTCACCGGACATGTCACCCATCGAGCATGTTTGGGACGCTCTGGATCGGCGTCTACGACAGCGTGTTCCTGTTCTTGCCAATATTCTGCAACTTCGCACAGAAGAGGAGTGGACCAACATCCCACAGGCCACAATCAACCTGATCAACTCTATGCCACGGAGATGAGCTGCACTGTGTGAGGCAAATGGTGGCCACACCAGACACTGACTGGTTCTCTGCCCCCCAGTAAGGCAAAACTGTGCACACTTCAGAGTGGCCTTTTATTGTGGGCAGTGTAAGGCACAGCTGTGCAATATTCATGCTGTCTAATCAGTACCTTGATCTGCCACACCTGTGAGGGGGGATGGATGCGGCAAAGGAGAAGCGCTCACTAACACAGATCTAGACAGATTTGTGGACAATATCTGAGAGTAACGGGTCTTCTGTGTCTGTAGAAAAGGTTTCAGATCTTTGAGTTCAGCTCATGCAAAATGGGAACAAAACCGAAAGTGTTGCGTTTATATTTTTGTTCAGTGTATATTAACCCATTGAAGTGAATAGCATTTTGAACCCCTCCCCCCACATCTGCAGTATTTCTGATAACCCCCATTATGCTTTACCTTTTCTTTTCTCACCTTCTTGCTTTCTTTGTCCAGACTTTATATAAGAGCAGCTGGAAAAAGCAGAAGGAGAAGGGATTTGAGCTGACTTTGGATTCGTTGCCCATCTTGACCGCCAAAGCCAAACGGGACCTCGCCAGTGACGTGAGTTCTCGATCCATCCGCCTCATAGACAGTTCCTGACTCCCGGATTAGGCTACTTTCACACTAGCGTTATTTATTTACGGTATTAAAATCCGGTAAAAGGTCGCAATACTGGAAAAAAAACCGCATCAGTTTTGTCCCAAAGCATTCTGAATGGAAAGCAGTCCGTCCAGTAGGCATCAGGATGTCCTCCCTTCCGTCCCTTGTACGGTATTTGACCGGACAAAATACCGCAGCATGCATTAATGTATTAATGCCGGATCCGGAAATTGCCGCATCGCCAGATCCGGTTTTCCGGTCTGCGCATGCATAGTTCTTACTAGCTTTGAAAAACTTAAATACAGGATCCGTTATTCCGGATGATCCGGTATTTCAATGAATAAGTCTAACGGATTTCTGGATTCTTCTAACGCTAGTGTGAAAGTCCCCTAAGAGGCTGCTTCATAAATATCCGTAAATGTTTAAGGTTCGGGAACAATAGATTCGCTGAAGGGAGCGCTTCTCCTTGAAATAACCTTAACAACTTCCAGTCGTCTATATGATTGAAATGATATCAACTGTTTCTGCATCAGGGAAAGCTGTGTGACAATCAATATGGCTGATATCGCGGCTCCTTCACGGGGGATCCCCCAGGTTCT